>NW_006408684.1:1879881-1962274 GCF_000296735.1 Chrysochloris asiatica | reverse complement strand
TTTTTTTTTTTTTTTTTTTTTTTAAACATTATTACCTTGATTTGTGTGGGGTTCCATGAAGCAATCAGATTTAAGCAGTACAGTGTATACAAGTATTTGGCATGGTGGACCTAAGACCATCACTCCTTATGGGAACACACAAATTCCATTTAAAATAAATGCACTCCTGGGTAATATGTTCTTACCATGGTCCAGTGAATGCAATTGACCACTGTAGAAACCACTTATCTTTCCTTTTTATCTCTTATGATACAAGAAATGAAACTAGAGACATTTGAGAGCAAGTCATGTTCCTTTCAAAATGTTCAGTTTCAAAAGTGATTTGACTTTTGCCAAGCTGTAGTTCTGAACTAATCAGGTGAACAAATATAATACCACAATTGAAAACATAAAGGACTGGCCTTAAACGATCTCACATTGCCTCCTCAAGTACATTAAGACATTTTATAGCTCACTTGCAAGTTCCAACCTTAAAATCCTGATTATTTATTTATGCCCTTTTTGTCTAAGAAGTTAAATCCCCAAAGCATCTCAATTTAGATCAAAAGCAATTTACCAAACTTCACCTGGCACACCTGTGCCTTATGATTTGTTAATTACCTGCTTAGCATTTCCAGAGCTATAAGGCAGAGATTCAGGCCTCATTTACTGCAGGGAGAAACCTCTGATATCCACCTCCTGTAATACAGCCTTTCCAGAATGCCTGAGGTGTTCACCAGAGTGAAGCTACACCACAGCTACACAGCCGCATGGATTTCTGCAAATTGTTGTGTGTTTTTCCCTAGGAACTCAACACCAAGCAAAGAAACGCATAAACGCAAATGACGTTGCTTACATATTTCTTGACTGCTTGATCAGATTCTATAATGGCACTAATATACCATATCAACAGTGATCTATCATACATGGAATCATCAAGCACCAGCATCCCACTTCTTTCTTCTACCCCGTTGGTTTACAATTTGGCTTTAGGATATTAGGAATAACAATAATTACTTGCTTTTACAATTGCTTCAAACGAAAGAAATCATTAAATTGCACACATGAAAAGATGATCTCATTTCTAAGATGGCTCTGTTAGGTTTCTGTTAGATTTCTTTCTTTTTTTTTCCCTCCCTCTCCCCTCGCTCTGTTCCTAGCAATCATCTCGGTAACTATTTTCCATTGTGGCTGTATAAGCAATGGTTATGAGGTCAAGCAATTAAAAAGATACGGAGTTCATAATAGTAATACAATGCTGGAATATTTTGTCTTTTTTTTTTCCAGTTCTCTTATGGAGAGATAGAAAGCTAACCTTTTCCTGGGTTCTCCCACAGCCTTGGAAACCCTCTGGGTTACTGTTAGTTGGAACTGATTGCACGGCACTTAAAAACAGCAGCCACTGGCAAAAAGATGAAGAAAAAAGGGTGATATGTAGAAGCTATGTGTCATAGGCAAGGAGTTTTCAAATCATAATCTTCTAACTACTTTTTAAGTTTAACTTGGAGGAATTTAAATATACCGTATGCATTGAAGTCCTGGTGTGGCACTGTAGGATAAAGAACTGGCCTGTAAGGTCAGTTTGGAGTGCAAAGTCAGCGGTTCAAACCTACCAGCCATTCCTTGAAAACAGGATCACTATGAGTTGGAACCGACTCAATGGCACTTAACAACATGCTTTGAAGCATCTAGAGTTTAAGATTAGAAAATCATCTTACCTTCTGAAAGTGATTCCTAAAGTTGTAGCTCAATGACTCTTCTTAACAGAGATTTTCCTGATCCTACACAAAGAAGCTGTCACAGCCACTGTTAAGCTCCTACTGTATTTTTCTCTCTTTGATGAAGCTTGTCACATTTTAACTTGCATTGTAACTACTATGTCCTAACCCATCCATTAGTCTGCAAGTCCCTTTAAGGCCAGATCCTATCACAGATTCTCATCTGCATCCCTCTCCTCACCATAACTGCTTCCTACTATGTCTTGTGTATAGGAAACACGCAAGAACCTCTAAGGGGCTACAGGTAAGCCGTCTGGTATTATCACCGCTGACCAAGACTGCATATCTCTGCTCTTTTCTCTACTCACCCAACCAGAGCATTTATTTTCAGTTTTGCTTCATGGTCTAAAACTCAGTCACAATTTCTTCACGATTATCCCTCCCAGTCAGTCTTGCTTCACGATCTTGATAATATTAGAAGAAATGACGCATTAGAGAGACAAATAACTTGACATGGTAGGATAAGCACAGAACAGCTAATCTCAATGTCAGTGGTTCAAACCTACCAGCTGCTTCTCAGAAACCTTTTACAGGGTCACTAGGAGTAAGACCTGATTAGAAGGCAAACAACAACAACAGCAACATCCTTAGTAAGGAAATCCTGGTGTGGTGCTTTAGGAGATGTGTTGGACTTCAAGGTTAGTTTTAATTCCAAGGTCAAAGGTTCAAACTTACCAGCCGGCTCCTCAGAAAACCTAAATAGGGTTGCTATGAGTCAGAACCAACTCAAAGGCACTTAAGAACAGCCTTGGTAAAACAAGGAAATTAACAATCTCCCCAAAATGGAATGAATAATTAATTAAGCTCAAGTAGCCTCCAGATGCTGTAAAGAAAATCTTGATCTGGTTTGTTTTCTGATATACAGAGCAAATGGATAGAACTTCATTTGGATAATAAGAAGCTAGTTCAATACCATATCCACTGAGCACCATAGGACCTGTGAGTGTGGACACACTAACAATAGGCACTACTGGTCTAAATTGTACCAACTGAAAAGATGTACGTATGTGTTTATTCACATCAGTAGTAGTTGTTGGACTAAATCCAAAGCCATTAACAATCTTTGTGTTTTAAGCATGCAACCAAATGATGTGTGGTGATAGAAAAGAGAAAGATCTGCATCAGAAAACCTGGGTTCAAATTCCCTCTCTTACAGTATAAACCGCATGGTTTTTATTGAAGTCAATTAACTACCCTCAAGGTTCTCATTTTATGCTTTAACTGAGAGGACTAGAGTTAGTAGCTTTTCAATCTAACTAAAAGAGTATAAGGAAAGTTTTCATTTTCACTAAGCACCTCCAAACGTCCACCCGCTCACACAAAAGCCAGAGGAATTTGAAGGCAGACGTCACCTATATTGCTAGTTGCTAGAGTCTTTTTGGAGTTCTGATGTGGCACTGTGGGTTAATGCACTAGACTGCAAAGTCAGTTTGAACTGCAAGGTTGGTGGTTCAAGCTCACCAGTCACTCCTGGGAAACCCTCTGGAGGGTCCCTATGGGTAGGAACTGACTCGACAGCATTTAACAACAACAACAGAGTCTTTTTAGAATTCAACTAAAGCTGGGGAATAACTGCTTGGGGATCTAGTCACTCAGATGCACTAAGGTCAAACAAATCAACCAAAAAGTATGAAGGAAAAAGTGGTTTGCATTTTCATTCTCCCAGAGTGACAGTGTGAACAAACCCAAGCCACTCACAGCTACCAGGATGTAAGTTTCAGACAATGCTAGTTTTCCCACCTAGATGTGCATATGGGGGTTTGCATTTCCATTTCAACATAGAATTAAATGGCCTATGGTTGATAAACGCAACATAAATAAAATCAAATAATGGCCCAGAAGTTACACTGCCATATCACTTCCACACACTAAAAAAACCATTGCTATGAAATCAATTCTAAGAACTGCCCAATTGTTGTTGTTGTTATTATGTGCTGTGGAGTCGGTTCCAACTCATAGTGACGCTCGCTGTACAGGGTTTCCAAGGCTGTAAATCTTTACGGGAAGCATACAGCCTCATCTTTCTCCCACGGAACAGCTGGTAGTTTCGAACTGCCGACCTTGAGGTTAGCAGCCTGATTCATAACCACTATGCTACCAGAGCTCCTTTGTTGTTGTTAAGTGCTGCCAAGTCAGTTCCGACCCATAGCGACCCTGTATGGGGTTTCTGAGGAGCAGCTGCTGAGCTTGAACTGCCGACCTTGCAGTTCAAATGGATTTGCAGTCTGGCGCATTAACCCAGAGATCCTTAGGATGCCCAAAATATAGCACTGTAGGATAAGCACTGCACTGCTAGCTATAAGATAGGAGGTTCAAACCCATCAGACGTTCTTTGGAATCCCGATATATAGGGTGACTACAAGTCAGAACTGACTCAACAGCAGTTAACAACAGCAACTACGACAGCTACCATACAGCACACGGCCATGAATTTCCCTGGTGAATTAGCAAGTGGGTTTGAACTGCTGACCTTTTGGTTAGCAGCCACATGCTTAACACTGTATCACTCAGAGCAATGAAAGTGGCCTAAGCCTTAAGTGGGATGTTGAAACTGAATATTAGAGGGCACTGCTAGAGGGAACACAGAACTTCAACCCCACATCAGTCTGGTCCTTACATAGAGTTACACTGTATTTGTTTCCTAGACACTTCTGTGACAAAATACCACAAACTAGGTGGCTTTAAACAACCAAAATCTATTCTGTCACAGTTCTGGAAACCAGAAGTCTGAAAGCAAGGCGTCAGCAAAGTTGGTTCCTTCTGGAGACTCTCAGGGAGAATCTATTCTATGCCTGCCCCTTTCTTAGTTTCTAGTGGCTGCCAATAACCCTTGGTGTTCTATCACTCCACTCTTCCTCTAGCATCATCTCATCTCCTCCTCCTCGGTATCTCAAAATCCTTATAGCCTTGGAACCCTTTGCTCCTGTTCATTTTGTGTTCCCACAGCCTATTAAATGGTGGCCTTTTTGAAGACACTCAATCAGTGCCATTGACTGACAAATTTATGTTCAATTATGAAAGAAGAAAATGAAAGTGGGCTCTTTCTTCCAAGGTGTCACAGTTTCACCATCTAGTTGGGAACATTCTTGATTGTTGACTCAGTCCCCAATTTATGGTAAATCCCATACACAATGGAACAAAAGGCTGCCTGGTTCTGGTCCTGCTCCATTCCCATGAATGGAATTAGAACATTGTGATCCACAGGATTTTCACTGGCCAAGTTTTAGAAGTAGATCACTAAAACTTTCTAATCCATCTTAGTCTGGAAGCTCCACTGAAATCTGGTCAGCACCATAAGAGATGGGTGGAGACTAGGCACAAAGTTCAGTGGCCAAGAATTCTGC
Source organism: Chrysochloris asiatica (assembly GCF_000296735.1). Taxonomy (NCBI): domain Eukaryota; kingdom Metazoa; phylum Chordata; class Mammalia; order Afrosoricida; family Chrysochloridae; genus Chrysochloris; species Chrysochloris asiatica. The sequence goes on along the minus strand of NW_006408684.1, from coordinate 1,957,173 downwards.
CATTGAATCGTCAGAGGCCTATCACTGTGGGTAGAGTGTGATATGTTCACCGCTACAGCTATGAACAGAACATCAGGGCAGAGAGGGGAAAGGAACTCACTCCATAGACAGAATAGGGATGATATCTCACAGGAAGTGGACACGCAGAAAGAGAAGGAATGTACAAAGGTACAGAGAAATAAGAACTGGGAGGTGGTCATACAGGTTTGGGAATCATACAGGGAAGGAAGTGGAGAAATATAAAGCTTAAAATACAAATGGAAACTGGTTTGGAAATTTCTTCCTATAACCTTCTGAACTCCTGTCTTGTAAATAGCAAGGTATTCTAAAACGACTTTGCCTTCTACACCTGATGAGTATGTCCCTCCCCCTGCCTGAGTCTCTGCACATGGAGCCTCAGACTGTGTTGTACAGGACCTCAGGGGTACCACGCACATCACAGTCTGTGAGAATGGAGCCCCCTAGAGTTGAGCGGTGTTCAACATGTGCAGCCATATGGGTCTATCCTAGTGTTTAGTCTATTCTCACCTCTAACAGCCCTTCATGTTGCAGACAGGTTTTTGTAGTTTAATGCCTGGGGGCTTGCAATCACCTCTGATCATGTATTAGAACTTCATCAGAATGAAACATAACAGATTGTCATAGAGTTTTGCTTGATGATTCATACTAGGATTTAAAACACAGAAAGTCTGCAATGACAAGTAAATAATAAAACGAAGAGGTTTTCAAACTGAGAATGGTGTTTCAGTGTGTTCTAGGCATTATTCTGTGGTTTCATTTAAGAAGAGAGCATAAAATCAGATTTATGTAATAGAAAGAAGTTCAATTTAAGCACTGGTACAAACATTAAAAGAAGACAAAAATCTTATGTGGGGAAGATGCTGGGCTAGCAGTTAGGAGATCTAGGAAGTTGACTGGCTCTTTATTTCTGATCCTCAGTGACAACACCACTATAAAATGGGATAAACATATTTTATCCCTCTACCTTACAGAATTATTGTTAGGATCTGATATGTAAGCTCTTGGGAAAATAAGAAAATATGAAAGAATACTAAATATTCACATAAAATACAGTTATTTTGAGGGGAAGAAAATAAAGGAACACAAATTCTTAGGTACCAGGGAGGAAAAAGGAACCTAATTTCCCCTTGTATACATGAACTTTTTCTTCCTCACAATTTGGATTTCAGCCTTTAATTCATTGGGAAATAATTAGAAAGCAATATTTCTACAGAAAAACCATAGGGCTGGCAGGGAGCAGAGACTCTGACTTTTACCTGCACATAGAAATGGAGGAGGCAGAGAAGAGAAAACTTTCGTTTAGGAGGCTTGGAACAAAGTATTAGCATGTTGCAAGGATACTTCAGTAAATCTGTACTCATAACAACCTTGCTTTCAGCTTATTCAGGTCATGCAGCTAATATAAGAAAGATAGACAATTTGGAAGAGATTCAGAGAAGAACAGAGTAGCAACAATATTAAGGGGCTAGTTTCAAGGATTGATTTAGGAAGAAAGATTAAGGAAGCTAAGTGTCTACAGCTCTCCTAATCAAGGACTAAGTGAAGACAAGAGAAACATCATCAGATATTTAAAGGGTAGAAGCAGTGAGGATAGAAGGGGATTATTTAGACTAGATTCTCAATTTATGCAACACATTGTAAACTGTCATAAAGAGTTATAGCATGAGGACTTGGCTCATTTAAATGAACTGAGGAATTAAGTTAGGTAAAAACAGTCTCTAGCACTGAGCTTACTTTTACCGAAAAGCCTATTGCCCAAGATATTAAAATGGTTGAAGAGATGAAGAACTTCATTTGTGCAATGGTAAGCTGTCTCTACATAAAGAACAAAATAAACAAACAAACAAACAAAAAAACAACCTAGTATACTGGCAGGGGATAAACTGGAACAAATAGATGATAAGTAGGTAGGTAAGGTAGGTAGGTAGGTAGGTAGGTAGGTAGGTAGGTAGGTAGGTAGGTAGGTAGGTAGATGATAGATAGATAGATAGATAGATAGATAGATAGATAGATAGATAGATAGATAGATAGATAGATAGATAGATAGATAGATAGAGGTTGTGTGCCATGGAGTAGGTTTTGACTCATAGTGACCCTGTATAGGGTTTCTGAAGCTGCAACTTTTTACAGGAGTAGAAAGCCTCATCTTTCTCCTGTGGAGCAGCTGATAAATTAGAACTGCTGATTTTATGGTTATCAGCCCAACTAGAAACCCACTACACTACAGGGCTCCTTAGATGGACAGATGGATGGATGGATGGATAGATACATAGATACATAGATACCCCATCCTATTCTTGCCATTCTTTTCCAGACATTGAGTCATCTTTGTGCCACAGCAAAGCCCGAATGATTCTAGTTTTTTTCCATTGAAAATACGACCTTATGTTTAACGTATTAACTCACTCCTACTTTTTTATGTTTGTGTTGACTAGTGTTTTGGTTCTACCATGGTCTTGCTCACTCACATTAGTTCTTTATTATTACCATTATTATTATTTATAGTTAGTATGTTTTGCTGGTTCTTTTATTTGCAATTGCCTCTGATCATCTTTAATGTGGTTGGAATTGTTGCTGTGTTTGTGTGGGTATTGATGGTGTGGTGGTGGCATGGTGATGGTAGTGACAGTGGTGTTGGTAAGGTAGTTGTAGGGAAGGTAGTGCTAGTGGTGATGATTGTGATACTGATGGTGGTGGTGGTAACAGTGTTGCTGTTGTTGGTAGAGGTGATGATAGTGGTGGTGATGATTGTACTGATGGTGGTGATGATGGTGGAGCTATTGGTTGTGATGGTAATAGTGATGCTGGCAGTGGTGGTGATGCTGGTGGTGGTGGTGTTTTTGGTGGTGCTGGTGGTGATGGTCTTTTTCCTTCATAAACCTCAAGGACAGACAATTGAGTTAGCCATAGTACACTGTCATCATCAACCAGAGAAAGTAAGCCTTTTTGTTCTGTTTGGTGATGTTATATATTTTCTATTGTAACCCCAAATCCCAATCCCATTACCTTTATTGCACAGATAGCCACTTCAATATGTTTGGCATATATATGTCAAACATATCGAAGTGGCTATCTGTGCAATAAAGGTAATGGGATTGGCATTGGTAATCATACTTAAAAATCATGAAAATGCTGAGGACCTATTTCGCATTGTTAAGGGAAAAAAAGTTAACCCTAAACCCCTAACCAATTTCTTCAAATGCAACTAAAATATAACGAAGCACCTGAATATTAGAAGAAAGTTATCATAATAGAATAAAATATGCTCTGGGTATAGTGACGCAACCTCACCTAGCACCAGCAATACCCAAAGTACACAGATCTTTCATGCCTAAATGTCCATGTGCAATGTTGACATTCTAGCCAATAAAGCTAGTCTTTGAGCTTAGAATGTAACTAGAGATTTTCCTGCTGGTAGTTTTGTTTAAAATGTGTTAACATTTATAATCATAAACATAAGGTAGAGAACTTTGCATGGAAAGAACTGTTATTCCCTTAGAGTTTAGCAATACAAAACTAAGAGATATTCCACCAGGAGAGAAAAAAATTTAACCACAGAGACACAATAGGTTATGCCCATACTTCTGTGAGAACCTTTAAATGTATATGTTATTAATTTACAGAAATGATATTGCACTACAGATATCATTCTGTTTCCTACCTGTTTTTCTCAACATTGTATTTTGAAGATATGTTTAAAAAAATTTGCTGTATATAATTGAAAAATAACTATAGCTATACATCAACAGGAAGATGCCAGAAGTCCAAGCTGGATTCACAAGAGGATGTGGAATGAGGGATATCATTGCTGATGTCAGATTGATCTTGGATAAAAGCAGAGAATACCAAGTACCAAAGATGATTACTTGGGTTTGATCAACTACACAAAGGCATTTGACTGAGTATTTTACAACAAATTACAGACAGCATTGCAAAAAATGAGAATTCCAGAACACATAATTGTATTCATGCCGAACCTGTCCATAGACCGAGAAGGAGTCATTAAAAAAGAACAAGGGGATGTTCCCTAGTTTAAAATGGAAAAAGGTGTACAGTAGGCTTATATCCTTTCACCATTTGTATTTAATCTGTATACTAAAGAAAATAACCTGAATAGCTGGACTCTATGAAGAAGAACTTAGCATCAGGGTTAGAGGAAAAATCATTAACAACTTGCAATATGCAGATGACACAATTAAAACAACTTGAAGTTCTTACTGATGAAGATCAAAGCCTTCAATATGGATTACACTTGAATGTGAAAAAATAACACACAAAAAACAGAAAATCTTCACAACTGGACCAATAAACAATATTATCATAAATGTAGAAATGGAAGTCATCGATGAATTCATTCAACTTGGGTCAACAATCAACATCCACAGAAGCAGCAGTCAATAAATGAAACAAAAGATTGCATTGAAGAGATATACTGAAAAGACATCTTTAGGATTTTAAAAAGCAGGGATGTCACTTTAATCACTAGAGGTGTCTAGCCCCAACCCTGGTTTTTCCATTGGCCTAATAGGCATATGAAGCTAGACAAAGAAAAAGGAAGACAGAAGAAATTATTCTTTGTAACTGTGGTGTTGGCAAAGTTCTTCTGGACTACCAGAAGAATGAACAAATCAGCCTTAGGAAAACGTCAATCAGATTATGCCTGAGAGCAGGGATGGTAGGACTTCAGTTCACTTACTTAGGCTATGCCATTAGGAAAGGTCAACCAATAGAAAAAGACATCATGTTTGTTAAAATAGAGAGTCAACAAAAATGAGGAAAACCTTCAATGAGTTCAATTAATACAACAGCCACAGCAATGGACTCAAAAACACCAAAGGTCATGCAGAAGCAGGCAATGTTTTGTTCATATAGATAAGATCACAGTACGTTTGAACTGACCCGATGGTCACTAACGCCACCTGACTTGATGGTATGGCACTGCAGGATAATGCACTGGACTGCAAAGTGAGTTTGAGCTGCAAGGTCAACTGTCCAAACCCACCAGTCGCTCCTCGGAAACCCTATACAGGGTCACTATGAGTCGTAACTGATTCCACAGCAGTAACAACAACACATAGAGATGAAATGACACAGTAATCGCACATCTGAGCATATCCCTAGAGAAACTTGATCATAGATCCTTAAGAACCCATGTTGGAGGTGTTTGTCCCAGCTTAGTATGAGGTGTTAGGTTGTCGAAGGAGTTCATCACTTGATGATGAATGTTGTTGTTGTTGTTATAAAGTGCCGTCGAGTCAGCTCTGACCCATAGCTACCCTCCTGTACAGGGTTTCTGAGGAGCAGCTGGTGAGCTTGAACCGCCAACCTTGCAGTTCAAATGGCTTTGCAGTCTGACGCATTCACCCACAGCACCATACCAGGACTCCCTGAGGAATTAGTAAATCAAAAGTCGCAAAAGAAAACCATGGAAACTGTGTAGCACTATTAAGAACTATACTTACACAGAGTAGTGTTGTTGTTGTTAAGTGTCATCAAGTTTGAACCCCTGACCTTGCAGTTCAAACTGACCTTGAGGTTGAGTGCTTATCCAATGGCTCCATACCAGGACTCATATTCATATGTATATATATATATATTGCTGTTTTTAAGTGCTGTTGAGTCGGTTCCGACCCATAGCAATCCTGAATAGGGTTTCTGAGATTGTAAATCTTTACTGGGAGCAGAAGGCCTCACCTTTCTCCCACAGAGCAGCTGGAAGTTTTGAACTGCTGACATTGAGGTTTGCAGCCCAATTAGGAACCACTACGCTACCAGAGCTCCTTACATATACATACAAGTACACACACACACACACACACACACATATGGAGCTCCAAAACCCTGTACAGGGTCGCTATGGGTCGGAACCAACTCGATGGCACTTAACAACAGCAACAAATATATGTTGTTGTTGTTAAGTGCCATTCAGTCATAGCGACCCTGTATAGGGTTTCCGAGGAGCAGCTGGTGTGGTGCCATAGGATAAGCACTGGAATGTTGGCCTCAAGATCAGTGGTTCAAACCCACTAGTTGTTCCTCAAAAACCCTAAACAATGTTGTTATGAGTGAAACTAACTGACAGCACTTAACAACAGCAATATATCAATATGTATCAATATAATTATATAACTATACATATATGTTGTTGCTGTTGTTAAGTGCCTTCGAGTCGGTTCCGACCCATAGCGACCCTGTACAGGGTTTCCGAGGGTGTAAATCCTTACGGGAGTAGAAAGCCTCATCTTTCTCCCGCGGAGCAGCTGGTAGTTTCGAACTGCTGACCTTATGGTTCGCAGCCCGATTCGTAACCACTACGCTACCTATATAGTTATAGTTATATAGTTAAATATATATATATACACACATATATATACCCTTATATAGTTAAATATATATATATTTAACTATATATATACACACATACATACCCAGGCCATGGTGTTTTCAATAGCCTCATATGGATGCAAAAGCCGGACAGTGAATAAGGAAAATCGTTGAAGAATTGATGCCTTTGAGTTGTGATGTTGGAGGAGAATACTGAAATTGCCATGGACTGCCAAAAGAACCAATAGATCTGTTTTGGAAGAAGTGTAGCCAGAGTGCTCCTTGGAGGCCAGGACGGCTAAGCTTCGTCTCTCATACTTTGGACATATTGTTCGGAGGAAACAGTGGCTGGAGAAGGATGTCATGCTGGGTAAGGTGGAGGGTCAGAGAAAAAGAGGAAGACCCCTAACGAGATGGATTGGCCAGGTGGCATCATTGATGGACTCAAGTGTGGCAGTTGTAGTGAGGTTGGTCCAGGATCGGACATTGTTTCGTTCTGCTGTGCACAGGGTCGCTATGAGTCGGTTCCAACTTGATGGCACCTGATAACAACATATATATATGCACTCCATATATGGAGTCCTGGTGTGGTGCTGTGGGTTAATGTGCCAGACTGCAAGCTGTTTGAACTGCAAGGTGTTGGCAGCTCCTTGGAAACCCTATACAGGGTGGCTATGGGTTAGAATAGACTCGATGGCACTTAACAACAACAACTCCATACACACACACACACACACACACATATATATATATATATGGAGCACAGTGGCTCCATCCAATAAGCACTAACTAGACTGTGAACCACAAGTACTGTGGTTCAAGCCCTCCAGCCACTCCATGGAAGAAAGATGAAACTTCTCTGCTCCCTCAAAGATTTAAAAGCCTCTGAAACTCTATACTTGGTTGCTGTGAGTCAGAACTGACTTTATGACACTTAACAATAACAACACTATGTCTATTAAAAGAGATTTTCAAAAATTTTTACAAGGAATTTCATATTGCCTTCCAGAATGATTGACCCACCTACTTTCCTTTAACAGTACATAAAAGTTACCATATCTTTGTATCCTTGCCAACACTTGGTAAAATATTTCTATATTTTTGCCAATCTGATGCATATACAATTTTCAAATTTGCATTTCTCTCATTACTGGTGACATTGAGAATTTCTGATTTATAATCAGCTTTCTGAATCGGAAATCAGGCAGGAAGGCAGAAACGTCACTGAGTACACCAAATGAAGAAGATTTAACTTAGGGAACTAGATACAAAAGTGTAGGAAGGGCTAAAGGATCAAAAAGAGAATTCATTACTGTACAGAGTTGGTACCATCCTCATGGTTGAAAGAACAAAGGGTTGAAAATCCATAGGAATTTCAAAAGCTGCTGCTTTTGAAACAAGATGTCATGTTGTTGTTGTTAAGTGCCGTCAAACTGGTTCCGACCCATAGCGACCCTGTATAGGGTTTCCAAGGAGCAGCTGGTAAGCTTGAACCACTGACCTTGTAGTTCAAATGGCTGTACAGACTGGCACATTAACCCACAGCGTCACACCAGGACTCCTCTGGTGCCCACAACTCCTCAATGTGATCAATGCACCTTATTCTATTGGCACTCTAGCCAGAACACACCAGCCATGGTCTATTACTGTAATTACCATAATCCCTGAGGGGCAGAGCTAACATATCCAGCTCTGGGTGCTGAAGCCCAAAGCTACTCACTGCTCTGTTGCTGGAATTACCAAAGGGCACTGGATCCTGACTAGGTCTATTCCAATTATTCATTCAGAAACTAGGAACATTATCCCAGCACAGGGCAGCAGGCTGCTTGTCCCCTGAGAGACTGAGCACAAACTACATCTACCACCTGCATTTACTAGGTGCTTGGACCAGTGAATCACAGTGACATCTTTAGTCCCAATTAGTATCGACTTGAAGCTACTTCAACTAACCCCCAAAATTTGGACAGTCTTCTAATTCAAGTCCCTATTACCCCTGACAAATATCCTCAGGTCACTTTAGAAAAGGTCAGATGAAGATTTACAATTTACACTTCAGGAAGGACTCTAGAGTCCCTCTTCAAAGAGACCTAATCATACCATCAATCAAAGGGCTCAAAGTCTGGGAAATTACATGGTTCTCCATTTCTTCTCACCAGCCAGAGAGCTATTTGTCATTATTATAATGACTGATAAAATAATCGATAATTGCCTCACCATCCACTGCTAACGTTTCCATAATTCTAAATATTTTGATTGTCACACCATCTCTGCAGCCCATTATGATGTTGTTGTTAAGTGCTGTCGAGCTGATTCCATCCCATACTGACCCTGTATAGGGTTTCCAAGGAGCAGCTGGTGAGTGTGAACCACTGACCTTTCAGTTTAAATGACTTTGCAGTCCAACACATAGCACACAGCACCACACCAGGATAAATGTAAATGTTACCACTTAAAATTTGCCACCCTGAGTCCAACATACCATTTCAGGAAGCCCATTTCAAAGGCATCCTTTCCCCCCAGTAACCACGGGGGAATTCTGGTGTGATGCTGCAGGATAATGTGCTGGATCGCAAGGTCGGTTTGAATCACAAGGTTAGTGGTTCAAACTCACCAGCCGCTCCTTGGAAACTCTATACAGGGTCGCTATGACTTGGAACTGACTTGACGGCACTTAACAACAACAACAACAAACTCATGACTTAGAGAAGACAGTGACTGCCAAGAATCACAAAGATACTGGTGCTCCCTGACAAATGTGTTTCTCAGTAACTTGTGGAGGGCATGTCCTCTGAGCTGCTTGGCCAACAAAGGGGAGGGTTAATAAGTGTCTTGGACATGATAAAAGACTCCAATGTTTCTGTCACTTTAAACCTTTGGATTTTATCTAAGATTGGGTTTTCTGAAAACACAGTCTGAGATGGGAAATTGTGTGCCCAAGGTTTATTAAGGAATGCTTTTAGAAGCTAAACATGTAAGGTCATGAAAAGGCAGGATTAGAAAGAAGGAGAAACAAACCAGCAGTGTGACTGACAGTAAAGCCTCCACCAATTTTATGGGAAGCAGAGTGGTCCTTCAATTGAGGCAATGATTTGTATCCTTACATTAGCCATTCATTGGCTGCTGGCCCCCTTCTGAAACAAGGAAACACATCCACAGGTCAAGTAGTTTACCTGCTGTTGCAGGTAGCTTCCAGAGAGGGGCACCACTGTGAGCCATCAGCAAATGCTATTCTTGACATCTGGAAATGGGTGCATCAACCACAAAGAAGGGATCTGGGCAAAGCACTGCAGTAACTCTATAGATTCTTTCCTCTACTTAATATCAAGGAAGTTCTGATAACTCCACCTCATGAAGTCCAGATCCCAGTCAATGAACTTCACTTTAGGTATCTGTGGTTCTCTTTTTAAAAAAGGCCTGATAAATCCTTTGCTTATCTTTCTATGTAGTTTCCTGTCTTTTCTTGTTAATTTTCAGGAGCTCTCACTATATTAGAGTTTCGTGGTGGTGGTTTTACTGCCATGTACTTAGTTCCAACTCATAACGACCCTGGTGGTGGGTATGAACCACTGACCTTGCAGCAAACAGTATATATATATATATATATATATATATATATATTGTTGTTGTTAAGTGCCGTCGAGTCGATTCCAACCCATAGCAACCCTGTATAGGGTTTCCAAGGGGCAGCTGGTGAGCTTGAACCACTGACCTTGCAATCAAATGACTTGCAGTCTGATGCATTAGGCATTAGTCCACAGTACCACACCAGGATAGTGTCTCTCTCTCTCTCTCTCTCTCTCTCTCTCTCTCTCTCTCTCTCTCTCTCTCTCTATATATATATATATATATATATATATATGAAATCCTGGTGTGGTACTGTAGGATAGTGCATTGGACTGCAAAGTCAGTTTGAGTAACAAAGTCAGAAGTTCAAACCCACCAGCCGCTCCTCAGAAACCCTGTACAGGGTTGCTAAGAGTTGGAACTGATTTGACGGCACTTAACAACAACAACAACAACATATATATAAACCTTTAGGTTCAACTACCCTTGTGGTCAACTCTCTCTCTCTCTGTGTGTGTGTGTGTGTGTGTAATATGTTTGCTAATTGCCTTCAAGTAGGTTCCGACTCATAGTGATCCTGATACAGGGTTCCCAAGGATGTAAATCTTTGCAGGAGCAAAAAGCCTCATCATTCGCCTTCAGAGGAGCTAGTGAGCTTGAACTGCCACCCTACAGAGTCATTGTGCTCCCCTTGATCCTATACAGATTGTTCTTAGAAGAACATAATGCTTAAGGCAGACATTTTTTACTAGTTAATCTAAACTATTATTTGGTTTAAAGAAGACTTCAGGGGATATATTTGGCTTAAGGTTTAAAGGTGACCTCAGTGTCTTAGTCACCTAGTGCTGTTGCAACAGAAAGGCTACTAGTGGATGACTTTAACAAACAAATGCATTCTCACACAGTTTAGGTGCTAGATGCCCAAATTCAGAGCGCTGGCTCCAGAGGAAGGCTTTCTCTCTTTGTCCTTGTCCCTTTTCAGCCTCTATAGGCCCAACCTTCCTTGGAACTCTCCGTGCATCCTGGTATCAATCTGCCTCTGGATCTAAGAGCTTCACAGTGCCTTGACCATAGGCTCAAAGGACTCACTCCACTTCTGGCTTTTCTTTCTTCGTGGCAGTTAAGTCTCTTTCTCTGCTTACTTCTCTCTCCTTTTAGCTCTTGTAAGATTAAAGCTACTGTAGGCCATATGCCTGAGGAAACGTCCTTTCAATTGATTAGTTGCTTATAACAGATCTCATCAAGGAGTGATTTATTAATTTTAGAGCACATCATGAAGGATTAGTACATTTTAAATGCTAAACCCCTAAGAATCCTGGTAAAGCCAAGCTGACACAAAACCTTCACTATCACACTCAGGGTGACAGTTTCAGGAATTCATCCATGTTCCCTGGCTCCAGAAAGTCTAGCATTCATGAAAATTTTAAATTCTGTTCTGCATTTCCCCCCTTTTGATCAGGATCCTTCTATAAAATCTTTTATCAAAATATTTAGTAATGTTAGCTGGACACCAACCAGTGCTTCCAGTCTCATAGCAAAGGGAACAGTTGTTCATGAACGTAATTAGCCACACATTCCATATCCTCTTCCTATTTTCCCAGTTTAACAGAGACCAAGCATTGTGCCTGGGATGGCCACTTGCAAAATGTTAAGACCCCAGGCACCATGCAACAAACTAGGAATTAGAACAGAAGCATGAAATATGTTATTAGGCTAATGAACTGGAATATCTCATGAAACCATGACCCTACATTTCCAAACCAAAGAACCATAGGTGTTTGGTTTTACATAAATAGCCTCAGCAGCTATTTTTGTGGTGTGTGTGTGGTGGGGATGAGGGGGGAAGCCATTGTTATCTATCACACAACTTTTGCCAACTCAACTTTTACATGTATACAACTTACAGATAACACTTTCCAAAATCGTTACACCAGAAAGTCTGGACCTTCTTAAAAAGCCTTCTACTCAAGATCACAAAAATATTCTACTACATTTTCTTCCATTAATTTTATACATTTCCTTATGAATTGCATCTCAGTGTAAAGAAAACAAAAATCCTCACCACTGGACCAATAAACAACATTCTTATCAATGGAGAAAAGATTGAAGTTGTCAAGGACTTCATTCTTCTTGGACCAACTACTAACACTCACAGAAGCAGCAGTCAAGAAATCAAATGACGTATTGCATTAGGCAAATTTGCTGCACAAGACCTTTTTTAAAGTGTTGAAGAGCAAAATTGTCAGCTTGAGGACTAAGCTGTATTTTCAATAACCTCATATGCATGTGAAAGCTGGACAGTGAATAAGGAAGACCTTAGAAGAATTGATGCTTTTGAGTTATGGTGTTGGAGGAGAATGTTGAAAGTGCCATGGACAGCCAAAAGAACCAACAGATCTGTGTTGGAAGAAGTGCAGCCGGAGTACTCCTTGGAGGCCCAGATGGCCAAACTTCGTCTCTCATACTTCGGACATATTGTCAGGAAGGACCAGTTGCTAAAGAAGGATACCATGTTTGGTAAGGTGGAGGGTCAGAGAAAAAGAGGAAGACCCCCAGCAAAATGGATTGGCAAAGTGGCAGCATCAATGGGCTCAAGCGTGGCAACAATTGTGAGGTTGGCCCAGGATCGGGCAGTGTTTCGTTCTGTTGTACATAGGGTCGCTATGAGTCGGTACCAACTCGATGGCACCTAACAACAACAAACAACCTATATGTACTTTAACTTTATATATTATGTGAAGTGAGAAATCCCATTTTTTTCCATTTAGTGAGAGACCTTGTCTAAAATTAGAAACTACAGACACAGGTGCAGGTTGTCTGGTGATGCCTGTTTCTAGCACACATCATTAAGTGAATCTCGGAAAGCATTTCCAGAAAGCAATCATTCAATAAACATGTACAGCCTTTATCATGCCCACAGTACTTTGCTGGACACTAGAAATCAAATTCCCCTATCATTAGAACCTTCGATTATAGTCAAATAATTCAAAGGCAGTGTCATGAAGTGAATTGTATCCTCCAAAAAAAGTTATATTCAAGTCCTTATCTCTGTACCTGTAAATATGACCCTGTTTGAAAATAGAAGTTCCTTTAAAGTTAGTGGGGTCATATGAGAATACGGTGCTGTTTTATAAAAAGAGCAGAATGGACACAGATACACTGAGAGGGAAGCTGAGCACCGTGCGAGGATCTGTCTACAAGCAAAGGAATGCCCAGGAATGCTTACAGAAGGAATTGACACATGTGAACCCTAATTTGTACTGTATGCCTTCAGAACTGTGAGAAAATAAACTTCTGTTCTTTAAATTCCCCCACGTGTGCTATTTTTGGTTAAGTTAGCACTAGGTAACTAAGACAATGTGAAAGCCATCAAATCAATTTATAGGGAGAAAAATCTGTGATCTAGGTGGGAATGGCAAAGAAGGAACATAGAGGAACATGAGCACTTTTTGAAAGACTGGAATTATAATTTGACTAATAATAAGAGAAACATTATGTAGAAGGCTTGAAGAAAAGAATATTGTAACAGTCCATTGGAAAGTGAGGGCAAACAGTCTGGCTCAGGTCAGGGGTAAGGACTGAGACAGTGAGACACAATTGTTCAGAACATCATTGATACATCTCCAGCCAAAAGGCATTCTTTTCCAAGCCTACTTGCTGTAGGATGAAATATTTCAAAAGAAGGAGGATAAAGGAATATTGAAGATTTCTTGAGTCAATTTTAAATAAAGCTCCATGGTACCTTTTATGTTAGTTAATTTTTATTCACTCTAGCTTTAGATTATTTCAGTCTGTGGAGATGATTTATTTTTAATGTATTTATTATTCACAGTACTAAATTACTACCTCAGAAATAGTTTACATATGCTTACATATTTGCAGATTCCTGGTTTATATAGGGGGGAAGCTGATAGTGCTATAAGATAAGCACTGGATTGATCATCACAAAGTCGGTAGTTCAAATCCACAAGCTACTCTTCAGGAGAAAGATATGGCTTTCCTCTCCCATAAACACAGCCTTGGAAACCTTACATGGGGTCATTATGAGCTGGAACATAATCGAAGGCACCTACCAACAAGAACAATAGTTTACATAGTCTTAGTTTACAAAGACTTCAGTCCATTCAAATTATAATGAAAGCAGGACTTCTTCCATTGGGTGGGAGGTTCCAGAAAAAGGGATTGTAATAATATGAATGTAAAATCATAATCGAGCACCAAAATCTTATTTAAATCATTCACTTTGTATTTAATCATTCTTGATGTTGTTATTTCCCCTGATGCTACAACAGGGTCCAGTAGCTAAAATAGACTAATTGTGATCACCTTAAATTCCCTGACTTGGAGGAAAGGGACAAAAAGTGTCCATTTTATTTTCTATCCACTGGGATGTTGTTTTCAGTCATCTAAATAAATTAGACAGCTTTGGTGTGGCGCTGTGGGTTAATGCTCTGGACTGCAGTCAGTTTGAACCACAAGGTCAGCAGTTCAAGCTCACCAGCCACTCCGTGGAAACCCTATATAGGGTCGCTGTGGGTCAAAACTGACTTGATGGCACTTACCAACAATAACAACAAATAAATTAGTGTAGCTAAGTTTGATTAGTTGCTTAACATGAACTTGCCTGACTAAACATTGAATTGGCCCCACACAATTAGGAAAATATCTTACTTTTTGGTTATCTTATTTGTTTAAGCCAGATACCACAACTTGGTTAGAATGCTGATGGTCTCTTTCCAGTATCCACTATATCCAGTCATTCCCTGTAGCTTGTTGCTGTGATGGGTGCTGTTAGGTTGGTTCTGACTCGTAGAGGAGGAAACACTGCCCAGTCCTACGCCATCCTCACAATTATTGTTACACTTCAGTTCATTGCTTCTGCCACTGTACCAATCCATCTCATTTTCTTTTCGTTCAGATGGTGCTATGTGATGCTGTGGGATAATGTGCTAAACTGCAAGGTCGGTTGGAACCGCAAGGTCAGAGATTCAAACTCACCAGCCGCTCCTTGGAAACCATACAAGGTGGCTATGAGTCGTAACTGAGTTGATGGCACTTAACAATAACAGCAAAACAAAACTCTAAAATACTGACCCTAAGTTTGAGTTCATTGTTGCCTTCTAAAAAATGTGGCATCTGCTGCTAATAAATAAATATTATTGTTGTTATTTTCTTACAACTTCATGTACAAAGATTCTAGAAACCATAGTATTAATTTTCACTTAAGAGAGAAAATGTGCCATATTCTTATTTACCCAAAGTCTGTCCTTAGACAAACTGCTAATATATAATATTATCTTCCTGTTTGGAAGACTAGTAGTAAAAGTATGTGTAAGAAAAAATGCAAGGCAGCCATGAGCACTTTAGGTGGGCCTTCTGCCATAATTTTCCTTGTCTATATTTTCCTATCGTTGCCACACTTTTTAATGCCCCTTTGCCTTTGTTGCCAGGAGAAAAAAAATACTATAGTCATCTTCACCCTAGTATTTATAAACATCTGTCTTCTGTGTTCTGTATTTGGAAATAGTGTTGCTTGAAATAATTTCTAACTATGACATTAAATAATTTATTATTTCAAATTATGGCATTAAATGAAAATCTGTAGAGGCTTCCAGTTCCCATGTTTAATTCAAACAAAACAATGTCTCATGAAATGAGTGTAAAGAAGTATATGAGGTTTCTCAGAGTAGTTGCTTCAATGCTTAAACAAATAAAACAACTAAACACATCAAATTCTTTCCAAACCATTTTTCTCTCATTATTTTGGTGCTTCTGTTTTGCTAGTACCTGAATAGCATGTGTGATAATTTAAGCTGATGAAAGGTCATATTTTTCTTTTCCTTTAAAAAAAAAAAAAATTTAAGTAGACCAAAAGGGGAAACTTTGAAAGGGTTTTCCTAGTCCCTACTTGAACTGCATATGAATCTAGCTCAGTGGTACAACACTCCTTGGAGGTACAAACATGATTTTTAGAAACCCTTATTGGATCTATGAAAAATCATTCCAGAAATTTTGCAATGATCCCTCAGTAATCAAGAACCTATGAGTCTGGAAACATACCATCTCACAGCTGGGGTCAAATGTCTGCAAATAAAAGCAAGGAATGTATAATTGCAATTTCCCTATGTTGTTATGTTTTGTCAGCTCAGCCTGGCAGCTACCTGGTATAGGGTTTCCAAGGAGTGGTGGATGTGTGAACCACTGACCTTTTGGTCAGAAGTATTCCAGTGTTTATCCTACTCCAGGATGCCAACAATTACCCTGTTGTTGTTATGTGCCATCGAGTTGGTTCAGACTCATAGCAGCTGGTGAGTTTGAACTGCAGCCCTTGTGATTCAAACTGACCTTGCGGTCCAATACTTATCTTATAGCATCACACCAGATACGATCCCATCAATCACTTGTAGTATCAGCTATCAATAGTTAAGTGAATAAGCAGAAAAGCTGACTTGCTTTTGGGAGTCATGTTGAGTAAGGAAACAAAGGTCTCTAAATTTGTCACTGCATTGTTGATGTTGTTAAGTACCGTGGAGTCGGTTCTGACCCGTAGTGACCCTGTATAGGGTTCCCAAGGAGTGGTGAGTTTGAACTGTAGATCTCGTGGTTCAAACCGACCTTGTAAGTCAGGCACTTATCCTACAGCACCACACCAGGACTCCTGTCACTGCATTTGTGGTTGGTAAGTGCCACGGAGTCAGTTTTGACTTATAATGACCCTGTATAGGGTTTCCAAGGCTGTGAATCTTTACAGGAGCAGAAAGCCTCATCTTTTGCCTATGGAGCGACTGGTAGATTTGAATTGCTGACCTTTCTTTTAGCAGCTCAGTTCACCATCCAGTATGCTACCAGGGGTCCTTCATCATTGCACTGTCGTTGTTGTTGTGAAGTGCCGTCGAGTCGGTTCCGACCCATAGCGACCCTGTACAGGGTTTCCGAGGGTGTAAATCCTTACGGGAATAGAAAGCCTCATCTCATTGCACTAGGCATGGCAAAATGCTCACTCTCAAAAGGTTCATGGGAACCAGGCCCTCTGAAGCCCTGCTGCTTAGCTTAGCCAGTCACAAGGTCAATTCCAGCAGTGAACCATAGAAGTAGAATGGCAGCCAGAACCTCTTGCACCATTTAAATTGTTTCTCTCTCTCATAGCAATATACTGGGATTTACATAAATTAAGTGCACATACAATATAATTTCACTCTAATCCTCATATTTGTTGAATGCTTTATGTTTTCTCAAATGTAATTATATATATTATCTTACTTGGTTCTCACAAATCCCATGGGGTGGGTCATAGCTATTATTACCATTTTACAGATGAAGAAATTGAGGCTCAATGAGGTTAAGCAACCACCCCAAGGCAAAGAGCAAGCTACTGGCAGAGCTTACAAGTTTCCAAGTTGTCTAGCTTATAAATCTATGTTTCTTCTGTATTTGTTATACAAATGAATTCAATACAGATAGCAAAAATATGCCTCATTATATTGGACCTGTAAATCTATTATGTTCATACCGCTGCTCAGTATGATTATTTCTGTTACCAACAGGGTAGTAAAGGAAAGGCTGGCAAAAATATTTATGAGTTTAGAGGCTTAAAACAAATCCATCTTTTTAATGACCTACAATTATCAAATAAACATGAAGGGAAAAAGCCCCGTGCTTTTGATCTCATATACTTTTGGTCACAATAAAGTACTATGTAATTGAGTGGACTGCATATAGTGTAGTGTTGGCAGGTCCCTTAGCTGACATAAAGATTCAGCTAAATATTTTAAAAATCCATTTGGGGGAACTAAATTACCTGAGAGTATTGCTTAGACAATATATTGCTTAGATAAAGCAGGATGGTTAAGTTACTAGAAATAACTACAGCTTATAAAATTTTGTAATCTCTTTATAAACATGTAAAAGAAGTTAATCTAGGTTACAATCCCCACAGCAGAACTTTGTTAGTCCAAGGTGCGGTTTGAGTTTGGTGGGGTTTTCCATGTGTATGTATATGTATGCATTTATATTTAAGTGCATATTAAGTTTTTTTTAATGCAATGGGAGAATAATGATATTAATAACAAGATCCAGAGGTTTAAAAGTGGAAACTCTGTGAAATTAATCCTCGTGTCGATTGTTTTTCCTAGAAAGGAGAACATAGTAAGTATTTGTAATTGTGCAATAGGAGGTGAGAACAATAATTCTCTGAATGTGAGAAGTGGAATTTGCTTTTACAATCTCACTATTAAACATTATACTTGGCTGTGGCATGAAGTTTAAAATTAAGGGCCACTGTTATGTGCTGGCTTGACATCTGGTAAAAGAGGGAGGACCTCAAACGGCCTAACTATGAATTTCCTTCCCTACTCTGCTCTCACAGATTAGGCTCTCCTTAGCACTGGGATTGAGACCCGGCTCAGTTTCTGCTTGGGTTCTCTGAGTGCCTGCAGAATTACTGAAACAAGCCAATCACATCTTCCCATGGGAACCACAGGGCACCCCACCTTCTTGATACTGCAAAATTCCACCACCCCACATCTTTCACTGTCTTCCCAAGTGCAACACCAGCCTGATCCTGCCTGGCACCCAGTGTTCTTCCCTTAGGCTCTGAGTACATTTGGCTAATAAACTGTGATCAGTTTCATCTGCCCAGGGTTGAGTAGTATGCGTTCCACCATCCTCATAATCTTAGGATGGGACTCTCGCCCTCACAAATGGTAGAAAGGGAGGTGATGATGACACTTGTCCATGATAAATATTTTATACTGCTGAATGAATGAGTGAGGGGAGGGCGAGTCAGCTTGTATTGGGTGATGTCAGCAGAAGTTCAATGTTATAAATATGCTCACAGGATGAAGCTCTTTCACCAGTAGAAAATGGAAAGAGAACTACATGACATAACCAAGCTTTTGCTATGGCCTCTCCTGCCTCACGTTTTCTACATTCATTAAATTAGATGAGTCATAGATATCCTCCACACTTCACAAGGTTGTATTGAGAATGATATCATAAATGAATAAAGACTGTATATGGATATTGTCACTGGCTAGGATGTGTTCATGTCAAGGACTCTGCTTTCTTACCAAATTTATGTACACATTTGGAGGCTTATACCTTTGCTCCTATAGTCAAAGGCATTGTAATACATACCGGCTTTAGATTTCCAGTTCATGACTATGAAACCCTCACAACTGTATGGATGGATTGCAAGAGGCTTAAGTGCAATGTATTATTATCTTAAATAGCTTAATGCTCTCAATTCAATTTTTAATGGCTATATATTTCCCTGTCAGAAAACCGCATTATAATTGGCAGGGAAGGCTAAGAGACTAAAGCCACACAAGAAATGGATAGTTAGACAAGAAGCCAGGAGTTCATCGAAAACGAAAATGAACTGCTAAATTTCCCCCACCAAACCAGAAGAGTATTGGCAGGATGAAGCTGAGGTAAAGTTTATTGAATCTTGAGATACTGTGATTGGTACAAGTTTAAAGGCAAGCCAGCACAGAGAAACAATGTAGAGCTGTTAGGCGCATGAATTTCATAGCAAAAGGACTAAGGAATCATAAAGATCAGCTGTCTTTTCTAAGTATGGCATCTTGTGCATGAATTTATGATGCTAGGAGTTACAACAAATCCATTTTCAGAGAAAATCCAGTTTTTACATTATGTAGGCCACTCTGCAGAATCAGGCAGTTGTTAGTCAAATAAGATTGAGTTAAGTGCTGTTAAGTCGGTTCCAAATCATAGAGACCATGTGTAGGGATTCCAAAGAGCAGCTAGCAGGTTTGAACCGCAGACCTTGTGGCTATCAATCCAGTGCTTGTCCTACAGTGCCACCCAGGACTCCATAATAGTTGGTACCATACAATTGCTCTGAAAGTCTTCAGCTGAAATATCCATTTCTTGAGGGCAGGGTCAACATCTTATTCATCCTTCCCACAACTATTTAGAGTCCTGGTGTGGCACTGGATAAGCACTGAACTGTTAACCACAAGGTCAGTGGTTCAAACACACCAGTTGCTCCCTGGAAGTCTTATACATGGTTGCTATGAGTCAGAACTGACTCAATAGCATTTAACAACAACAACAGCCATAATAAAGGGGTCCTGTTGTGATGTTGTAGGATAAGCACTGGACTGCTAACTGCAAGGTTAAGTGGTTCAAACCTACCAGCTGCTTGTCAGAAGCCTATACAGGGTTGCTATGAGTAAAAACCAACTTGTTGGCACTTAACAACAGCAACCATAAAAAAAGAGCAAGGTTGTTGTTGTAGGCTGTTATGTAGGTTCTGACTCATAGTGACCCTCTAACAGTCCAGTGCTTATCTTATAGCACCATACCAGGACTCCTAATTAGAGTGATATTATGATGCTCAGTGTTACTGAGTCAATTCCAACTCATAGTGACCCTGTACAGAGTTTCCAAGAAACAACAAGTGAGTTTGGACCTCTAACCTTGTGATTAACAGTTCAGTGCTTATCCTACAGTGCCACACCAGGACTCCAATAAGAGCAGTTGTTGCAATAGAGCAGTTGTTGTTGCTGTTGTTAGGGGCCATCAAGTTGGTAGCCACTCAGAGTAACCCTATGCACCACAGAACAAAACACTGCCATCTTGCACCAACCTCACAATTGTTGCTACACATGAGTCCATCATTGCTGTCATTGTGCCAATCCATCTCGTTGGGGGTTTTTCTCTTTTTTCTGACCATCCATTTTACCAAACATTATATCCTTCTCCGGGGACTGGTCCCCTCTGTCAATAAGTCTGAAGAATGAGAGATGAAATCTGGCCATCCAGGCTTTCATGGAGCATTCTGGCAGTACTTATTCCAACACAGATTGGTTTGTTCTTTTGGCAGTCCATGGTACTTTTAATATTCTCCTCCAGTACCATAGCTCATCCACAGTGTTCCTTATTCACTGTCCAACTTTTGCATGCATATGAGGTTGTTGAAAATACCATGCCTTGGGTTTGGTGCACCTTAGTTGTCAAACTGACATCTTTGATCTTCAACACTTTAAAGTGGTCTTGTGCAGCAGATTTGCCTAATGCAATACGTCATATGATTTGACAGCTGCTTCCATGGTGTTGATGGCTGATCCAAGCAAAATGAAGCCTTTGACAACTTCAATATTTTCTCCATTTATATGGATGTTAATTATTGGTCCAGTGGTGAAGATTTTTGTTTTCTTTACATTGAGTTGTAACCCATTCTGTGGTCTTTGATCTTCATCAGTATATTTTAAGTCCTCTTCACCTTCAGCAAGCAAAGTTGTGGTAGCATCTTTGCTTGCAATGTATCATTGAAGCCATTTTTTAAAATTATCTTTAGTAAAAATTTGCTTGCATGGAATATGAATGATATTGTCCAATGACTTCCACATTCATTTGGGTCACTTCTTTTTGGAATGGAATCTCTTCCATTAAGTTGGCCAAGTAGCTGTCTTCCAAATGTCTTGGCATAGATGAGTGAGTGCCTCCAGTGCTGCATCAGTTTGTTGAAAGATTTCAATTTGTATTCCATCAATTCCAGGAGCCTTGTTCTCTGCCAGTGCCTTCAGTGCACCTTGGATTTCTTCTTTCAGTATGATTGGCTCCTGATTATATGCTACTTCTTCAGACGGTTGAACATCAACCATTTTTTTCTGGTACAGTAGTTCTATGTATTCCTTTCATCTTCTTTTGGTGATTTCTGCATGATTCAATATTTTCCCCCATAGAATCCTTCAATATTATAAGTTAAGGCTTGAATATTTTCTTCAGTTCCCTCAGCTTGTGGAATCTTAAGTGTGTCTTCACTGTTGGTTTTCTAACTCCAGGTCTTTGCACATTTCGTTATAATATTTGACTTGTCTTCTTGCGCTGCCTTTTGAAATATTATATTCAGCTCTTTTCCTTCCTTATTTCTTCCATTTGCTTTAGCATCTCTCTGCTGGAGAGCAACTTTCAGAGTCTCTTTTGACATCCATTTTGGTCTTTTCCTTCTTTCTTGTCTCCTAAGTGAAATTTTGCTTCCTGTATGATGTTCTCAGTGTCATCCCACAACTTTTCTGGTCTTCAGTCCTTGTGTCTAATGTACCAAATCTGTTCTTCAGATGATCTCTAAATTCAGGTGGAATATGTTCAAGGTCATATTTTGGTTTTCATGGACTTGTTTTAATTTTATTCAGTTTCAGCCTGAACTTTCATATGAGCAAAAGTCTGACTCTTGGCTGATGATATGGAGCTTTTTCCACCATCTATTTCTATAGATGCAGTCAATTTGACTTCTATGTAGTCCATCTGGTGAGGTCCATGTGTATAGTCATCTTTTATGCTGTTTTTAAAAAGTGTGCAATGACGAAGTCATTGGTCTTGCAAAATTCTATCATGTGATCTCCAGCATCATCTCTATCACCAAGGCCATATTTTCTGACTACTGATCCTTCCTCTTTGTTTCCAATCTTTGCATTCCAATCAACAGTAATTATCAATACATATTGATTGCATGTTTGATCAATTTCACACTGAAGAAGTTGGTAGAATTCTTCAATTTCATCATATCTGTCTTTAGTGGTTGGTGCATAAATCTGAACAATAGTGGTATTAACTGGTTTTCCTTGTAGGCGTAAATATATTATCCTATCCTACATAGAGTTGTACTTCAAGATAGATTTTGATACATTCTTTTTGATGATGAATGTGACACCATTCTTCTTCAATTTATCATTCCTGGCATAGTAAACCATGTGATTGTCAGGTTCAAAACGGCTAGTGCCAGTCCATTTCAGCTCACTAATGCCCAGGATATTGAAGTTTATGCGTTCCATTTCATTTTTGACAATTTCCAATTTTTATAGATTCATACTTCATACATTCCATCTTCCAATTATTAATGGATGTTTACAGCTGTTTCTCTTCATTTTGAGTTGTGTCCCATCAGCAAATGAAGGCTTTATTCCATTTGTACCACCTACTTTGAGGAGGTAGCTCTTCCAACCTGAGGGGCTCATCTTCGAGTACTATAGCTGACAATATTCTGGTGCTTTTCATCATCTTTCAATATTTAGTAATCTGGTGCTGACAGTGTCCCACTGCTATTCATAAGTTTTTCAGTGACTAAATATTCAGAAGTTGTCTGTCTCTCCTTCTTCCGAATCTGTCTTCGTCTGTAAGATCAGCTGAAATATGTCCACTATGAGTGACCCTGCTGGTATTTAAAATACCCATGGCATATCTTCCAGAATCACAGCAACATGCAAGCCACTGCAGTATGACAGACTAACAGATGAGTGGTGGAATAAGAACAGTAGGTTAACAGTACTTAACCAGACCTTTAAATAATAATTAAGATTTAGATCAAAGGAAGAGAGGCATGTGGAGTCAAAGGAAGCAAGTGGTCTCGGTGCATAGACAGTATAGAGGTATTTAATGGGTCTGATGTGAGCTGATATGTAGCTGCAGAATGGTGAGGACATCTGAAGAAAGAGTAGGAGAGACCCTTAAACAGATAAAGCCAGGTGAGAGAAGTATATCTGTTGAGACATTGGGCAAGACTGGATATTTTAAAGCCCCTATTTCCTCAGTAAAAACAAGAGAGTAATCTTGAAATGCCTTTTCAGCTGCGAGTCACTAATACAATGATATATCTCTTTTATGGAATGAGATACTTGGTGCTGGGTCTATAAATAGACATAAGCCATAGCCCCTATTTCTAAGGGCCCTAGGCCTGGATAGCTGCTAATCATCCAATTAGGATTTTGTTTGATGAATATGGAAATAAAGATGATGAAGAGATGACACTGCAGAGAAAATGTCAATGTTGTTCTAAGATTTTAATCTGAGGGCCTATGATTTTCAAGAGCTCTTAATTACTGTGAAAGAGACTGCTGCTAAGGTCATTAGAATTGGAATTACAATATTTAGAAATGAAATTGGAAAATTATTAATATAATTATCTGGCTAACTCATCACCCTCAAATCCCTCTGTCCTATAATTCAAACCCTATAACTTCCAACCCCTGGAAGCATCTTTAACCTGGTCATTTGTAGCATTTTATTTTAGTTCTGCTCTTCATGTGTCCCTGCATAGCAGGTGCTAACGCTTACCTTTGCAATTATGCCCTGTCTTTGTGTCACAATGATGTTTACAAGAGCTCAAAGGTGTTGAAACCATCTGACTGCTTCCAACCTATAACTATTGCCTTGAACATGTGCCCCATCTTTCTTTCTGGAACAAAATTAGTTCTCCCTATCTGCTCTGATTCCTACCACTGCCTGCTGTTGCATCTGCCCTTCGGCACTTATCCCCAAAAGGTGGAAGAATATATTTTGTTGGGCCTAATACCTCACCACCTCTACCCTGAATCTAGACTCTCTGGCCCCCAACAGAAACACACTTATTTAACTCTTCATTGACAAAGCCAATCAATGAACAAATATTTACTGACACCTTCTTAAGTATGTAAGAAATTTTAGCCCTTGTAGCATAGTGGGGTATGAGCTAAGCTGATAACCACAAGGTCAGTAGCTCGAATCTACCAAGTGCTCCTTGGAAGAAAGATGAGGCTTTCTGCTTCTATAAAAATTTGCATCCTTGGAAACCCTATCTATATAGGGTTGCAATGAGTTGGTACCAACTCAACGGTACACAACCACCACCACCACCACCACTGTGGTTAGAAAAATAATACACACTTCAAATAACAATACCATAGACATCATTAAAATTCAGGAAAAGAGACAGAAAATTTCAGATAGGAGATGTCTCAAAAGAAAATTGGAGCTGGCAATTAAAGAATGAAATAGGTTTCATAGAGTTGGAGAGGACTAAGAAGTTTTCAGCTGGAAAAAAAATTAGCAAGTTGAGATTTCTTGAGATTCAGGAATACTCAGAATGTGTTCAGGAGGTCTATCATTCTTTCCTCAACTATTTAGAGTGTTTACTATGTGGCAGGTATTTTTCTAGACACTGGGGGATGCATCAGTGGACAGACATAAAACCCCCTACCCTCGTGTAGATTGCATTCTAGTGACTTACATGCCAGGAGTAAAAGGTTCATACATCTGAATGTGGCGTTGCCTCAAGGTTCCGAGAAGATTTAAGGCAGCCTGCAGACACCCATCTGAGAATACCACACAGCTTTGCTCACTCAAGAGCACTGGCAGTATACTCAGAAATCTTCAGTACCAGGTGCTGTGGTCTCTAACTGCCTCACACTCTGTCCATGGATACTTGTGCTTTCAGTACCTCACTTCCTTCATCTTAAAAATTAGGAGTAACACTAAATGTGACTCAAGAATTCCATTATGTAACTAGCAATAGATGCCTGCTGTACCTATTGATGTGCCATTGTATGATAAGCACTGGACTGTTAACTGCAATATCGGTGGTTCAAACCCACCAGCCACTCCTTGGAAACCCTATCCAGGGTAACTATAAGTCATAACTGATTTGATGGCACTTAACAATAAATTGTAGCACTGTGGGCTAATGCGTCAGACTGCAAAGTTGTTTGAACTGCAAGTCGCTCCTGGGAAACCCTATACAGGGCCACTATGGGTCAGAATTGACTTGGTGGCACTTAACAACAACAACAACAAATTACATCTTGGTTTTCAAATAATGAGGTTAGCAGGCAAAAATAGTGTCCATTTTGGATTCATTTCCAAATTATAAATGGGTTTATCTGTTGTTGTTTTTTTACTTTAGTAATTAAAGTATACTCTCAAAGTATGTGCTGCTTAACTCTCATTTATACCCAAATCTGGATTCTCATTTGTGTCTGTGATTTGAAAAGGACCAATAGTCTTCAAAATTGTATTAATTCTCAGAATTTCACCAGTCCTAATCTTCAGTGGTGCATAAGGTCTCTATGAGTCAGTACTGACTCGATGGCACTTAACAACAACAAAACTCCTGTGGAAATGATTTCTGTGTGGATGAAAGGGATGCCTTTTAAAATGCATTTACTTTTTAAGAAGTATGTGCAGTGAAGAAAGTGGTTGTTGGCCTTTGACAAGTCAGCATTGATTTATTGATCAGATAACTAGAAGATGATTGAGATCAGGAAAGAACATGGAGGTGAGGGGAAAAGACAAGTGGGTTCTGAAAGGGAGGAGAGCTTAGAGTCCTTTTTTGCTGAATTACTCAAAAGTCCAGAATCCCAGCACAGTTAAAAGGATGCTTCTGGCTCCACCTGCTCTGACATTCTCAATTGTGTCTTTTCCCTAAGACTTAAACCAAAGACGACTTCAAGGTAGGAAAGGATGTGTTGGGTATAAGGAAAGTTAATAAAGTCTCCAAAAAAATCCAGATCCAAGGCATTGATCTAATTTGACCACGACAAGTAAGGATTCAAGCAATAATATATACCAGGGTCAGCCTAGGTTGGCAAGTGATTGTAATTGGTGAGGCCTTCTGGCAGGTAGCAAGGCACAGTTATGAAAAGATAATTTGGACACTGAAAAATTGAAGTTCAAAGCCAAGAGCAGAGAGAGAAAACTGAGATACTGAGTTCAAAGTCAATGAGCTGCAGGAAGAAATTAATGCTGAGTCTATGATGAGCTCCTAATTTGAGTTCCTAATAAAGCTCCGCCTGCCTCTCGGAGTCTGGGTGGAGCTGAGCTGTAGGTGGAGTCCCGGCTTTGAAGTTCAGAGAGATGACAGCTAGGCAGCCAGGATCACTGTGCAGTTGGTGCCAACAGAAGGGAGAGGGCATCAAAGACAAACTACTTACTTCACCATTTGCTAAGGGTTGGGCCTATCTCAAGTTACAGCTGCTGTAATCCGCTGTGTTCATAGCCGTTTGCTTAAGTTTAACTCTGAGTTATAAATTCTGGCTTTGTTTCTCACATAGAAAAAAATATATAGCTTTGTAAATGGAGGTTACTAAATAAAACTTGGAGAACTCTATTCGCCTCATAGGATGACTTTCCACTTGCAATCTGATCCGTGGCAGGTTACTGTTCATGTATAGAATTTCTAGGAGACTAGGAGATTAGTAGACATTTCTACCTGCCAAGATCCAAGCTGAGGGTTTTGAGACAGTTCAACAAGTACAGCATTTCTTAACTCTTTTAGGAAACCTTTTTGAAAGCCTATTACTAGAGTCCTGGTGTGGCACTACAGGAGAAGCACTGGAGCGCTAACCACAAGGTCCAAGGGTCAAACCCACCAGCCACTCCTCAAAAACGCTATATACATGCGCCATATTTTGGAACCAACTCAATGGCACTTAATAACAACATTATGAAGAAGGCACTATGTATTTTAAAAGCAGAGTTATATAAAATACATTCTCTGCCTTCAAGGAACTTATACTATAATGAAACTACATCAAGAGTTCTGCCTGTTAAATTTTTTTTTTCTCTCCTAGCTGACTGACTGCTTATAAGACCAATTAAGAAAAGCCATGAACAATGACCAAGAACTTTGGGGGTAAATGTAAAGGAATTGAAATCAGCCTTATGATGAAAAAGTGTGTGAGGATGCTATTTAACAAAGAGATGGCTTGGATGATGTCTACAATGTGGAAAGTGACTTGTATACAGGAAAGTTTGGTATCATATTGAATGTTGTTGTTAATTTCCACTGAGTTGTTTCCAAGGAGCAGTTGGTGGGTTTGAACTTCTGACTTTGTGGTTTGCAATCCAGTGCTTATGCCACACACACATCTTGAATACAGGGAACTTATACCAACAAGAACATATTCAAGGCATCTGTGCTGCCACTCTTTTATGTTGTTAAGTGTCATCGAGTCAGTTCCTACTCACAGCAACCCTGTATAGGGTTTCCTAGGAGCGGCTGTTGAGTTTGAACCGCTGACATTGCAGTTCAAACTGACTTTGCAGTCCAGTGCGTTATCCTAGAGCATCACGCCAGGGTTACCTCCAGCATCCAGAACATTTTTCAAATAAATTCAATTTGAGTCCTCTGTATTTATTCTTTGTGGGGAAATAAGACCAGAGGATTACCAAATATGTGAAGACAAATGCAAAAGACATCAGATACCATCAACAGACCATTTTGGAGTTGTCATAGTTAAGAGTTTGACAGGAAGTAAACTCAGAGATTAACACACAGGAAATTTACTAAGGTGAGTCTTTGGTACCAAAACCTGTGGGAGAAAAAGAAGGGAACCCAGACTGTAATCTGAATGAAGTCTCAGTTGGTCTGTCAGGGATCTCTGAAGCTAGATGGCTGCTCAGTTACCTCTACTTGGGACAAGGGGACAGGCCTTTATAGGCCCATTTCTATCAGCCATTGGATATGGATTTGTCTGGAAGGGAACATGTGCTTGAACAAGGCAGTCTCGTCAGCTGCCACAGTTCCCAGTGAGGGCTAGAAGCTCACAGTTGTCTACTGGTAGCACACCTTTGAGCAAAAGGAATAAATCTTTCAGTCTTAAAGGGGGATCTGGTGGTTAAATCACAGTGCCCACAACAAAGATCACAACAACAGTATGTGTTCAGTAGAATGCTAAGGATGTTCTGCTCTCTGCACTTGTACACACGGCTGTCTTCCAAATAAATGGAGTGTACACATGAACTGCTGACATACTGCTACTCAGTGCCTGTGGTTGTTGTTGTCATTAAGCGCCTGTCGAGTCGGTTCCGACCCATAGCGACCCTGTATGGGGTTTCTGAGGAGCAGCTGGTAAAGCTTGCAGTTCAAATGGCTTTGCAGTCTACAGCATTAAACCACAGCGCCACACTAGGTCAAACAAAACCACACATTCCTCCAGCAAACCAATGTCCTACGTCTCCAAACATATTTAACCCTGGCAAAAAGTCAAGGGGAGAAAGATGAGGTTTCTACTCCTGCAAAGATTCAAAGCCTCAGAAACCCTATACAAGGTCACTATGAGTCAGCACCGACTCAACGGTACTTAACAACAACACCACCACAAAAGTCAAGACTAGGGCAGGAACATAGTCTGCTGCATTCAGCACATAGCCCCAAATTTCTAAACTTAAACCAGTGTTAGTTCTAGTCATGATGAGATTTCCACAGGAACATGTCACAAAGTTAAAATAACCTGGCATCAGTTAATGTTCCAATCCAAGTACTTGTGCTGTCATTGGGTTGAACAAATTTCAGAGATATGGAGCCCAGCTATCAACAATGATGGACTATATTGAACTTTATAATCTTGCTCCTTGTATTATTTATCTTTTTATGTGAAAGACAAATTGAAACCCTCTTGTGTACCATGTAATGAAAAGTAGACCGTATTCACTCTTTCAACAAGCATTTATTGAATAGATTCTAATCCACCCATCACTGCACTAGGAAATGAGAGAGATAACAAAACAAATAGTATACCATATGGATTGAAATAAGAAATATGTTTTATGAGATTTCCAAGAAGGGGAAAATATATACAGGTTGTAATAGTAAGAAAAGACTACAGAGGAGGTAGGTCTTGGAATGTTCCTTGACAACTAGAAAGAATTTGCATGGGGGGGAGGGCAAATAGGTGGGATAAGTTGAGAAGAAGTGGTTTTAATCATGATGCAGTCTAAAATAGGGCATCAATGTAAGCAAGGACTAGAAAGTAGATCTGAGGCCAGCTTGTTTGAGGCTAGTTCATGCCATTGGAATATCAAAAGCTCTTTGCATAGATACCATGATGGGCCTACTTGGTGGTATTCTTATGATTCCCACGTCACTGATACCTGTTCGACTGGAATTAAGCTTCAAAGATGAAAGGAGCAACATACACAAATGGGCTTAAAACAGTTTGTGTAAAATTCCATTATATTTTCATTCCATTTTCCCACACACTTTTGGAAACCCCACTTCATTATCATCCATTGAGTCCTTAGTTTAAAATGTTGTTGTTGTTGTTAAGTGTCATTGAGTCGGCTCCGACTCATGGCGACCTTGTATAGGGTTTCCAAGGAACAGCTCATAAGTTTGAACTGCTGACCTTGCAGTTCAAACTGACTTTCTGGTTGAGTGCTTATCCTACAGCGCCACAATAATCAAATATCAATGGCTACCAGATACGTCTTAAAAATATAAGACAGAATAGTTTTCCATGGTGGGAGGGAAATCACTGAATTAAAGAACAGGAAGTTTCTGAGACCTACCAGTGAGAGATTCCTAGCCTTACAGAGCATTCCTGGGGGGAAAGGTGAGACTGATGTAAGAAAGCTATAGACTGGAAGAAGCACAAGATGATGACATACAAAAGAAGTGAAGAAATATAGAGAACGCAGGAAATAAATTCCACAGTTTTTCCTTTTCAAGACATTGCTACTGAGTGATTAATCTGTCAGGTATTTCCCATATGTCACTGTTATGTTATATGGGTCAGAATTTTATCCAAGGTGCATAAAGTATAGCCCCTTCTTAGTTGTACTTCCAAAGATATTGTATAGTATACCTATATCTCAAACACGGAACTGTCTTCTGAACTTTATTCTCATATACTTAGTTGCCTACTTCACCCCCAGTTCCCAGCCCAACCACCTGAATATCTAATGAGAATTTCGGACTTATTATGTCTAAATTCAAGCCCTTTGGCTTGTCTATCCTCCACCTTCTCTCCACACCCACCTCACTAAAAGGTAACACCTTTACCTTCAAAATATGTCCTGAATACAATCATTTATCAGTGCTTCCTTTGTCACTAACCTGGTCTCACTTACTGTCATCTCTCATTAGATTATTGCTTCTGTCCTACTATTATATCTCAAAAGAGAAGCTAGACTGATGATTTTAAAACATAAATCAGATCATGTCTATTAAGGATTGAACTGTGTCTCCCAAAAGCATATGTGGAGGTTTTAACTCCTAGAACCAGAGCATGTGATATTGTTAGGAAGCAGCATGTTGCAGATGTCAGTTAGGTTAGCATGAGGTCAGACTGGAGAAGGGAGTCCTAATCTGATATGAGTGGTGTCCTTATAAAGGAAGAGAAGAGCTACATAGACAGAAATACACAAAGAGAAGGTGGTTCTATGAATACTGTGGCAGAGATTTGAAGTGCTGAATCTTCAAAAAAATAAGGAATGCCAAAGAATTCCAGCCATCAACAGAAGCTAGGAGAAAGCCTCCTTCAAAGTCTTCTGAAGGAATCATCCTGGGTGACACCTTGATTTAGAATTTCTCTGCTCTGGTAGTGTAGTGATTACAAGTTGTGCTGCCAACCTCAAGGTCAGCAGTTCGAAATTACCAGTGGGTCCGTGGGAGAACGATGAGGCGTTTTACAGCCTCGTAAACTTTGTGTAGGGTCACTATGAGTCAGAACCAACTCCATGGTACTTAACAACAACACCTCCAGAACTGTAAATCAATACATTCTTGTTCTTATAAGTCCATCCAGTTTGTAATACTTTGTTATGGAAGCCTGAGGAAACTAATATGAGAAAAATATCTTATCTGTACATAAAACCCTCCAATGGCTTTCCATATCAGTCTGAGTGAAAAGCCAACACGCTTATAATTTTGATATTCCAATACCTTCTCCTAACTAGCCACCCTCCCCTCGCTGGTCTTGCGAGAAGAATGCATTCCTATTACATACTCTGTCCTAGTCCTATGGCTTTTTTACTACTGTTCTAGCAGGCACATCCTCAGTTCCAAGCATTTGCATTGCAGTTTTCCATGATTGAGACACTCTTCCTCGGATAGACATAGGCTTTGTTCTCTCCTGTGATTCAGTTCTCTACTTGGTGAATGCCCCAGACTACTCTTAAAAGTTCACCATCCGACTACCTGCACAATGTGGCACTGTAGGATCATCACTGGACTTCAAGACACAAAATTGGAAGCTCAAACCCACCAACTGCTCCTCGGAAACCCTTCAGAGTTGGAAAGCACTTAACAACAGCAACTACCTGCCCAAACCACTCCAGATTGACAAATCCCTTTCCTGCTTTGTTTTCCTTTACAGCACTTACCACCTTAGCTCACAATGTACAATTGACTTACTTATTTTATCTGTCTTTTCAAAGGAGAGTGCAAATTGTTCTCATGCACACATTCTGGTCTTTTTGTGGTTAGAGTACGCTAAGCAATAGAATAGTGTCTGGTACACAGTAAACGATCGGTAAGAAGCTCATATCTATTGAGTGAAAGAATGATTGGTAAATGAGTATGTCAAATTTTTAGATGTAAGGAAAGAAAGAATTTTTCTTTAAAATATCAGCATTTTTGAAAACTCTTAATCTTTATAGACTGATTTTTCCCTTTGTGTGAAGGTTATGTTAGGTGCTAGACTTCAAAGTCAGTTTGAACCACAAGATCAGTGGTTCAAGCTCACCAACCACTCCTCAGAAACCCTATACAGGTTCACTAGGGGTCAGAACCAATTCAATGGCACTTAACACCACCAGCAATGTTATAAAGATGAAATCCTTGTGGTATATGTGTGTATGAAGCACAGCAAAAGCAAAAATAAGTAGACAGGATGTGGCATTTTTAACAACCTTTTTACTGGTAACTATTTAATGGTGTGGTGCTGTGGGCTAATGTGTCAGACTGCAAAGTCATTTGAATTGCAAGGTCGGTGGTTCAAAATCACCAGCTGCTCCTTGGAAACCCTATACAGGGTCGCCATGGGTCAGAACCAACTCAACGGCACTTAGCAACAACAACATCAGTTACTAATAACTGGTGAGGCTCTGTAGGCTAAGCACTGGACCACAAGGTCAGTTTGAACACAAGGTTAGCTGATGTGTTTGAAACTGACCCAATAGTACTTAACAACAATAACATACAACAAACGCATTAGCAAATATGTGTGTTAAAGAATCTTAAACCAAATGTATCATTAAAAAGGATTTGAACAAGTTGGTAAGAACAATATCTTCACTTTACTTATTACTTGTAAGTTACTTTATAATAAAATTTCC
Source organism: Chrysochloris asiatica (assembly GCF_000296735.1). Lineage (NCBI taxonomy): Eukaryota > Metazoa > Chordata > Mammalia > Afrosoricida > Chrysochloridae > Chrysochloris > Chrysochloris asiatica. Next base: position 1,924,428 of record NW_006408684.1, on the reverse strand, counting down.
AACTTTTGGTTGCTGCAGTAGACTTCTCTAGCCCTCAGAAGCTGAACTAAAGAGCTACATATTTGAAGTTCGGCACATGTTTGAAAACTACTCTTGAAAATGCCGATAATATTCAAACAAATAGCTGGATGTTTTGGAAGAGAATAACATTCTTTCCTCCCCAGTATTTTCTCTTAAACCTCAGCTGTCAACACAGGCTAAGAGCTCACCATCAGATACCATGGCTGTACCGTACTTCCCCTCACCCACCAGCCACTTAAAATACCTTGCTTCCTTTTAATCAGAATAAGCTCTGATTATCTCCCTTCAAACCAAGATTGTTGTTTTTATAACGTTAACAGTCTGAAACAGAGCATAACTAATAATCCAAAGCTGTCTCTGTAGTTTCATGATCATAGAAATGCTCCTCTATCTTTACAGGTTATAAGGAATATACACATTAAACACAACTAAAACATAGATCTCACTATCACAAAAATGTGAGGGACTATTTTGTAGTAAATTATTTCCAGATATTTATGTTAATGAAGTAAAGCCAGAGTCTGATCTGTCAGACCTTGTTCTAAATTGGTAGAAAGTAAGGCATCAGTTTACTGAGTAGCACAGGTGGCTATCTAAGTAAAAAAACCAATGACCAAAATAAAATTGAAAAGAGAGAGAGAACATGGAGGAAGGTTATTGTTACCCTTACATAGCAATTAGCGATCCATCAAGATTCCTTAAAACGTATCTATGAAATTGTTTCTCTGTACAGTAATCCAGAAGAAACAAGAGAACAGTTTGTTCCAGTCTTATATTAAAATCATTCCTTTCAAGTTAGCTTTTAAAAGAGCAAAGCTCCTGTTACCTGCATAATTTGATTATGTAAGAACATCAGAACTGTTCTCATTTCCCTCCATAGCCATCAAGCTTTGTCTGAAAGACACACTGAAGGGTAAACACAGTGAAGAGTCCTGGTTGTAAGTCTTGAGGATTAAAGCTGTAGCCATGCCACCCCAAATCATCTCCATCTTAGCTCATTACCAATCAATTATTTCTATGGTGCCTATGAATGTGTCCATTTTTTTCATCACTGCCTGGAAAAAGCCTTTCTCTTTGTTTTAAGGGGTTGGTCTTCATTTTTTTAACCCTAAATATATTCCTTTGGAAAGATGTGGGGCTAGATGGTATTTAAGAAGACCAGAATTTCATGAATAAGTTATTGCTTACTCTACATGCTATCCTTCATAACTTATGGATTTGGATTAAGTCACACCTGAACTTGGCTTTGCAGAATAAAGGGACATCGTGCTTTCAATCTGCCTCTCATATCACCTCCTTTTTCAAACCACCATTTTATTCAACAAGTTATCTGCATTATTTCAGTGTTTGAAAAGAGATTTTAATTTAAAAAGTAGTTTAATAGCTCATCAACATAATCTTTATGTTTATACTAATGAAATTAGTATTTATACTAATGAAATTAAAACTACCAAAAAACGTTCTAATTTAATTAGGAACACCACTACCTATATGGAGTCCTGGTGTGGCGCTGTAGGATAAGCACTGGATCACAAGGTCAGTTTGAACTGCAGGGTCAGTAGTTCTAATTCACCAACTGCTTCTTGGAAACCCTGTACAGGGTCACTGAGTCAGAACCAACTCAACAGCACTTAATAATTATGTGAGACAGGGTTGTATTCTTTCACCATACTTATTCAACCTGTATGCTGAGCAACTAATCCGAGAAGCTGGGTTATATGAAGAAAAATGTGGCAACAGGATTGGAGGAAGATTCATTAACAACCTGTGATATGTAGATGATACAACCTTGCTTGCTGAAAGTGAAGAGGACTTAAAATATTTACTGATGAAGATCAAAGAGCACACAGCCTTCGGTATGGATTGCACCTCAATGCCAAGAAAACAAATATCCTCACCACTTGACCAATAAACAACATTCTTATCAATGGAAAAAAGATTGTAGTTGTCAAGGACTTCATTCTTCTTGGATCAACCATCAACACTCATGGAAGCAGCAGTCAAGAAATCAAACGACGTATTGTATTAGGCAAATCTGCTGCACAAGACCTTTTTAGAGTGTTGAAGAGCAAATATGTAAGTTTGTGGGCTAAAGTGCACCTGACCCAAGCCATGGTATTTTCAATAACTTCATATGCATGCAAAAGCTGGACAGTGAATAAGGAAGACCGTAGAAGAATTGATGCTTCTGAGTTATGGTGTTGGAGGAGAATATTGAAAGTGCCATGGGCTGCCAAAGGAACAAACAGATGTGTGTTGGAAGAAATGCAGCCAGAGTGCTCCTTGGAGGCCAGGATGGCCAAATGTCATCTCTTATACTTTGGACATATTGTCAGGAGGGACCAGTCACTGGAGAAGGATATCACGTTTGGTAAGATGGAGGGTCAGAGAAAAAGACGAAGACCTCCAGCGAGATACATTAGCAAAGTGGCAGCGTCAATGGGCTCGAGTGTGGCAACAATCATGAGGTTGGCCCAGGGTTGGGCAGTGTTTCATTCTGCTGTGCATAAGGTTGCTATGAGTTGGTACTGACTCAATGGCATCTAACAACAACAACAACTACTACTACATATATAGTTACTGAGGATACTTTATCATAGTGATAGAGTCATATGTAAAGAAGACTCGGTTTACTGGTTAGAAAGAGACTGGAGGAACCTGAGACTACGGCCCTGGGCCATCCTTCAGGTCTGAAACAGAATTTACTCTAATGGTGGATAAACAACACTACTGAGGTATGCTCACCATGGACTGGTCAACCATAGAAGATCCAAAGGGCAACATTAACCCAGGCACAAGATTCAGAGGGGTTATACAGGAAGGTGGAATGGAAATAAGAACCACAGTAAAGAAGTGGAATAATTGTTGTTATTTGGAGGGGCTTACAATCAGTGAGATGAAACCAAGTGTGTGATTGGTTGGATGTAAAACTGATACTCTGCTCTGCAAACCTTCCCTCAGTTCACAACAAAAAGTTAAAAAAAAGAAAAGAAAAAATAATAGAGTTTTAAGTGAAAAAATTGAATAGCTTTATTACTTTTTCTCATTTTTAGTTTTGCAACAAATATTCACAAGCTTACTTTTATGTTCTCCAAAGCTGTTTGTTCGGGCAGCAATTTGCTAATGCAAGGTTTGACTATAATTTCCCACTGAATTGAGTATTTTTCAAGATTTTTGTCACATCATTAATAACTTCATTCAGAGGCCACACGTCTTTACTTCAAATAAAGCAATTCAACCATGCAGTCAACATCTTGTTGACCTCATAAACAATCTTTGGAAGTTATGCAGAAGTATGAGTAATTGCTTATCACATATCTACTTTCAAATGCTTTATTGTTGTTGTTGTTAATTATCTTTCTACTGCTACACAAATGAGGCATATAAAAAGATGCATTCATGTCTTTGAGAGGATTTCATAAAATGCATATATATAAGTGTATGTATAGGAATGCATACTTATGCACATTATTTAACTGTAAAACAAAAATGATTAGTAATCTTTCATACAATAATAGTTCCAAATTTAAGATTCTATACCGTAATCTCAAGGCAATGATTTCACATCCAAAGATCAAATTATTTATTTATTGGAAAAGATACCCAAACAATGATCTATCAGGTTACTTGAACTGGACCTCAAATATCCTTCCCACTATATCTAAGCATAGTGGGATGTGACTTATAGTGCCTTGAAGGCTTCTAGTCTTTCTCTATTCTAAAACTCAGTTAAACGTCATCAAACACGTACTGAGCACTTCATAAATTTGAGCAGGTCATTGAATTATGAAACTCAAAATTATATAATTATAATTAATTATAATGTGAATCAATCGTGTTTGTTCAGCTCTATCGATTAATGTATAAGCATCATTAAGAAAGTGAAAAAAATCATGAATCAATTTACAGTGTTTCTCAGAGCCAGTAAGAACCAGAATGCCTAGCCAATATACGAAGCAAACAGCATGTAAATAGGTCGAACTAAAAAGCAAATGAAAACCGATATCTGAACTAAACAAGCTTAAACCAGTGCAGAACTTCCTTGTGCTAAAAATAACCAAGTCTGGAGTACCTGGAAAACCCTTTAGAGTCTTCCTATTTTTTAACTTCCTTTCAATATTTTCCCTTCAGGGGTTTATATATCTTATATAATGTGTTTAATCTGCAAAGAATTTTAGAAAATACTGCTGGATATATACATTTAGATATACCAAATATTTGCTTGCAATTTGCTTCAATTTGGTTTGATATTTTTAGGAAGAAACTGAATGAGGTTATTTAAATCATTACCAGTAGAAATATCAATTTGATCCAATTATATTTTTGGTCCTGAATGTGGGTTATCTTTGAGTTCATTACCTGTATTATCCTCACCTTGGGAGAGGAAATGTGGAAGAAGGGGGGAAAGAAGGCGACAACCTTGACAATCAAAACTCTATTTATCTCAAGAACAATAAAATCAGAGTTCTTTCAATGTCCAGAAATTATTTCAGTGTTTTAAAATAATTACTGGAAGTATAGAAAGCTCATCTTTATAAAAATTATTATACCTTTAGTTTGCTTCCTGCAAAAAGGTCAGAGGGCCTAGATCCAATTAATGGTAAAAATCTACTTCAGTCCAAGACATAATTTAGTAGTGACTACATTTTATTATTCCTACAGTCTCTTTGAGACAAAAGCTACTACTGTGTTGTGTTATCTAAGCCCTTTTATATAGGGACTCATTCTACAGACTAAATCTCCAACAAAAAACTTCTCAGTAGATTTTTGTTATGATAACTAAGCTGCTTGAAACAACATTCCCAATCAATAAAACAAAGAGATAGAATATATTAATGCCTAAAGTTCCTACTGTAAATTAGTAATTTAAATGAAGTACTTTTCTTTCCAGAGGAAAAAGAGAAGGGTATCCTGTGAATACCTTTCCTTTTTTAAGTTCCAAGGAGAGCATTTTATGTGCCTTTGTTGTTTGTAGCTTAGGAGTTGAAGTGGTGTTTCCTTCCTGAAATGGTTGGAATTCTTGAAGTGACAAGAGGTTGGGGAAAATAAGACATAATTGATGGCAGAATGGAAGAATTAAATAACTTAATAACATGTCGGTTGGTTCTACTCACTCTTTGCATAGCAAACAACTATAAGGAGTTACTATCGAGGATGAATCATTCTCTGATAAGGACAATACATTTTTGTTATGAATCATTGCATATAGACTGCTCACTAGTATACAGGGAGCTGCACCATTTAAATCTTTCTCTATCATGGGTTTCAGGATGATGGGCGTTACACCTAAACTATAGATTCTAACAGACCACTTGATGAAGAAAAGAGCCCAAATGACTGGATGGATGCTACTATGCAAACAGTGGTGAAAATTTGCAGAACCATTTAGAAAATGTTCTGTCATCATGATCTGACTATTTTCTCATCACAATGTGCATAGTATAGATGCTTATGAATTGGAGCAGTTTGCAAACAAACAAATAAAGGCTCACTAGGTTTTTTGTGCAGTACTCTGTCAAAGGAGAAACCTCTAACACAGTATTACTAACACAACTCATCACAAAAGTCATGTCATAACCCTCTACTCAAAAGATTAAGTGGTGCCCATTCAAATCATACAACTCACACCACTCCATGACTACTATTCCATTCTCACTTCATCTACTATGTCTTTCCACCTACTCCAAATCCAAGTCATTTCCATCTTTTGATTCCTTTGTTGTTGTGAAGTGCCGTCGAGTCGATTCTGACTCACAGCAAACTTGTATAGGGTTTCTGAGGAGCAGCTGATGAGCCTGAACTGCCAACCTTGCAGTTCACATGGCTTTGCATTCTGGTGCATTAACCCACAGCACCACACCTGGACTCCTTACTGGTCCTAAAATTCATTTTAGCTTGCATTATGTACTGCCTGATGCAGCTCTGACTTAGTCTCATCTTTTTAAAAAGAAGGAAAGTTTCTGGTGAGGAGACACCATGTCTTCTTCATTTATTCTAGGAGTCCTGGTATGGCGCTGTTCACTTAACTACTAACTACAAGGTTGGTGATTCAAACCCACCAGCGGCTCCTTGGAAACCCTTGGAACAGGCTCCATGCTACTTAACAACAACAACAACATTCCCTATAATTGGATATGCAGATGGAGTTGGATATGCAAGCAATACTCTCTGGCACCTGAATCGAATTCCATATTCATTTTTCATCTTGAGCTCACATGATAATGTATTTGAACTGGGAATCAGTTCTGTAATATCTTTCTTTGAGATTTATTCTTAGCACTTGAATTCAGTGATTAATGAGAGTGCAAGACGGTGGCGATCTGAGGCTACAGAGGAGTTACTGAAATATATGACCATGCTTGTTTCCTTGCAAACTAAGAAAGCACCAACCAAGAACACTATAAACATTAGATGGACAAATTCCTCTTTTGCAACATGGGGCCATTTCTTTCTTCTGCCCTTTACCTCTATACTTAACTGACAAAAAGACAACCCTCTTTGATAATCACTCATCACTTCCCATCCCATAAAGCAAGGACAAACAGTTTGGATCTCACTGTCAGATGCTTTACAAACCAATACCTATGCCCTGAAAGGTCTGAGAAAAAAGATAAAGCAAAAAAAAAAAAGGAAGAAGAAGAAGCCGAAACCTGATTTGGGATTCCTTTTCCAAGAGCTGTTCTCACTAGAACCGATTGACACTTAGTACATACCTCTTTCAGTGGTATTTGTCTGCTGTTCCACTAACTGTCCTGTTAACTGCTTATGAGTGAAGGGAACTAATATTAATTAAGTCCCTACTATGTGCCAAGAACTATTCTAAATTCTTTACGTAGCTTAACTTTACAGATGAAAAGCAGGGATTAAGGAATACCCACAGTCACAGAACTAGTAGGTAGTACAGTTTGACAAGATTTTTAAAGGCAGGGATTGTGCATTACAGTTGAGGACCTAGCCCAGTACAAACATAGAGCATAATTATTAAATCATAATTGAATAATTGATTGAGTCAATAAATGTCAGATAATATAATACAGAATTCATTTCTCTTTCCAATTATGACAAGATACAGGCCTTTATTCCACTTTAATTGGGAGGAAAATAAAAACCAAATATATTAATGTTTTAAGGATTTGTCCTGTTAAAGACATGGTCTTTCTATGAACATAATTATTATATAAATGCATTTACATAATATTCCCATCATGGAAATCCATCACCATTTTATTTGAGCTTGCCTTTTTTAGCTATTCAATCCAGTGGTTGCCTGCAATATTTTAAATGATTACTAATTCTACTCTTAACTAACTGGAGAATGAGGAGATAGAGATACAGGGGAGCTCAGGAACATTTCTGTTCCTGAGATGGAAAAATCTAGAATTATATTGGTTCCCCCAAAAAGCCACTACTCAAATACTCCTAACTGATCTTATTCTTGGCCATTTGAAACCTTCAGGAAGAGAAAGTTCCACAACAGCATTGTACACTCATCCTTAACCCTGGCTCCTTTTCCCAACAGATTATCATGATCTACAGAATCAATCCAAAATATCTCTAGAATCTAGCCAATCCTCTGCCCCTTTCTCCCCCTAACTCAGCTATTCAACATCTCATAAATAAATGAATCTCTTTTTATTTATTGTAAACCACCAGATTGTCAATGCTTGGAATGCCTGACACGTACTCATTACATTAAATATTCTTAGAATGAATGTTGAAAGAATAACATTATTTCTTGATTCTAACTGCGTCTCTTTATCCTCCCATCCTCACATGACTGCAGAATCATCTTCCTAAAGCACTCATCTGTTTTAAGAACTTAGGAATGAAAATATTCTTCTCTGAGGGGAAAAAAAGCACTTCTTAATCTCAAAATATATGTTCAGCAGAAGGAATATTTTTATAAAAATAAAGGATAACATTGAAGAATGCACAATGCAAGCTGTAATTTCAACAATGGAATTACCCTGTTCGTTTGAAGCATCAGCAGTATATATTATTCTGCATTAGCTACAATGATAAATAGTGTTTTAAGATTCAAACACATCAATTATAGCATTCTTAGATAGTCACACGTCTTTTCCTGTCCTATTTTTGCATTGTTCCTCTCAGATTTTAAATCAAAGCTTCTAAAGAATTTTCTTGTTGATTGTAAACTCACAGTGGCCTTTCTAAGTTTAAATGTTCTTATGAAAAACAAGGAAAGCCATATTTGTCTTAAGTAAAAATATTTGTTCCTGGGTGGTACAATGATGAATATGGTCGATTTTTAACCAAAAGTTTGGAGGTTGTGTCCACCCAGAGGCTCCGCAGAAGAAAAGCCTGGTGATCTACTTCTGAAAAATCAGCCACAGAAAAACCTACGGAGCACAGTTTTATTCTGACACATAGGGCATTACCGTAAATTAGAGCTGACTTGAGGATAACTGGTTGAAAACATTGAACTAAGCAATGTTTTTGCATCTATTCCTCTACATGACATAAGTCACTAAAACTTCAGTATAAATTATTTTTAGTAAATCATTTTTCTGGAGATTGAAAGGACGAGAAGAACAGAAAAATGGCAAGGCAATGGACAAAGACATAATTTGCAGAGAGCAAGCAGCCTAATGAGTAAAGTTGCTATCTCACAAATCCATTTTTAATGTCAAGATTTGGAAGGGAAACGGCTTTTAACTTTTATGATTGATGAGAATGGAGATTTTTGAAGCATTAAATAAATTCTAGTGAATCTAGAATACCAGCAGTCTTAATTCCCAAATTCATTTTGAAAATAATGCTTTAGGAACCTACATGGCGCCACCTGGTGCATGGATAGAGAAAGCTGTTTCTATCAAATAGTTCTGCTTTCCTTTGTTATTTGAAGAGGCGAAATTTTACAAAACAGAACAGTTGTCTTTCATCACATTAAATCCTTAAGTGCTACTATAAACAAATACAATTTGAAGTCAAACTTGGAAATTATTCATAGTTTAGCCAACAATGATCTTATTTTGAGAGATAATACATTAAAATATGCTAATGTCAACACTGTTATTTCAATACTTTAACTTCTATTAACTCTTTATATATATATAACTTTCTCTCTCTCTCTTATATATATATATATGAGAGAGAGAGAGAGGGAGAGGGAGAGGGCTCTGGTAGCTTAGTGGTTACGAATTGGGCTGTGAACTTCAGGGTCAGCAGTTTGAAACTACCAGTTCTTCCTTGGGAGAAAGATGAGGCTTTCTGCTCCCATAAAGATTTACAGCCTCGGAAACTATGTACAGGGCCGCTATGAGTCAGAACCGACTCCACGGCACATAACAACAACAACATATATATATATATATATATATATGGTGGTGGCTGTGTACTGTGGTATCGGTTCCGACTCAGTGACCCTGTACCGGGTTTCCGAGGCTGTAAATCTTTATGAGAGCAGAATGCCTCATCTTTCTCCCACGGAACAGCTGGTAGTTTTGAACTGCTGACCTTACTGTTCGCAGTCCGATTCGTAGCCACTACACTACCAGAGCTCCTATATATATATACTGCATAATAAATAATAATTTTAAATAATAAAATAGTTTTTCAACAGAGATGCCAGTGAGCCTCTTTGTCATACAAATATAGAGCATAAATTAGACCTCTCTCAATCATGACCTATTACGGAGGCAAGAAAACACTCATCTTCCTAAATGGTGTATTTAAAAGTTGTTGCTGTTGTTAGGTGACATCAAGTTGGTACTGACTCATAGCAACCTTATGCACAGCAGAACAAAACACTACCCGATCCTGGGCCAACCTCACTATTGTTGCCACACTTGAGCCCACTGATGCTGCCACTTTGCCAATCCATCTCACTGGGGGTCTTCCTCTTTTTCTCTGACCCTCCACCCTATCAAACATGATATCCTTCTCCAGAGGTTGGTCCCTCCTGACAAGATGTCCGAAGTATGAGAAATTAAGTTTTTGACCATCTTGGCCTCCAAGGAACACTCTGGTTGCAGTTCTTCCAACACACATCTGTTGGTTCCTTTGGTAGCCAATGGTACTTTCAGTATTCTCCTCCAACACCATAACTCAAAAGCATCAATCCTTCTATTGTCTTCTTATTCACTGTCCAGCTTTCGCATGCATATGAAGTTATTGAAAATACCATGACTTGCATCAGGCTTCAAGCTGACATCTTTGTTCTTCAACACTTTAAAAAGGTCTTGTGCAGCAGATTTGCCTAATGCAGTACATCGTTTGGTTTCTTGACTGCTGCTTCCATTTATTTAAAAAGTTGTTGTTGTTGTTGTTGTGAAGTGCCATTTAGTAGGTTCCGACCCACAGCGACCCTGTATAGGGTTTCTGAGGAGTGGCTGGTGAGCTTGAACTGCCTACCTTGCAGTTCAAAGGGCTTTACAGTCCGGCGCATTAACCTACAGCACCACACCAGGATTTGAAAATTCAAAATAAGTAGGGAAAATAAAAATGCAAAAATCTCAGGGACTCTTTACGGCTAAAAACATGTGTCCTATCAAAATTGTTGTTGTTGCTAAGTGCCATCAAGTCGGTTCCGACACATAGCGACCCTGTATAAGATTTCTGAGTAGTAGTTGGTGAGCTTGAATCACCGACCATGCAGTTTACACGACTTTGCAGTCTGGCGCTTTAATCACCGCACCACATATATAAATCACCGTGGCCTTATACAAGAAACAATTTTCTACCACATTCTCAAACTACAAGATCCATAGAATACTGTTAATGTGGCTAAGTGCCTTCGAGCAGTTTCCGATACATAGAGACCATGTAGGGGGTTTCCAAGGAGCCACTGGTGAGTTTGAACTGCTGCCCTTGCAGTTCAAACTGACCTTGCAGTCCAGTGCTTTATTCTGCAGTGCTAGGCCAAGACTCCTATGAATACTGTTGTTGAGTCATTATGACCCATAGCGACCCTGTGTAGGGTTTCCAAGAAGCAGCTAGTAAGCTTGAATTGTTGACTTTGCAGTTCAAACCAACTTAACAGTCCAGCGTGTTAACCCACAGCAACACACCAGGACTCCTATAATTATAAGTTATCATGCAGTGATATTCACCTGTGGTAACAGAAATGACAAGAAACTCACAAGGCAAACTAGCCTTCTATTACTGCTCTTTTGTGAATAACGGAATTTGGGAAAACTGAGTTAACAATTTATTTATAAAGATGGTTTTAATGTGCATCTGTCCCTATGTCACCCTACTTCCATCACCAGATGCCATCATGTGCAATAAAGCCAGATGAAGAATCATTGCTTTTATATTTTCCCACAGAAAAGAATCAAATTTCTTTAAATTAGAGGTACTAACTTTGAGAAGAGATTTTACACATATTCATGGTTGCATATGTCATTCTGGGTGTTAGGCTCTTACTCAAGTCTTTAGAAGTTGTCTGAATTTTCCCCATTGTCTTTTGATTTTAAAATAATTACTGTTGCTGTTGTTGTTGTTAAGTGTCATTTGGTTTCCATTCATAGTTGGTGGGTTTCAACCTCTGACCTTGTGGTTAGCAGTCTAGTGCTAGCGTCTCTATTTTATCTAGACTATTACCCATGCTTTTTCTAAACATAAAGGAAATAATAGGCCTAAGTATTCCCACTGATGGTAAAATATAAACACTTAAGACAACATTCCTAAACATCCCACAGCAGACCAAGGATAGTAGCAGCACCAAATCCCTAAACCCACTGTCACCAAGTCCATTCCAACTCATGTGGTTGTTGTTAAGTGCCTTCGAGTCAATTCTGACTCATAGCAACACTGTATACAGTTTCCAAGGTGCAGCCAAGAGTTTGAACTGCTGACCTTGTAGTTAAAGTGCTTATCCTACACCACCACACCAGGACTCAAAGCAACCCTTTATAGGGTTTCCAAGACTATAAATCTTTGCAGAAGCAAATAGCTTTATCTTTCACTCACACACCTGTGAATAGGTTTGAACCACTAACCTTGAGATTATCAGCCCAACACCTAAACCACAGCCACCAAGGATTTTTAGTAGTAGCACAGTGCCTGACTGTTGACAGTTGCTTTTGAGTCAGCTTTGAGTCATAGTGATCTTATGTACTAATTAATAGAACAGAAAGAAACTGCCTGGTACTGTGGAATCTCCATGATCTTTGCTATGTTTGAGTTCACTCTTGTGACTATTGGGACGATCCATCTCATTGAGGATTTCCCTTTTTCAATAACTCTTTACTTTATGAAATCATTTTCTTGTGATTGGTCTTTTCTGATGATGTGTCTAAAGTAAGCAAGATGAAGTCTCACTATCTTTGCTCCTAAGACATTCCAGTTGTATTTCTTTTAAGACCAATCTGTTCATGGTGTATTCAAGATTCTTTGATACCACAATTCGAAGGCATCACTCTTCTTCAGTCTTGCCTTTTTATTGTCCAGATTTTGTATGCATTGAGGCAGCTGAGAAGACCATGGCTTATGTCAGGCCCACTTGAGCCAGCAAGGTGCCAACTTTGTTTTTAAGAATTTTAAGGGAGCTTTTAGTAGCAGATCTGTCCAGTTTAATATGTCATTTGATTTCCTGACTGCTGCTTCCATGGGGATTGAACACATGTAGAATGAAATTCTTGACCACTATAATTTTTTCTCCATTTATCATGCTGCTGCTTATTGGTCCAGTGGTGAGTCATTCTGGCAACACAGTCTAACTAAAATCCAATATAATAAATACAATTATGGTTGTTTCTGTTGCTTTACTCAAAGAAAGGAGAAAAAAACCCAAAATTTTATAAAGCAAATCAATGATCACATCAATATTTAAAGGAACACTGTGGTTAATTATTTCATAATCCATCCCAGAATTTATTGATCTATAATTATTTTTTAGAGCAATGGGGCTGTTTCATTAGCATTATAACATAAGGTAACATTTTCCTTGAAGCAAAAGATTTAGCATCATCACCCAAGATCAAGTAATAATGCCCAATCATTACTGAAAATATCTTAAATGAGACTGTCTTAAGCAAGTATAGACAAAAGGACCGATATAAGCTTAAAATTAAAAGAGATAGAACGAAACTGGTTGCTAATGACACATTATTATGTCACTGAAGCATGTAATATAATATTGAGGACTTTCTGTGCCACCATAATGTGGTGTGTGTGTGACAAGTGTGTATCTCCCTGCCTAGGGATTGCTATTCTGAAAGTTGCCAGGGATAGAGAATTGCATACAAAAAGTAGCATCCAACATATTCTGTTCCTGGACATATGAGATTTCAAGAAGGGTGAAGAAGAATTTAGTTGCATATTACCTAGTTTACTTTCTGGCAAGTTATTCTTGCAAATAGTAGTATAAGAAGCTACAGGAGAACTTTTAAAGGAAAATATAGAAAATATTATTAAAATAGAATCTGTATGACAATTTAGAGATGTTCTTGGAGGAGACAGCTTCTTTTGATAAACTGTCCTCTCTGAGATTCTATCTTTTAAAATATTTTACTGATTTATTTTAGTTTGAAATTTTCCTTACTTAGAGAATGAAACAGTGATAGGAGATTCTGAAAATAAAGTTACAAATGTTAAAATTTTGTTTCTTTCTTTGACCTTTTAAACAGACCAACCAATTACATCTATTCTTGACTAAGACAATAGTCAAAGATTACCAGATATTTGAGGAGTTATAACATATTGCCAATGTGGATCTGAGTTTTTAATAATGTATGCATCCTTCAGTATTAACCTCAAAAGTTAGCTTATTTTGTTGTTGCTGTTGTTGTTGTTGTTGTTAGGTGCCATAGAATCGGGACCAACTCATAGCAACATTATGCACAGTACAATGAAACACTGCCCAATCCTGGGCCAACCTCACTACTGTTGCCACACTTGAGTCCACTGATGCTGCCACTTGGCCAATACATCTCGTTGGGGGTCTTCCTCTTTTCTTTGACCCTCCACCTTACCAAACATGATATCCTTCTCTAGCGACAGGTCCCTCCTAACAATATGTCCAAAGTATGAGAGACAAAGTTTGTACATCTTGGCCTCCAAGGAGCACTCTGGCTGCACTTTTTCCAACAAAGATCTGTTGGTTCTATGGGCAGCCCATAGCACTTTCAATATCCTCCTCCAATACCATAACTCAAAGGCATCAGTTCTTATACAGTCTTCCTTATTCACTGTCCAGCTTTCACATGCATATGAGGTTATTGAAAATACCATGGCTTGGGTCAGGCGTACCTTAGTCCTCAAGCTGACATCTTTGCAACACTTTCAAAAGGTGTTGTGCAGCAGATTTGCCTAATGCAATATGACGTTTGATTTGACTGCTGCTTCAGTGAGTGTTGACAGCTGATCAAAGAAGAATGAAGTCCTTGACAACTTCAATCTTTTTTCCATTGATAAGAATGTTGTTTATTGGTCCAGTGGTGAGGATTTTTGTTTTCTTGACATTGAGATATAATCCATACCTAAGGCTGTGCTCTTTGATATTCATTAGTAAATGTTTTAAGTACTCTTCACTTTCAGCAAGCAAGGTTGTATCATCTGCATATCACAGGTTGTTAATGAGTCTGCCTCCAATCCTGATGCCATGTTTTTCTTCACAGAACCCAGCTTCTCGTATTATTTGCTCAGCATACAAGTTGAATAAGTATGGTTTAAGAATACAACCTTGTCGCATACCTTTCTTAATTTTAAACCATTCAGTGTTCCTATGTTCTGTTTGAATAACTGCCTGTTGGTCCTTGAACAGATTCCTCATGAGCACAAGTGTTCTGGAATACTCATACTTCACAATGTTGTCCATAGCTTGTCATGATCCACACAATCAAAAGTCTTTGCATAGTCAATACAGCGCAATAATATCTTTCTGATATTCTCTGCTTTCAGCCAAGATCCATCGCACATCAGCTATGATATACCTCATTCCACGGCCTCTTCTGACTCCAGCTTGAACTTCTGGAAGGTCTCTGACAATGTATGCTTCCAGCAGTTTCTGTATTACCTTTAGTAAAATTTTACTCACATGGGATATCAAAGAGATTGTCCGATGATTTCCGCATTCCATTGGGTCATGTCTCTTTGGAATGGCACAAATACGGATCTCTTCCAATCAGTTGACCAGATAGTTGTCTTCAAAATTTCTTGGCAGAGATGTGTGAGTGCCTTTTGTGCCACCTCACTTTCTTGAAAAGATTTCAAGTTGTATTCCATCAATTCCTGGTGCCTTGTTCTTTGCCAATTCCTTCAATGCAGCTTGCGCTTCCAAGCTTATATGTTCCCCCAAACATGTCTTAATAATCGAATTATACATTTTTCAAATATTCTTAGTTAAATACTGTGGAGTGATTCTGACTCATAGTGACTGATTGGGTTTCCAAGAAGCAGCTGCTGATTTTGAATCCCCAACATTTTGCTTATTCTACAGCACCACACCAATAAACAACTTGTATTTCCACATGAAATTATAGCTTTTCTGCATTTACTTTCCCACAGCACTTGCTTCCTGAAAAGGAAACCTCTAGTTTCAATGATTCTGTAATTTTGTGAAGACTTCTTCATCACTAATACACAGAACAATCAGGATGTATAAGATGTAACCAGAAAGCATTTTTATTTTTGTTCCCTCCTACCTCTTTAAAGCTGCCTAGGGGAGATACTCTTTCAGGAATAAAAACCTAATCAGACCTTGTCACTATACTAATCACCAGTGGGGAAAAAGGTCTTTGGTCACTTTACATTTTCAAATGCAGTTCAAATTCAGCAATTTTAAATATTTGGTCCCATCTAATTTTAAACGTTCGGTTCCACAGGAGAAAGATGAGGCTTTCTGCTCCAGTAAAGATTTACAGCCTCAGAAACCCTATATAGGGTCAACTAAGGGTTCTAACCCCAATGCAATACGTCGTCTAATCTCTGATGGCTAAGCTTTGTCTCTCATACTTTGGACATATTGTCCAGAGGAAAAAGTCGCTGGAGAAGGATGTCATGCTGGGTAAGGTGGAGGGTCTGAGAAAAAGAGGAAGACCCCTAATGAGATGGATTGGCCAGGTGACATCATTGATGGACTCAAGTGTGGCAGCGGTAGTGAGGTTGGCCCAGGATCGGACATTGTTTCATTCTGCTGTGCATGGGGTCACTATGAGTCGGTTCCGACTCGATGGCACCTGACAACAACAACAACAACAACAAGGGTCCTAACCGACTCAACAGCACTTAACAAAAAAAAACTAAAGAAGAGTATCATAGAAAACACATTTGATATAATCCAACATCATTCAAGCTAGGAATAGACAAGAACTTCTTCAGTCTGGTAAGGCATGTGTACAAAATACCTACTATAAGCATCATTCTTCATGGGAAACACTCTACTTAAATAGGATGCCCACTATTGTCACTTGTATTCAACATTGCATTAGAGACTTGAATTAGCTCAGTAGGAAAATGAAAATATATTTAAAGATAGAAGGTTTGGAAAAGAAGGAACAAAAATGTTATTCACTGTAGAAGATAATACTGTGTATGTAGAAACCCCTTGAGCATATGAAAAGATGTTCAGTCTCACTAGCAATAGGTTCAGTGTGAATTAAGATCGTGGGATACCATTTTATAGCTACTTGTTGTTCTGAAGTGCCATAGAGTCTGTTCCAACTCAGTGCTGTTTGTGCCATTGTGTCAATTTAGACCCACAGTGATTCTGTACAGGGTTTCTGAGGAGCTGCTGTGGGTTTGAACCCCTGACCTTGTGGTTTGCAGTCCAGCGCTTATCCTACAGCACCATACCAGAACCCTGTATAGGTTTTCCAAAGCTGTAAATCTTTGTTACAGCAGAAAGCCTCATCTTTTCCCCGCCTTATACCTGATGGTGGTGGTGATGGTTATGTGCTATAGAGTTGGTCCCAACTCATAGCGACCCTGTACAGGGTTTCCGAGGCTGTAAATCTTTACGGGAGCTGGAAGCCTCATCTTTCTCCCGCAGAACAGCTGGTAGTTTTGAACTGCTGACCTTGAGGTTCACAGCCTGATTTGTAACCAGTACGCTATGATGGTGGTGGTGGTTATATACTGTGTAGTGGGTTCTGACTCATAGTGACCCTGCATGGGGTTTCCAAGGCTGTAAATGTTTATAAGAACAGAAAGTTGTTTTTCGTTTTTTGTTTTCCTGTGGATCCACTGGTATTTTTGAACTGCTGACCTTGAGATTAGCAGCCCAACTCGTAACCATTTACTACCAGAGTTCCTTTTATACCTAGTAGAATATCAAAAATTAAGAATTCTGATATTATCAAAGTTTGTAGAGCATGTGGAATTGATACAACCTCTTTGCATAACAATTTGTTATTATTTTGTAAAGCTGAGCATTTGGATATCCTATAAACCAACACTTCCACTTCTAAGATATCCTAGAAAAACTCTGTGCACATGCCTGAAGAAAAATGTTAACAGCAAGAAAATTTACAGTAGCAAAAAGCAGAAACAATATAAGTGGAGGCAATTTAACACAAAGCAATATTCTACAGCTATGATAATGAGCAGAAGCTGCATGCAACCCATTGAGGTTGTTAAGTGCTGTCGAATCAGTTATGACTCAGAGCGACTCTTGATACGATTTCTGAGGCTTTAAATCTTCATGGGCACAGAAAACCTCATCTTTCTCCCACAGAGTGCTGACAGACTTGAACTGCCAATCTGCAGTTCACAGTCCAGTGCTTATTGTATGGAGCCACTGCACTCCCCATATGCCCTGGTAGAGTAGTGAATTATGAGCTGCAAGGTCAGCAGTTTGGATCTACCAGTAACTCCGTAGGAGAAAGATGAGGCTTTCTTCTCCAGTAGAGATTATAGCCTCAAAACCCTATAATGGGTCCCTATGTGTTTGAACCAACTTGATGGCACACAACCACCCATCCGTCAAACACCATGTGCAATAATATAAGTAATTCTTATTATCTAAAGGCAGTATACATTTATATAGAATGATTAGAGAGGTACTGTATGAAAAGAAGAGCCCCAAAGGAAGTGGGCGAACAAATTATGTACTTAAAGAAAAGAGGACTCTCCTATGGAGAAGAGACAGTAGATACAATGGACCTGAGATAGGAATACATTTAGTGTGTTCAAGATCATCAAGGGGGCAGAGTATGCTCCCTGGAAACTGGAATAAAAGTTAGGAAAGCAACTAAGACAGGACCGTTGCTGTTGTTATTGTTAAGTGCCATTGAGTTGGTTCTGACTCATAGTGACCCTACATAGGGTTTCTGAGGAGCAGCTGGTGAGGTAGAACAGTTTCTGGTGGGGTCAGTTCCTAGTCCAGTACTGATCTTACAGCACCTCACCAGGAGTCCTAAGATAGGACAGTGCCTGGGAATCATAAGCACTTAAAATTTTCCTTTGGCTTCTCAAAGAACTGCCAGCTTGCCAAGTATTCTAGTCTAAGAAGAGTGGCTAGACTATACTTTTAAAGGCAGGAATTCTATTATAATATGAATAATTTATTTATTCTGAATATATTTCTATATTACTGCCTTTTCCCTTCAAGTTGTTTAAATCACTCTTCTGTCTTATTTGAAATTTTTCCTCAAAGCCTAAATTTTCCAGTTTATCAAATTTCTTTTCAAATTAAGGTTTAAAATGAGAGTAAAATTAATCAAGTGACGTAGAAATAACATAATAGTAGAGTGATACCAAAATCTATTATAACACTTTGGTCTATTCACAAAATCCATTACTATGCTGCTCATTTTTGCCATTTTTCTATGAGTCAGCAATATCAGAGATGGAGGCAGTGATGATGACATGGAGAGCTAGAACAGCTGAGGATTCTAGACTCATGAAAAGAGAAATGCTGTGTGCTGGCAGCTAGGAGTCAGGCTTGCGGAATGTGTCTTTTGGTTAAATGATTATATATTCATGAGTGTTTTGTTTTGATTTTCTTTTACTTTTTCTTACCACATGAGTGCCATCCCCATCTCCTTTCATCAGTCCCACCCAGACAGATTGGATACTACTCAGTGGAGATTCTATCTTCCTGCGCTGCCTCTGGATCTAGGTTCCCTCTTGAAAGCTTGTGAGCCAGTCACTTCTTGCCTTTATAGCCCCTCCCCCAATTTTGGGTAGCCAATGTCCAAGTTGCCCATCCCTGTCTACCCTGTGTATCAAGGGGACGGGGATGATCCTCTCTGTAAAGATTTGTTTCCTCTTTTGAGCTACTGTACACATAGGTGTATGTCAAGTTCATCAAATTGTACCCAATTACTGTTTTTTTTCCCCTCTTATTTCTTTTTCTAGTTGACGTGAGTGTTTTTGTGTACATTAAACACACACACACACACACACACACAGAAAAACTCTAGAGGGAACAGAAATAAATACTGTTGAATGATGATACAATGAGGGGATTGTAATCATTGCAATGAAACGAAATTACTACAGGATGAGTGCAAAACTGATGTTCTCCTATGTAAACTATCACTCAATTCACAATAAAAGCTTGAAAAATAAAAAGGAAAAGAGAAGATGCAAATAACACAAATAAGAAATGAAATGGATGGTACCACAAAAGAACCAACCAAAATTAAAAGGATAATAATACCATAAACATTAAAAACTGGACTCCCAGCCTCTAAAATATTGCGACCGTAAGAAACAGATGGTGCCTGGCTACCAATGCTCATCACTCTGAAAGGGATCATAATAGAAGGTCCTGGATAGCATGAGAAAAATGGGAAGTAAAATTGAAAAGCACACACAAAAAAGACCAGGTTGTCTAGTTTGACAGTGACTAGTGAAACCACCTAAACTATGTCCCTTAGACAACTTTCAAAATAAGAACTAGATTTACTCATGTGGCTTAACTTTCAGCCAAACAATAAAGAGGCCTATAAGGCGTACGAGTGTGGGTGCATAGGACGAGCACTTGGACTCAAGGTCAGTTTGAACCAGAAGTTCAAACTCACCAGCCACTCCTCAGAAACCCTGTATGTAGGTTTGCTAGGAGTTGGAACAGACTCGATAGCACTAACAACAATAACCAGGTGACTAACAACAATAACCAAGGAGGTATGCACTTCTTAAAACAGTTAACAATATGAAAGCAAACTGTAACTTTTGCCCAGGGACAAAGCTCAGAAGTTAGGATAGATAGGAGAGAAGGACAAATGGAAACAGTAAACACAGGGAGGAAGTGGGAAGAGTGCTGTCACACTGTGTGGACAGCAACCAATGTCACAAAACAAACTATCTATGAACTGAAAAAAAAAAAACAACATACAATTTGCTTTGCAAACTTTCACTGAAACTACAAAAACAAAAACAGGTGGCAAAAGTATTTAGAATGTCACCATTTTAGCCCCTTGTTTTACCAAATATTATCAAGTCAGTTTAGTGGATGACATTTTTATAGACACACATTTTGAATTTAAAAATAAAATGTTAGAAATTACTTTCCACAAATTCACATTACAACTGATTTTTCTGGAACATACTGAATCATTAAGATAAGTAAAATTACTTTTTAAAAAAGTAGACTAATTGTTCTCAACCTAGGCTGCAAAGGGGATTGAAAAATGTTCATGTAAAACTTCTTCATCCAGTAATTCTGACTTAATCATATTGCAGTGTAATCTTGACTTTGAACTTTAAATAAAAGCCCTAGATGATTCAAATGGGTAACCAAAATTGAAATCCATTGCATAATCAAAAGCCAGGAAGTAAAATGGAGGGATAGTGTAACAAAATGATAGTCCATCCTCAACCTAATAATGAATGCTGTTGTTAAGTGCAGACAAGTTGGTTCTGATGCATAGCGATCCTGTGTAGGGTTTCTGAGAAGCAGATGGTGGCTTTGAACCACTGACCTTGTGGTTAGCAGTCCAGTGCTTATCTTATAGTGCCACACCAGGACTCCCTAGCATATGATGATGGTGGTGGTAGTTGTGTCCCATCAAGTTGGTTCCAACTTGTAGGAACTCTGTATAGGGTTTCCAAGGCTATAAGTCTTTACGGAGCAGAAAGCATCATCTTTTGCCCTTGATACAACTGGTGTGGGACTGCGCAACTTTTCATTTTGTTATACATGGGGCCCTATGAGTTGGAGCTATCTTCATGGAACTATCTTTATCTTAATGACAGTTAAATTGAATTAAAATGCAATGAAATGGTGTTTTTATGTAAAATGAAGTTTGGGTGGATATTGTACAGGTTATTTTAAGTTACTTTTTGTTGTCAAGAATAAACACAGAGGGCAACTTAGTCATTGCCTACCAAACAGGGGCGCTAGAAAGGTATGAAGCAACTGGCTTACAAGTTTTCTAGAGGAAGTTTAGTTTCAGAGTATGTGGGGAAAGGCAGAATCCCCACTGAACAGTTTTCCTCTTGTCCAGATGGGTCTGGTGAAAGGAGACAGGGATGGAATTCACTGATACAATATTAGGTAATTGTTATCATACCTAATTGAGATTGTTACAACTGTAAAGGCAGAAGATATGTAACAAAAAGGGGGGCATAGTTGATCTTACATTCCAGGAACAGAGGCCCCTAGGACCATCAAGAGAGAAGAGCATGAGCTGAACGTGAGATCCTAACCAGAGAAGCAGCGACACCAGGGATGGAGGCAATAGAGTAACTGAGGATTCTAAACTCTTGGAAAAAGAAAAGTAGTGTGCTGTGGCCAGAAGACTGGCTTCCAGAATGTGCCCCTTGGTTGTTTAAATAATTATATATCACTGCATGGTTTTTGTTTTTGTACATAAAGGGGAAAAAGAAAAAGAGAGGGAGGTTTTCTTGATAAAAGAAACAATCTGTGAGGGATTTGGGGGCAGGAGGAAATGACACATACACTAGATGGTAGACATGTGTTGACATGGGTGACAGGGTAGGCAATATACAGCTGGAGGAAGCTTGGCAGAGGAAAGATGGAGGTGGTGGTAGACAAAGGGAGGAATGCAGTGGTTAAAGTGAATAGAGGTAAATACTGTTAACTGTTGGTGCAGATAGGAGATTGCAGCAATATAATGGAGCAACGTATATGATTTGTTGAATATCAAACTGATGATCTGCTCTGTAGACCTTCACTTAATTGACAAAAAAAGTTAAAAAAGAGTATACACAGCAAAACATACACGCAGTTTCTGTATGTACAAGGTAGTGACATTGATGATATTCTTTATGTTGTGCAACCACTCATAACTTCCTTTTCTGAGTCAGTCCTCCAACATTAACATAAACTGACTGCCTCCTCAGGTTCCTATCTAATATTCTGAGCTCCCGTTGTCACTTTGATTCCATATAGACAGTTCTTTAAAGAGCAGAATGCTCACAGCAGACATTTTGTATAAGTTTAGCTAATCTATTGCTTGGTTTTAAAAAGACTTCAGGGGATATTTTTTGTTGAAGTTTTAATGATTATCTCAGTGCAGTAGTGTCAAGGGTTCATTCAGCTTCCATGGCTCCAAGACTCTGGATTCCATTTAAATTTTAAATTGTTTTCATGTCCTCCCTTTTGATCAGGATTCTTCTACAGAATGTTTGATGAAAATGTTCAATAATGGTAAGTACCATTCAGCTCCTCTGGTGTAGTGGAAGCAATTAGCAACACATTCCATAGCCTCCTCCGATTCATGACTTCCCTTCCTCTGATTCTCCAGGGGAACAAAGACCAATTAAGGGAATATGACTGCAATAACCTATCTCTCCTATTTTCTAGTGCATTCTCTTCCACACAGTTTCTATACAAAGGTTTTTTCTCACTGAACCACCTCTAAGGATTCAGATTAACATTCCAATCATCTAAAGATCCTTGCAATGGAAATCTGGACTTCTAGAGGGAAGGATCTTCTCAGAATGTATTCTGCCCACTCAGTGCTACACACACCGCATGTGCACTCTATCTGAAGTTAGCCCAAGAGAAGGATATGTATGTGGGTTTTGTGTTATTGCATAGCATATATTAAAGTGACTGGTGATAGTTATGTGCTGTGGAGTTGGTTCTGCCTCATAGAGATGCTGTATAGAGTTTCCAAGACTGTAAATCTTTATGGAAGCAGAAAGTGTTCTCTTTCTTCTTAGAGGTTCTACCCTAGAAATAAGGAATCCTGGTGAAGCAGTGGTTAAGTGCTTGGCTGCTAATGGGAAGGATACCCAGTGGCTCTGCAGGAGAAACATTTGGTAATCTCCTCCCCTTGAAGATTACAGCCTACAAATCCCTATGGGGCAGTTCCACTGTGTCACAAAATGGACTCACCAGTGCCGACCAACAACTATGAAGGTCATCTCTCTGTCTGAGGTCATCCTCTAGCCACTGTAGAGTACTTAGTCCACGTACACAAGGAGGCCAGAAATGCAAGAGAGTTGAAAGCTCCAAGAACCAATGATGAATTACTGCTGTTGCTGTTAAGTGCCATCAAGTAGGTTCCGACTCATGGTAACCCTGTATAGTTTCCGAGGTTTTATATCTTCGTGAAAGCAGAAAGCCTCATCTTCCTTCCTTGGAGAGGCTGGTGGACTCAAACTACAGACCTTGTGGTTCACAATCCAGTACTTCCTCAGATGACCCCCATGTTTGGTTTATGCTCTGTTGCTTCTACTTTGAAATGTTCAATAATTTTGAACACGTGCTTCTGTGTTTTCATTATGTACTGGACCCCACAAACTCTGTAGCTGGTCTTGCTTATTGGTTTTTCTCTCTTGCCTCACTTCCATATTCCCTCACGATGCTTACAAGGATCCTCTCAAATTAGCTGAGCACAATCAAACCAGTTGCCATTGAGTTGATTGTGGTTTATACCAACCAATGTACTTCAGATAGCTTTGTGGTCCATTGGGTTTTCAGTAACTGGGATCCTTTGGGAATAATTCACCAGGTCTTTCATTCAAGGCCCTTCTGGCTGGATTTAAACCACCAGCATTTCATTTAGTCACTGAATTTCTTAACACTTTGTACGACGCAGGATCTCCTCTCAGATAAATGACTTACAGCCCAACTCTTGCTTCATGGGCTGCATTTGGAAGAAACTGAAACCAAGACACCAGAGAATTCTCCTTTCATTCTTATATCCCTCTTTATTCTACCTCCTCTATACTTTCTTCAATCTTGGAAATATTGCAACATATTATAATAGTGTTGTTTTATAACCTAATTTTTGTCTTTGCAGCACTGAGTCTATTTTTGATGAATAGTGGTGTGCATAGACAATGCATGGAGTCCTGGTGTGGCTCTGTGGGCTGATGCATGAGACTAAAAAGTCATTTGAACTGCAAGGTTGGTGGTTCAAGCTCACTAGCTGCTCCTTGGAAATCTTATACAGGGTCGCTATGGGTCAGAATCGACTTGACAGCACTTAACAACAACAACACAGACAATGCATGCTTAGAAGTACAATAGAGTTTCCTTCTTGATATTTCCTAATCACTCCTAGAATCCTTCCACCTCAGTGCCTTTGCACTTGCTGTTCTTCTAGAATGCGCTCCTGCATATTATTGAATTCAAATAAGCAACTGTGTGAGCTCAGGCTGCCTCTATATAAATTAAGGTGGGGATACGTCACATGCAGATCATTTCCTTTTCATTAGCCACAGGTATCCCCTACATCCAGGCCCTCCCCACTACCATGACCTACTTCACCCAGGTACAGCTGAGATTTTGTTTCCTTCCCCAGGTACACAAGAAACAAACTATTATATAAATTAATTTTAATGCACACTTCAGTATAAAGTAAAATGTACTTTAATGAAAATGACAGTAAATTCAAAAATAGCTTCCAAAATACTTGTGTGTCACTGTGCTACATTAAGCTATAATTGCCCATTCAATTCTATTTAACTGTAAAATCTCAGAGGAAAGGACTTTCATCTTGTAGACATTCTATAGTAAGAAAAAATTCTATCAAATATCCAGTTTTGGACCACATCCTGGGACAGTGTTCAATTATTCATCTGAGCCTGATGAGACTACATAAAATCTTAATAGTGACTGAAAAAGAAGGGTTGAGAGAGCTAATTTTTTTCCTTTTCCTTGGAAAATGTCCCATGTCAACTATATATCCATTACATTATACTTACTATTTTAATCATCTATTCCATTCAATTTAACATGTATTTGTTGAACATTTGTTATGGGTTTTCCACTGGGATACACATTATGAAAGCACATATAAGATATAGTCCTAGCCTCCATGTAGTTATACATTTGACTGGGAAAGCAATTGACATATATACTTGAAGGTTTTGGATAAGTTCAAAATATATTTATAGAGACAATATACACCATAAGAGAAAAAGATACCCTGGAGTCCTGGTGTGGCATTGTGGGTTAATGCACTGGACAGCAATGTCGGTTTCAACGTTGGCAGTTCAAGCTCACCAGCTGCTCCTTGGAAAACCTATACAGGGTGGCTCTGAGTTGGAACCAACTTGATAACGCTTAACAACAACAAACAAACCAAGCACATTCTTACTTCTCCCCTATCTGCTTGTTTGCCCCATTATTTTTCTAGAACGTTCTTTCTGTCAGATATCTCCAAGGTTCACTCACTGTAATCAGGTCTCTGCTCAAATGCCCTATATCAGTAGGGACTTCTCAGTCCCATTAGCAAAGCAACATCCTACGCCATTACTACCTATCTCCCTAGCCTACATTTATTTTTTCATATCACCACCTAAACCATATTTCTTTCATTCATTCATTCTTATTTTGTTTTCCATCTTCCCTTTGCCCACTAAACTGCAACATCCAGGAAAGCAGGAGTTTGGTCTGTTTTACTCACTACTGTATTTTCTAATGTGTAGAAAAGTATACTGCTCATGAAGGACATTCAATTTCTATTTCTAAAACTAACATTTAAGGGGATGAGTCACATAATACAACTTGTTTCACAATCTAATGTTATGTATTTCTCAGGAAAGAGCACAATAACTATACAAAATTACAAATGTCCTAGGATATATAAATATCCCAAGCCTGTCATCATCAGCTTTGTAAATAATACTATCTTATTTTACTACAATTTTTTTTTTCATAACTATATCCCAGATAAATACTGAGTTTGAAGACTTCCAGACAGATAGCAGACTAGGCAGACATGCTACATAGATCTTCTACAACAAAGATGGTGGTAGGTGGTGGTTATATGCTGTGGAGTCGGTTCCAACTCATAGGAACCCTGTACAGGGTTTCCAAGGTTGTAAATCTTTATGGGAACAGAAAGCCTCATTTTATTCCATGGAACAGCTGGTAGTTTTGAACTGCTGACCTTGAGGTTCCCAGACCAATTCGTAACCATTAGGCTACCAGAGTTCCTTGCAACAAAGATAGAAGAGATCAAATAAAACAGATACAGATGGTAATCCTGGAACCCTGTGCTTCAAAGAAAAGATCAGAGAAGTAGATTGAACACTGACCGAGAGAAGAAGCTGAACAACGAGAGGAGACAGATGCATGAACTGTATGTAAATTGACCTGACTCAGTGCTGCCATCTTGAACTTTTGGGAGCAGCATTAGATCCAGACAGTAGTTTAATAGTGCAGATGCACACCAGTGACTGGTGACAAGAAAGATGTGATTCTCTCTTGTTCCCCACACTCTTCTAGTGTCTGAAGGCATGGCCAGCCTCTGCTCTAACCTACCCCATGCAAAGCCCTACACTACTAGAGGTCAGCACTACATTATTATGACCTTCACGGTAAACCACCCATGCATCTGGAGTTGTGGGAACTCGGCTTCTTCAGACCAGTAGAATTCTCAGAGCTTATCCCTGGTCAGCCCTGGATGAGCAGGAACTCCCGTAATCATCCTCCCTGACTTCAGCTATCCTCTAGGCCTGAAAGAGTCTTTCTGAGAACTAAGACCTTGAACTGAATCAGCATTAGAACTTGCAGAAACTACCTCCAAGTTAGGGGCCCTGACCAGGGACAATACTTAGACCTACAGGAGTCCTGGTGTGGCACTGTGGGTTAATGTGTCAGACTGCAAAGTCATTTGAACTGCAAGGTGGGTAGTTCAAGCTCACCACCTAAGAAACCCTAAGAAACCTTAGAAACCCTAAGGTTGGAATCGACTATGGGTCACTATGGGTTGGAATCGACTCAGCAGCACTTCACAACACCACAGAAACTCCATCTAAGGAAGGACACGCCACTCTCTCAGCCCTCCTCACCCCATCTCATGAGAAACTTGACTGGCCAACATATACCCAACACCTTGTCCCCCACAGTTTTCTCCTCTCAAGGTCCAGTCCCTGCCATGGTTTTTCCTTTCTTTTTTTCCCTTCCAGTTTGTTCCCCCTGTTCTCTCCACTTATCTTTATTCTTTACATTGTCTTTCTCCACTTTCCTTTTTCCTCTGGTTCTATTTTCCAAACTCTCTCTCTCTCTCTCTCTCTCTCTCTTTTTTTTTCTTTCTAACTCTTCATTTTCTTATCTCTTCTTCTTTTCTCTTTATAGTTTTTTAAATCATATTTTTCTCCTCCCTCTTTTATTTTCATCTCTCTCTCACTCTTGTTTAGTCTTTTTAGTCCTTATATTCTTTTTTCTTGCTGTTTCCTGTTGAGGATTTTTCTCCTTTATTTATTTATTTTTACTGTTGTTTACTTGTTCCTAGTATGTGAGTGGTTGTGTTTCTTTCCTTGCCCCACCTGACAGGAGATGACAACAGTGCCACAACCACAACCCTGCAGTCCTACCCACTGGGCAAGAGTCACTATCTGCTTCTGTACTACCTGATCAATATGATAGACAGTAGCCAACACCAGCCAAACCACCCTGAAGTGTACTATACGAAGAGTGAACAAAGGTCTGTGCACACACTTCCATTCTCTATGACACCTACAAGGAGGCAGGTGATGTCTAAGAACACACCAGCATACATTCATGAATGAAATACAACAACAAAAACAACATAGTGTTTTGGAAACAATAGACACTTTCAGTCCAGTCAAAAAAAAAAAAGTGAAAAAAATGCAGTCAGCACACATTTCTGAAGAATAAAAGGTATTGGATTTACCTGATAAAGAATTCAAAAGAATGATATTTAAGTACTTTCAAAAAATTGAGAGAAGGAAAGAGAAAACTTCAGATGAAAACAAGGAGAACACAGAAAAACTTTAGAAAATTTCAGGAAAATACTACAAGAAAAAGTGGACAAAATACATGAAAAATTAGAAACAATACAAAAACTGTAAATAGTAATGCAGAAGATTAATACCAAGATTTCAGACATGGATACTGCACTGAAAAGACAAAAGAGAAGATTTAATCAACTGAAAGCTGAATTAGTTGTTGTTAAGTGCTGTCGAATCAGTTCTAGGATTCCAGAATAAAAAGGGTTTCCAAAGAGCAACTGAATCTACAATCCTGTGGTTAGCAGAGCCGTGCTTATACTACAGTGCCACACCAGGATTCAAATCAAAATAGCAACGAGGTATCATCTCACCGCAGCAAGTTCAAAAAAACAGAAAACAATAAATGTTGGTGAGGGTGTGGAGAGACTGAAATCTTCTCATATACTGCTGATAAGCTGCAAAATGGTGCAGCCCTGTGGAAAAAGGTGTGGCAGCACTTAACAGCAACAACAATCCTCCATCTATACATTTCTGAAGGCAGTGTTTCCATCTCTATAATCCTTTGCTGAAAAATTCCACACTCTTCAATTTTTGGCATCATGGAAGGACTCAAACTGTATTCCTTTGAAATGTTCTTTGAGTTTGGGGAATAAAAAAAGTCTGAAGGGGTAAGATCGGGGTGATAGGTAGGATGAGGTAAGGTTTTCCAACAAAATTCTCAAAGAAAATCTCTTTCTACCCTTGATGAATGAGCAGGTGCATTATCATGATGGAAAAAAATTTCTCGATGCAACTTTCCTGGCCTTTTTCTCAACAATGAAGTTTCCAGTTTTCTTAAAACTGCTTCTGAATAAGCCCCTGTGATTGATTTGTGTCCTTTGAGAAAATCTCTCAAAGTTAATCCCTTTGGAATCCAAAAGAAACCTTTGCCATAGTCTTTTGAGCTGACCTCTCTGTCCTGAATTTAACTGGCCCAGCATTTGGATGTGTACCCCGATGAGACTAAAACAAATGTATTACTACTGAGAGAACTTGTCTGAAGCCATCCACTGATTGCAAAGACATGTTTCAACATGTTTTATTTGGAATAAACTCATATGTGTATGAACTGAAACCCTAATTGCATTAATCTCTTCTTGTTGTTGTTGTTAAGTGCCGTAGAGTTGGTTTGGACTCATAGACACCTTGTATAGGGTTTCAATGAAAGGCTAGGGATCATACATTTATATCGGCTGCAAATGCATCCATGAAGATAGTGAAGCATACAGAAGGCAAAATTATGAAAACATCTTAGCCATAACACCTTGAGAAAATGAGTCACTGAGCCTAGGGACCATCGTCTAGGGGGATACAAAGGTCAATTGGTACAACATAGTTCACAAAGAAAATGCTCTACATTCCACTTTAGTGAATAATGACTGTAACTAGGGTCTTAAAGTTTGTGAGTGGCCATCAAAGAAGCAACTACTGTTCTTTCCTCATCCAAAGCAAAAAAGAGTGAAGATAATCAAAGGTGCCTGGAAAGAATTAGTCCAAAGGACTAATGGGCCATGTGAATCCCAGTCTCCATGACCCTGAGATCAGAAGAACTACATGGTTCCTGATGACACTATGAAAAGGATCACAATTGGAGATCCTGAATAGTGTGGGAGAAAAATGTGGAATAAAGCTCAATGAAGACCTCAGTCCCACATCCTTAGTCAACTATATTATACAAATACCCTGAGTTCCAAAAAGAAACAGCCTTGCACAGGACCCAACTGGTCTCTGCCCATTATCCTGACCAATGTATATTGGTGTAAGCTGCTAAGCAAAGAAAAAGGAAGAAACGATCTTTTGTCATTCTTGTCATTTTGGGTGTTTTCATTTGTTTGGTCAGTTGGTTTAGTGCATGTAGTTGATTGGATTCTCAAACTGAATTTGGAATGTTGTGGACATGTAGTCTTCATTCAGTGAAATAAAACAAGCACATACATGTTTCTAGAAAAGTCTTCCATAACGATACCATGCATACGACCAATTGAGGGTGCAGTGTAGTTAATTACTTAATATGGCCCTTCTGGTCATACTCGTCTATTTTCTGATGCATTGTAAATCCTAGCCTCTATGCCTACATGTCTGTTATGTTAATGAGGCAGGATTAAGGTGGGATATATCTTGAGTCACCACCTTATTAGAGGGTGTGACTCACATCAACCCTCTTAGTTTCCTTGGGATTGTGGCCTACATGTAATACACAGGAATGTTTTGGCAACATTCACTGTCTTACTCTGGATCCTGTATCTGGCTTGTCTGTCTGACCTCCAGTTCTCAGACAGTCAGTTGTGAAGCAACAGTCAGCTGTCTCACCTACGATTCTGTTTCCTCGACTCCTAGTACCATAGGGGTGAGAAGAATCCTCCAGACTGTCATCTGAACTACGTATTTTGGACTTGCTTGGCTCCACAACTGCATAAGCCATTTCTTTGACAGCTTGTGAGTTCTGTGAAACACTGTAGTGAATTGCAGAACCCTGGGACATGAGGAAGAATACAGAGCAGAGGAATGATTGTTGAGATCAGAGATTATGGAGTGATATGAGCATCTTAGAAAAGTCAGACATTTGGGATATCTTTAACCTCCGCTTCATAAGGACACACCCATGCAGATCCTTCTGAAAGAAATTATTCTTTCACAGGGTCATATATGAAATCCATGGAAGATTCGGGATGTTGGGAAGAAGTGAAAAGAGCAAGCGAGGCACAGAGTTTCAAGCTTAGCTTCTTTTCTTTGTATATAGTTCAATTACTCAATTTCTCTGAACCTAGTCTCTTCCTGATAGGCAGTTAGACAGAGTAGAGTAGCTAACTACAGGAAAACAACAAAGAATGCAAGAAGCAACCTGACCTGTCCGGAGATTCTAGTAAAAGGAAACTTTACCCCCAAATCATGGCATGTTCCCATTCCTCTTAATACAATCCATCAGACCGGACAAGTCTGCCAACAACAGCCTGTTTAACCTTTCCCTGTGTTCCCTCCTAGAGCTGTGGACACCAACAATCAATGCCTCCAACATTCATCTATGGCAACCCTTACTTACAGATAGGAGGAAATGGAAACCCTGCCACCCAACAATGACATTCCTGAAGCATCAAGGTTTAATTTCTCTTAGAAGTGAATGTTAGGCAGTTAGAACAGGGAAGAGGGGCTTGCTTACCACTAATCCACAAGAAAGAATGCAGGAAATGATTTGACATGTCAGGAGAGTCTAGTAAGAAGGAAGGTAAAATAGGGAACTTTCCCCAAAATCAGGCATGTGGTGAAAAGACACATGCTAATGTAATGGGAAAGAAATGTATCAAATCCAGGAAGAAATGACCAATTATGGGTCCTAAATTATAATAGGAACATGTAGGGATCAGGAATTGACTATCAGGAGACACGGAGCCTGCCCCAGAAGAAAACAATATACAAAGTGAAATCAAGAACTCACTCAATGCTTCCCCTCACTCAGAAGGTTCTCCTCTCTTCGAGAATGTCTATGCATCAGTAAACCTCTTCATTTGCTTAAACCTCTGTCTCTCTAGCTTCTTTCATGTGTGTGTTATGTCTGTACCCTACCACTTCTTTGGGAGGATAATGGAACTGGACCAGGATGTGGCATCCTCACTGTGATATCCCCTCCTAGAGATTCTCTGAATTTATCATCTGTACCACGTTGTTCTTGATTTTGTTTGGTGCCATCCAGTCAGTTCCAAATCATAGTGACTCTATGTACAACATAACAAAACATTGCCCCGTTCTTCACCATCTTCACAAGATTGCTTTGATTGAGTCCACTGGAGCAATCATTGACTCTAATTTACAAAGATGATGTCCTTCAATAGGAACTTGTTGGTCCTACTAACACATCCAAAGTACATGAAATGAAATCTTGGCATACTTGCTTCTCAGGAACATTCTGGCTGTACTTCTTCCAAGACAGATTTGTTTATCCTTCTGACAGTCCAAGATATAGTCAATATTCCTTGCCAGCACCATTATTCAGCATCATTTATTTGATATTCTTTACTCATTGTCCACCTTTTATATGACTATGAGGCCACTGAAAATATCATGGCTTGGGTCAGGTGCACATTAGTCCACAAAGTACATCTTTGTTTTTAACTCTTGAAAGGTATTTTTTGTAACAGATTGGTTCAATGCAATACACAATTTTACTACTCTTGTTTTTGTCTAAATGTAAAGGTGTCTTCAAGGATCTCTGGTAGCAAAGTGGTTACAAGTCAAGCTGCTAATCTCATGGTCAGCAGTTCAAAACTACCAGAGGCTCCATGGGAGAAAGATGAGGCTTACTGCTCCTGTAAAGATTTACAGCCTTGGAAACCCTATGCAGGGTTGCTATGAGTTGGAACCAACTCCACAGCACATAACCACAACTAGAGGTATCTTAATTTTTTTTATTATTCTGATTTAGGTGGGCATTTTCAGAGCAAATTGCTTTTCCATCCAATAATTAATACTTGGTTTGTTTTGTGACATTGATTGCAATCCTCAGAATATAACAGCACTCTTTCACTTGCTCACTCTGTTTACTGTTTCTAGTCTTCCTTCTTTTCTATCACTTCCTACCTTCTGAACTTCGTTGCTGTTGTCAAGTACTGTTAAGTTGATCCTGACTCATAGCAACTCTGTATAGGAGAAAAGATTGAAGTTGCCAAAAAATTCACTTTGCTTGGATCCACAATTAACACTCATGTAAGCAGCATTCAGGAAAGCAAACAACATATTGCATTAGGCAAATCTGTTGCAAAAGATCTCTTTAAAGTTTTCAGGAGCAAAGATGTCAGTTTGAGGACTAAGGTGTGCCTGATCCAAGCCATGGTATTTTCAATAACCTCATGTGCATGTGAAAGTTAGACAGTGAATTAGGATGACTGTAGAAGAATTGATGCATTTGCATCATGGTGTGGGTGAAGAATACTGAAAGTACCATGGCATGCCAGAAGAACAAACAAATTTGTCTTGGAGGAAGTATGGCCAGAATGTTCCTTAGAAGTTAGGATGGTACAACTTCAGTTCTTTGTCTTTGAACATGATGTCTGTCAGGAGAGACCAATCCTGGGAAAAGGATATCATGCTTGGTAATGTGGACAGTCAGCATAAAAGAGGAAGACCACCAACAAAATGCACAGACACAGTGACTTTACCAATGGGCTCAACTACAATTGTGAGGATGATGCAGGACTGGTCAGTGTTTTGATGTTTTGTACTTAGGGTCTCTATGAATCAGAACCAACACACCAGCACTTAACAAGAACAACAACACCAATGTGAGTATGCATCATACTTTGTTTACCCATTCATCCATATTAGGCATTTAAGTTGTTTCCATCTTTTCCTTATTGTAAGTATTACTTCAATGAACATGGGTGTGTATCTATCTGTTTCAGTTGTATTTCCTATTTCTCTAGAATATACACCTAGAAGTGGGATTGCTGGAACACAGAACATTTCTATTTCCAAATTTTTAACTTTTTGCCATAAAATTTTCCATAGTGTTTGCACCATTTTACAGGCCCACTACCAGCGTATGGAGGTTCCAATCTATTCAGACCCATACAAGCATTTTGTCTTTTCTGTTTTGTTTTGAACTTTGCTATTAATTCTGATGACTGCTAATAATGATGATATCTCATTATTGTTTTGATTTGCATCTCTCTAATGGCTAATTTATTCATGTGGTTTTTGACCACCTAAATGTCTTCTTTGGTGACGTGTCTGTTCATGTCCTCTGCCCAGTTTTCAGTTGGATTGTTTGTCATTTTGCTATTGAGATATGGACATTTAAATTTTTTTTACATTGTCCAATTTGTCATTGCCCAAAAAATTTTTCCAATCTGGAAAAAAGAAAGAAAAAGTTCTCATTTAATCTTTTGGTGAGGTTTTTTGGTGTATATAAATGTTTAATTTTTAGGATCCAAGTTGTCAAGTTTATCTTCTGATGTTTGTGCACTTTTTAGTTATGTTTGATAGTGTATTTATGCCATGAATTATGGTCCCTAATTTGCCTCTATTTTTTCTGAAATGACCTTAAAAGTTAGGTTTTACATTTATATCCTTGATCCATCTTGAGTTCATTTGTAATACTGCATGAGATACGTGTCCCATTTAATTTTTCTACAAATGGATATCCAGTTTTGCCAGCATTGTTTGTTAAAGAGAAGACCTTGTGGTGTGTCATACTAAGCACTGGGCTGCTAATCTAACCAAAGGGTCAGTAGTTGGAAGTGGGGGCTTAAGACCATAGTCTCAGGGAACACCATAGTCAATTGGCATAATATAGTCCTCAAAGGCAATGTTGTATATCCTGCTTGAGGGAGTAGCATTGTGGATCTTGAAAGTTCATGCACAGAAGAAAGAAGAGTGAAAAGAAATAACGAGGCTTGGAGTCAATTAGTCCAATAGACTAATGGAGTATATGAGTGATAGTCTCCATGACTCTTGAGACCAGAAGAACTAGATGGTGCCTGGCTTCCAATATCAACTGCCCTGATAGGGATCAATTAGAGGATCCTGGACAGAGTGGGAGAAAATGTGGAACAAAACTCAAAATTATTTAATTAAAAAAAAAAAAAGACCAGGTTTACTAGTCAGAAATAAACTGGAGGAACCTGAGACTATGGCCCTCGACCACCCTTCAGGTCTGCAATGGAACTCACCCTAGTGGCCCTATTTTCACCTAAGCAGTGGCCAGTTCTATAGAGGAGGACACCAACACTAGTAATGGATGGTCACCATGGAACAATCAATCATTTAAATGTAAAAGGACAACACTTTCCTAAAGACAAAGTTGAGAAGGGACAGGAAGGTAGGTGAAATGCAAATGGAACCACAGGAGGAAGCAGAATAACTGTTGCTATACAGAGGGGAATATAATCATTGAGATGAAACAAATATATGATCTGTTGAATGTAAAGCTGATGATCTTGTCTGTAAACCTTCACTCAATTCTCAATAAAACAGAATTTTTTTAAAGGGTTGGTAGTCCAAATCCATCAACCAATCTACTACAGAAGATGAGGCAGGGTGCTATTGATTTTCCATATATTTGATTTTTTCCTTTGATCTTCCTGTTGGTAATTTCTAATTTTTTAACATTGTGATCTGAGATGCTTTGTAGTAGTTCATTATTTTTAAATTTATTGAGGTTTGCTTTGTGATCTAATGTATAGTCTATTCTGGATCTAGTTCCATGTGTGCTGGAAAAGAATGCATATTTTGCTGTTGTTGGGTGGAGTGTTCTGTATAAGGAGGCTTCAAAAGTTCAGGGAAAATGGATTTAAAAGATAATGGAATTTTTACAAGAATTTTTTGAGACTCCCTTGTATATATCTATGAGATTAAATTAGCTGCACAGACATTCTATGTCTTTGTTGAGTTTCTTTCTATTTGATCTGTCTTGCAATGAAAGTGGTATGGTGCTGTGGGTTAATATGTCGGACTGCAAACTCGGTTTGAACTGCAAGGCTGGTGGTTGAAGCTCACCAGCTGCTCCTCGGAAACCCTACACAGGGTTGCTATGGTTCGGAACTGACTAGACAGCACTTAACAACAACAACAAAGTCTCTTACTATTATTGTGTAGCTACCTATTTCTCTTTTCAATTTTGTTACAGTTTGATCAATGTATTTGGGAGCTCTTTCAATGAATGCTTATTTATTACAGCTATGTCCTCTTGTGGAATTTACAGGGAAGGACATTATATGATGTCCTTCCTTGTCTCTTTTGCTGGGTTTTGACTTAAAGATGGATTTATCAGAAATTAATATTGCCATTCCTGCTCTTTTTTGGTTACTTGATAAATGTTTTTCTATGTTTTTCTATCTTTTGGCTTTTAGCTTTTTTTTGTCTTTGTGTCTAAGGTGTGTCTACTGTACACAGAATATTGATAGGTCCTGGTTTCTGATCCATTCTGCTTATCTTAGTCTCAATCCATCTAAATTCAGTGAAATTATCATTAGGTATACATTTACTGCTATTATTTTGCTGTGTCTTTTTGTGGTGTTCATGGTTTCCTTGTTCCACATAATTTTCCATGGCAAATTCATTTTGTTTACAAATTTTCTGATCATTTCCTTCCTTGTTATTATTTAGTGTTTACTGAGACTTGATTTTTTTCTTCTTTTTTAATTTTGGTGAGAAAATTTGTTAATTTTCTGTGAGATTACCTTGCAAATTATTATCTGTCCAATTTTAAAGCAATCTGTTCTATGTTGATATCATTTTTACTTTATTTCCATTTGGAAATTCTGTAACTATATCAGATAGTCCCTCTTTCCTTTGTGGTGGTTGGTGGTTATGTGACGTGGAGTCGGTTCCAACTCTTAGCAACCCTGCATAGGGTTTCAGAGGCTATAAATCTTGACAGGAGCAGAAAGCCTCATCTTTCTCCCATGGGACAGCTGGTAGTTTCAAACTGCTGACCTTAAGGTTTGCAGCCTGATTCGTAACCACTATGCTAACAAAGCTCCTTCTATTTTTTTTTGTAGTTATCATTATATTAACTTGTTCACTATACATTGGCTTGCTTTTCCCTGAATTTTGCTTTTGTTTTTTTACTATATTCAGGCAACAAGGTGAGTGTGCTACTCTGCCTGTTCATTTGGCACCACTGGGAAACTCATCACCAGTCTTTGGGTAAATTTGTTAGTTGGTGGTAGTGTGGGTACCACAAATTAATATAATAGCATCATGCAATAACATCACAATATCTCAGAGACAACATTAAATCATAAGACAACAAAAAAACAAAACAGGACAAAATTACTTATACAGGTGACCTAAACATAGAGCCAAAAAAATCTTCCATTGTAATAAATGCTACTGAAATTAACTGATAAGGAAAAGAATCATATTTCAGTACCTTCAATAGACTGAAAGACAAATAAAGGGAAACACAGATAAAGTCAAGGAAAACATAGACAATACTCAAAAGGAATTCGGGAAAGCAATGCAAGAACAAACTTAAATTAAAATTAGAAATATACAAAAACAGCAAGTAGAAATCCAGAAGATTAATGCTAAAATTACAGAAATAGATAATGCATTGGAATGGCAAAGGAGTATAATTGAATCAATGGAGGACAGAAGTAGTGAGATTTAAAGTTAATCTCTTAATACTGTTAGAGGAAAAATCAGAAAAAAGGACAACAACAAAAAAGAAAGAAAGAAAGACTAAAAATTATGTGAGACACTATCAAGAGAAGTAACTTATGTGTGACTGGAATTTCAGAACAAGAAGAGACAAGAAAAATAAAAAGCACTGAGAACATTGATGAAGATATGTTGAAAGAAAATTTACCTAACATTATGAAAGACAAGAAGAGCCAGAAAGCCTAGCCATCCATACACACCACATCTGCCATTCTACCCACTGGGATCAGTGGCAGGCTTTGTACATTTCTTTATAATACATTACTTGGACTTCTTAATCTGCCCTTTGAGATCTTCTGTTAAGCTCTTTTATTTCATATTTTCTTTCACTCACTTTAGCTATCCTATGTTCAAGAGCAAGTTTCAGAGTCTCTTTTGACATCCATTTTGGTCTTCTGTGTATGTGTTTTTGATGAACTTTTGTTTTTTTAATATAATCAATTTCTCATATGTGAGTTCAAGTTGAAACTGAAGAAAATTAAAACATGTCCACAACAGCCAAAGTATGACCTTGAGTATATTCCATTTGAAATTAGAAGTCATCCAAAAATATATTTGATGCATTGAACATTAATGACCAAAGACCAGACAAACTGTGGAATAATATCAGGGCATCATTTGCACCATACCACCTAGAGAATTTAACAATGTGTTATACTGTAGTGGCTTGTGTGTTACTGTGATTGTAGAAGTTATGTCACTGATATTTCAAACACCAGCAAGGTCAATCATGGTGGAATGGTTTCAATGAAGTTTCCACATTAAGTCAGACTGGAAAGAAAGGGTTGTCAATCTATTTCCAAAAACGAGTCAATCAAAAACATATGGAACACAACAGAACAATTTCTGAATTGTTTGTTTGAATATGTCATAAAGAGGGATCAATAACTAAGGGAGGACCAGCAAGGGTAAGGGAGATCCTTGGTGAGATGGATTAACTGCAACAATGATGAACATGCTGGTGATTGTGAGGATGACAAAGGACCAAGCAACATTTCATTATATATAAGGTCTATCTCTATATCTATCATTTTGTATTACATGATAATAAGCACATGAGTCATCTCCACAACTAGATTTTAAACCATCTTATATCCAAGACTGTACCTATAAGATTTCTCCTATATTTCTCACACATACGTGTTGGCTAATAAACATTTCTGTTTCAAAGCATGGTGGGCAACCTGCAATAACCACATTTTATAGACTGAGAATCAAAAGCAATCTAGGTGTCAAACTCAACAGCAATAAATGTCATCCATGTGTAGAGTTCATGCTTTTAATGCTTTCTTTGTCCACCTGAGCAAATTTCTTCTTGTGACATGATAGAATCATTAGCTAAATACCAACCAGTGAAAACTTTGCCACTGATTAAATATCACAATAACCATGCTACAACATGAAGACTTTCATAGAGAAAAAAATGTCTTAGAAAGCGTTCTATTCGTGGGGGTTTGGGGTGGAAGGGGATAATCTATCTATTTTTAAAAGCCAGTAAAACAAGCCTAAGGAGAAAACTAAACATATATTGGTGATGAAAAAAAAAAAATCTTATATTTTGTAGCTGTCTGTTTCCTTCCAGCCCTTGCTTTCTATCATGGCAAATTGTACAGTCAATGCAATTATACTCATGTGCTGAAAAATAGGCAAATATCAGTGTCCAATTTCATTGTCATCACAGAGTGGAAATCCTAAGATAAAGGAGTGCTGTCGGACTGCAAGGACCACATTTCTCTCTATCTCTTTGATGTAAACCAAACTCTGGACACTCTGCCAAGGTGTGACTAATTCCTTCTTATTCTGAGCTTACTTTATTGCGTAATTTTTTTTTTTCATATAATTTTGCAAAGCTTTAGAACTACGTTTAGAAAGTACAGGAAAGGAAAACTTACCCACGAAACCCTTTATATAATGTAAAAATCCCCACCCCCACATCCACCCCACCCCCCTCAGTACAAAGCAAGTTTTATTAACACATGGCAAGGGCTCAATTTAAAGAGGACTGTGGGCATTAAAGTAGATTGTTTTATGTCTCTGACATGAATACTCAGGGTGGATGAACTATCAAGACTTAGGTTTAAGTGTGATTAATGCCTGGTACTTGGAAAGCATCCAAACTTATTAAATCTGATGGAGTAAAACAGCATAACTTTCTCATATTATTTCCAAGAGATATGATTAGACTGAATGTAGTAGTGAATGAAACTGTAGAAATAAGTTATGGTGAGGGGGAGGGGTTACATCTGTTTTGTTTACAAAGAATTAACAGAGGGAGTCATGCATTTAGCAAGTACAGGCAGAGTTCAATCACCTCAATCTAACACTCAAAACCAAGTCAACACAACCTTCCTGTATAGTCCATGACTTTTTCACACACGACTGAGCATACAGTGGACCTACTGGAATAAAGGCAAAAAGAAAACTATTTAATAAATGTGTTCTTCCTGCCACTCCAAAATGAATATATCTGCACACTTAAAAATCCACATACATAGAAGCTATTTTATATTCTTCATAGGATAAACATTGGACTTCGAACTACTGACAGTTCCAGCCTACCAGTTGTTCCTTGGGAAAAATATAAGGCTTTCTGCTCCTGCAAAGATTTAACATCTTGGAAACGCTATACAGGATCACTTAAAGTCTGAACCCATTTGATAGCACTTAACAACAACAATAGCATGTCATGATGTTGTTATGTGCCGTGGAGTCGGTTCTGACTCATAGCCACACTGTACAAGGTTTCCAAGGCTGTAAATCTTTACAAGAGCAGAAAGCCTCATCTTTCTCCCGCAGGACAGCTTGTAGTTTCAAACTGGTGACGGTGAGATTAGCAGCCCAATTCATAGCCACTACGCTACCAGAGCGCCCTTGCATGTCATAGAAACAACAAATATATCAAATTTCCACGTTTAAAGGCCATTTTACTGTAGATATAGGAGTCGTGGTGGCACTGTAGGATAAGCACTGGACTGCTAGCTACAAGATTAGCAGTCAAACCCACCAACCCACCCCCAGGGAGAAAGATAAGACTTTCTGCTCCTATAAAGATTTATAGCTTTGAAAACTCTACACAGGATGCCTACGAGTTGGAACGATCTCCAGATAGGAGGTTTTTGTAGTTTTTACACGGGAGCTGTTTAAGTTTAAATATTTACAAAAACTCCTGGTTAGTTTGTCTGAAAATAATTATTTGTTGATTTAATAGTTTATATGTAGAATTTTGGTATGTTTTACTTTTCTATTCTGTGGTGCTTTTCAAAGACAGTTTTAATAACAATATGTTGTTGTTAAGTGCCAGTGCCAACGTCAAGTTGGTTCTGACCCATAGCAACCCTGTATAGGGTTTCCAAGGAGCAGCTGGTAAGCTTGAACTGCCAGCCTTGAAGTTCAAACTGACTTTGCAGTCCAGCACATTAACCTGCAGTGCCAAACATAACTACAATCCCCAAATCCATTCAATCTGCTTTGAAACAAATGAAACTCCAAAGAAGTTAAAACTTTTACTAGCAGAGGAAATTTTAAAGGCTCCCAACAGTCGACAAAAAAGAACTCACTGAGCAATTCCATGCTGGGCATAGAAAAGACAAGAAGGAATATGGCAAGTGTCTGTACTTTTAGGTCTATCTTGCCAATATGGCCAGAAGATACAGGGAAGGACCACAGCACAATGGAGTAACATCCCTGTGTCCAGCAAGGACTTTTCTGTGTTGTTAAAAACTCAATATCTAGACTCGGGTATTTGTATTGAGGTCCATTATTTAATAAGTCATAAAAGACAACATGTATTTATATTTTATTATCAAAGCCCATGCCAGTCAGTTACAAATTCCACCGCAAATCTGAGAGGTGGGAAGGGAGACTATGTACTCCTCTGGCCTCTTAACTGATAAAAGAATAACAAATACTGGAAAAAAAACAAAACTGCCAAACAACAAAGCTTCAATTTATTATACATGCTCATCAATTTAACCAAAAAAAAAAACAAAACAAAAAAAACACCTTAAAAGCCTGAGGGTGATCCAACCCCTTTAATACCCAAGGCCCTAAGCACGCCACAGATCAAGGCCCAAGCCTCAGCCTGCTTTGTCTGCAAAAGATGAAAGCCAGGAGAAAACAGGTGAAGGCTTTTTTTGAATCATCACCTGCAATTAAGCAAAGGAAAACTAAGAGGAGCAGAGGTAAGCTGAACTCGCTTTAAAAAGACACCCCCGGAGCAGGTGGATGCTTGCTGAGGATTGCTGTGGTGTCTGCTGTCAGTCTTTCACCAAATAATGAGCATTCACTGGGATTTCCTGCACGGGAACAGATTGCTTGGTGGGAAAGGGTGTTGGATGCCCCATAGGAAGAAACACACACTGGTCTGTGTCTTACTTACAAATCTATAGGTGCATTTTTAACTGCTCACCTTTTGCAGGAGCCTTCATTCTCAGCATCTCAATATAAAGGCTTTCTTCTTCTTTATTTTTTATGTTTCTTCTACCAAGTCCTCAAATTCCAATAACTTCATATTAAGATCTTCTGAAACAGTAAAGGAGTGTTCACCTGAGATTTTGAGACCTGATCTATTCACAACATACCACAATTAAGCTTTCAACATTTGGAAAAGTTGCAGAAATTTTAATAAAAAGACAATTTGCCACTACAGTATAGCACACTATTTCAATTCAATTTCTTTTACAAAAATCCAATTGTTTGAACATTTCTGGAGGTTATATTTGTAGATAAACCAGCTTCTGCTGTTAACTTCTAAGCAACACCCAAATCCATTGCATCTGTCATGTGACTGCCAAAACTTTCTTTTGCATTCTCAGAAAGAAAGAAAGGACAGTCCGCCAAACATTTATGAGTTTGTTGTGCTGTAGCGGCTTTCGTATTGCTGTGATGCTGGAAGTGATACCACTGGTATTTCCAATACTAGCACTGTCATATATGTTAGACAACTTTTAGTGAAGCTTATATACTAAGATTAGGAAGAAAGAGTTAGCAATCAACTTCCAAAAATTGGCCAATGAAAGTCATATGGGCCACAACAGAACACTGCCCAATTCATCGGGACATATCAGCAGAAGAGATTGATTGCTGAACGAGGCTAACATGTTTGGTGAAGTGGAGGGCCCGTGAGAAGGGAGATCTTTGATGTGATGGATTGTCACAAAATCCACAACAATGGGTTTGCACCTGCCAGTAGAGATGGTATAGATGACGCAGGACTCTGAGCCAGAGTTGACTTGACTGCAACTGCATGCATATCATAAAACACAGTGGACATTTTAGCCAAAATGTGTATTGGTGGTGGTGATTACATGCCGTGAAGTTGGTTCCGACTCATAGCAGCCCTGTACAGGACTTCCAAGGCTGTAAATCTTTACAGGAGCAGAAAGCCTCCTCTTTTTCCTGACAGCTGGTAGTTTTGAACTGCTGACTTTGAGGTTAGCAGCCCAATGCATAACCACTACACTGCTTAAGCTCATTAAAATAACGTACTGTTGTTGTTAAGTGCCGTCGAGTCAAGGTTTCCAAGGAGTAGCTGGTGAGCTTGAACCACCAACCTTGCAGTTCAAACAACTTTCTAGTCTGACGCATTAGTCCACAGCGCTACACCATGTGTACTGGTGGTGGTGGTTATGCGCTGTGTACCAGAAGATCTCAAAAAGTTCATAGAAAAATGAAATTTTAAAACAATGGAATTTTTCCTTGAACTTTTGGAAGCCCCATCATGTTGTCTTTAAGAGTTCACTGTAAAAACAAAAGTCACATTCAATAGCACAGGATTCAAATTCGTGTGACCTCTTGTAGCCACAGCCTCCTTGATCCTAAAACCAGAAGAACTAGATGGTGCTTGGCTACCACTACTGAAGGGATCACAACAGGAGGTTGTAAGTACAATGGGAAGAATTCTACCAACTACTTCTATCTGAAATTGATCAAACATGCAATCAAGATATATTGATCATTACTGGTGATTGGAATGCAAGGTTGGGAGCAAAGAAGAAGGATCAGTAGTTGGAAAATATGGCCTTGGTGATCGAAATGATGCTGGGGAATGCATGATAGAATTCTGCAAAACCAATGATTTGTTAATTTCAAATATCTTCTTTACATAGCATAACGGACAACTATATACATGGGCCTCGCCAGATGGAACACATAGAAATCAAATTGACTACATCTGTGGAAAAAGATTCCATATCATCAGTGAAATTAAACGGGAATTCAGAAAGTTCCCAGAAATAAGTGAGAACAACACACCAAATTCTTTGGGACATGGCAAAACCAGTGCTGAGAGGACAATTTATTGCAATAAATGCACACATCCAAAGAGAAGGAAGAACCAAATTTAACACATTAACACAGCATCTACAACAATTAGAAACAGAACAACAGAAGGAACCTACAACCACCAAAAGCAAAGAAATAATAAAGATTAGAGCAGAAATAAATGAGATAGGAAACAGGAAAACTGTAGAAAGAATCAACAGGACAAGAAGCTGGTTCTTTGAAAAGATTAACAAAATTGACAGACCACTGGCAAACCAAACAAAAGAAAAGAGGGAGAAGACACAAATAACACATGGGCGATGTCACAACTAAACCAAAGGAAATCGAAAGGATAATAACAAAATACTATGAAGAATTGTACTCCAACAAATTAAAAAATTTAGAACAGATGGATATATTTTTAGATAAACACGACCTACCTAAACCTACACACTGTGCAGTAGA
Source organism: Chrysochloris asiatica (assembly GCF_000296735.1). Classification (NCBI taxonomy): domain Eukaryota; kingdom Metazoa; phylum Chordata; class Mammalia; order Afrosoricida; family Chrysochloridae; genus Chrysochloris; species Chrysochloris asiatica. The sequence goes on along the minus strand of NW_006408684.1, from coordinate 1,880,457 downwards.
AAACCTGAACAGACCCATAACAAAAGAAGAAATTGATCTGGTCATCAAAAATACTCCCAACCAAAAGAAGTCCAGGCCCAGATGGCTTCACTGGTGAGTTCTACCAAACATTCAGGGAACAGCTGTCACCAATTCTGCTCAAATTATTCCAGAAGATAGAGGAGGATGGAAAACTTTCTAATACATTTTATGAAGCAAGCATACCAAAACCAGGGAAGGACATCACTAAGAAAGAAAATTATAGGCCAATATCCCTCATGAACATAGACACAAATATTTTCAACAAAATCCTAGCCAATAGAATCCAGCAACACATCAAAAAGATAATACATCAAGATCAACTAGGATTCATATCAGGGATTTAAGGATGGTTCAACTTTAGAAAAATGATCAAAGTAATCCATCATATAAATAAGAAAAAGGAAAAGAACCACATGATTATATCGATTGGTACAGAAAAGGTGTTTGACAAAATCCAACATCCATTCCTGATAAAAACACTCAACAAAGTAGAAATTGAAGGAAAATTCTTCAACATAATAAAGAGCATATATACAAAACCAACAACCTACATTA
>NW_006408684.1:1874027-1875246 GCF_000296735.1 Chrysochloris asiatica | reverse complement strand
TGAGAAGCTGGGTTCTATGAAGAAAAACGTGGCATTAGGATTGAAGGAAGACTCATTAACAACCTGTGATATGCAGATGATACAACCTTGCTTGCTTAAGTGAAGAGTACTTAAAACATTTACTAATGAAGATCAAAGAGCACAGCTTTCTGTATGGATTACATCTCAATGTCAAGAAAACAAAAATCCTCACCACTGGACCAATAATCAACCTTCTTATCAATGGAGAAAAGATTGACGTTTTCAAGGACTTTATTCTTCTTAGATCAACTATCAACACTCATGGAAGCAGCAGTCAAGAAATCAAATGACATGTCACATTACAAAAATATGCTGCAGAAGACCTGTTTAAAGTGTTGAAGAGCAAAGATGTCAGCTTGAGGACTAAAGTGTACCTGACCCAAGACATGGTATTTTCAATAACCTCATATGCATATGAAAGCTGGACAGTGAATAAGGAAGACCGCAGAAGAATTGATGCTTTTGAGTTATGGTGTTAGAGGAGAATACTGAAAGTGACACAGGCTGCCAAAAGAACCAGTAGATCAGTTTTGGAAGAAGTGCAGGCAAAAGTGTTCCTTGGAGGCCAAAATGGCCAAACTTTGGACATATTGTCAGGAGGAAGCAGTCACTGGAGAAGGATATAATGTGTGGTAAGGTGGAGGGTCAGAGAAAATGAGAAAGACCCCCAACAAGATGGATTAGCCAAGTGGCAGCATCGATGGACTCAAGCTTGGCAACAATAGTGAGATTGGCCCAGGATCAGGCAGTGTTTTGTTCTGCTGTGCATAAGGTCACTATGAGTCAGTACTCACTCGATGGCACCTAACAAGAACAAAAGTAGAATGGGAGAAAAATGTGAAACAGAACTCAAAAATAATAAAAAAAAGACTAGTCTTACTGGTCTGGTAGAAATTGGTGGACCCCTGAGACTATGTGCCTTAGACATCCTTCAATCCTGGAAGTGAATGTATCCATATATCAAGAGGCAGGTTTATAAAGTGATCAATATCACCAGGGAGTTATGACCTCCTTAGAACAATCAACCACAGGATATCAAGTGGGCAGCATTTGTTCAGAGATAAAGTACAGAACTTCCAGAGGTTCAAGCTGGATTCAGAAGAGGCCGTGGAATGAGAGATATCATTGCTGATGTCCGATGGATCTTGGCTGAAATCACAGCATATCAGAAAGATGTTTACCTGTGCTTTATTGACTA
>NW_006408684.1:1869639-1873927 GCF_000296735.1 Chrysochloris asiatica | reverse complement strand
ATGGAGAGAAACTGAAAGCCTTCCCTCTGTAAACAGGAACCAGACAAGGATGCCCTTTGTCACCACTCCTATTCAATATTGTGCTGGAAGTCTTAGCAACAGATATATGGCAAGACAGGGAAATTAAAAGCATCCAAATTGACAAAGAGGAAGTAAAACTCTATTTGCAGATGATATGAACCTATATGTAGAAAACCCCAAAGACTCAGTAAAAAGCTACTAGATCTGATAGGAAGTTTCAGCAAAGTGGCAGGATATAAGATCAAAATACAAAAATCAGTTGGATTCCTCTATACCAAAAATGACAGCACTGAAAAGGACATTAGGAAAGAAATACCATTTACAATAGCCAACCAAAGGATGAATTATCTAGGAATAAATGTAACCAGAGAAACAAAGGACTTATACAAAGAAAACTACAAAACACTACTACAAGAAACCAAAAAAGACCTACAAAAATGGAAGAATGTACCATGCTCCTGGATAGGAAGACTTAACATTGTGAAAATGTCAATCCTGCCCAAAGCAATTTACACATATAATGTGATCCCAATCCAGATTCCAAAGATATTCTTCAAAGAGATGGGAAAAACAATTACAAACTTTATATGGAAAGGAATGAGACCCAGGATAAGCAAAGCACTGCTTAAGAAGAAGCATAGGGTTGGAAGCCTGTCATTCTCCAAATTCAAAATTTGCTACATGGCTACAGTGGTCACAACAGCTTGGTACTGGTACAATGAAAGATATATATATCAATGGAACAGAATCAAGAATTCAGAAATTAACCCATCTACACACAGCCAACTGATTTTTGACAAAATACCTACATATATCGCATGGGGGGGTGATAGTCTCTTCAACAGATGGTGCTGGCAGAACTGGAAAGCGATATGCAAAAGACTGAAACAAGTCCTTCACCTCATGCTTTATACAAAAACCAACTCAGCATGGATTAAAGACCTAAATGTGAATCACAGAATTATGAAGGCCATCAATGAAAACATTGGGACAAATGTGAGGGCATACACAGACTACCAAACATTTTGAAAACTACACAAACAAAAGTAGGCAAAATAGATGAGTGAGACATACTAAAAATTAAAAACTTAAGTGCATCAAAAGACTTCACCAGAAGAGTAAAAAGAGAACCCACAGAATGGGAAAAAATTGTTTGCAATGACAGATCAAACAAAGGACTTATTTCTGAAATACATATGAAACTACAATAGCTCTACAAGAAAAAGACAAATAACTCAATTAAAAAATGGGCACAGGACATGAACAGACATTTCACCAAGGAGGAAATCTGGGCAGCCAACAAACCTATGAAGAAATGTTCACAATCACTAGCCATTAGAGAGATGCAAATCAAAACAATAATGAGATATCATTTCACACTCATAATACACAGAAAAGATTAAAAACGTGGAGGACAATAAATGCTGGCGGGGATGTGGACAGACTAGGATGCTCCTGCATTGATGGTGGAACTGCAAAATGGTCCAACCTCTCTGGAAAGCAATATGGCGCTTCCTTAGAAGGTTGGAAATAGAAATACCTTATGATCCAACAATTCCTCTTCTCGGTATTTACCCACAAGAAATACAAGCCATAACACAAATAGATATACGCACACCAATGTTCACAGCAGCACTATTTACAATAGCAAAAAGATGGAGACAGTCAAAGTGCCCATCAACTGAAGAATGGATAAATAAACTGTGGTACATACACACAACGGGATATTATGCTACCTTGAAGAATAACAAGAAGGCTGCAACCACCGCATAACACGGATGAACCTTGAGGACATTATACTGAGTGAAATTAGTCAGTCACAAAAGTAGAAATACTGCATAGGACCACTACTGTAAAAAAAAACTAAGAAAAAGAACACATACTAGAGGGGGAGTGGATTCTTTGCTGGCTACTGGGATGTAGAAGGTGGGGTGAGGGGAACGAGGGCAAGGTGCAGCTCAGGGTAGAGAATAGACACAGGATAGTTTGGGTCTAGGGAGGGGGGCAATATACAAGAAGGGGAAGGAGAATGGAAGAACAAAGCATATTGGAAAACAATTAGGCAGGTTTGCAGGGGCTAAATGGGACAGAAGTAAATAATGATGTATGCACAACCTTGGAACAACAGGGCTCTGGGATACAGGGATTTAGACATGGTTGGAATGGGTGGAATCTTGAACTGCATCTAGAATCTTCTAAAGTGGAAAATTTCCACTTGAAAGAATAGCAGACCAGCCTGGAGTGGCTAGATAGAACAAAAGATTCTTCTTGACAGAAAGAACTACAGAAAAATACAAAACAATATAGGCAGACCCACAGATTACTACAAGAACAAGCAAGTTCCTTACCCAGGAGACATCACGGTAAGTGGTCAGGTCCCCTCAGAACAAACCCCCTTCCAAAATTAAGACTCAAAATGAATACACGCTCTGATTTGTGACCACGTGCAGCACCGATAAGGGGAAGTAAGGGGAAAACAGCAATGAAGTTTCGAGCTAAGCCCTACAATGTTCAATAGACTCCTGTGAACCTGGGTGGAGACCTGGTTGGCCAGCAATGTGGCAAGACCTGGGGACTCTTGGGTCCAGAGTCAGTGACAGCCACAGAGGACTAGAGTGGAGAGTGAAGCGACCAGCTGAAAGGAGAAAAGGCATTATGTACAAGAACACTCACACTTGCAGATAATACCCACTTGACCTGGCCTCAATGGCTGGATGATCAGAGCTCAATTAGAAAAAGAAAGATGAGTAAAAAAAAGAGTAATCAATTTGATACAATGTGATGAACTTGATGTACACCTATGGATACAGTAGCTCAAAAGAGGGAACAAATCTTTACAGCGAGGATCATTCCCACCCCCTCCATACACAGAGTAGATAGGGATGGGAAACTTGGACATTAGCACCCAAAATGGGGGGGGGGGGGTTCAAAGGCAAGAAGTGACTGGCTTACAAACTTTCAAGAGGAAATCTGGATCCAGAGGTTGTGGAGGAATGTAGACTCTCCACTGAGTAGTATCCAATCTGTCTTGGCAGGGATGATGAAAAGTAATGCGTATAGGTCTCTTGTGATACAATAGTGAATAATTGTTATCAGGCCTGATTGTGAGGGTTGGAAATGTAAAGGTTGACGTTTTGTAGCAAGGATGGCATGATTAACTTTGCAGTCTAGGAGCAGAGGTCCCTGGGATCATCAAGGGAGAAGAGAGGTGTGTAGGACCCTACCCAGAGAAGCAGTGATGACAGAGATGGAGGCAGAGTTGATGGCACAGAGAGATGGAACGGCTGGGACTTTAGACTCAGAGAGGGAGAGGGGCTGTGTTCTGACGACCAGTGGGCAGGCTTGCAGGGCATACCCTTTGGTTGGTTTATGAGGCATGGAGAGAATTGTAACCATGGCAATGAAACAAAATATGATAGTATGAATGTATAACTAATGTTCTCCCATGTAAACTATCACATAATTCACAATAAAGCATTAAAAAAGAAAAATAGAGAAGATGGAAGGAATACACAGAGTCACTGTACCAAAAGGAAATGACTGATGTTCAACCATTTCAAGAGGTAGCATATGATCAAGAGCCAATGATACTGAAGGAAGAAGTCCAAGGTGCAATGAAGGAATTGGCAAAGAATTAGGTACCAGGAATTGATGGAGTGAAAATCAAAATCTTTCAAGAAAGTGAGGCGGCACAGTAGGTACACTCTCATCTCTGCCAAGAAATTTGGAAGACAACTATCTGGCTGACTGATTGGAAGACACCCATATTTGTGCCCATTCAAAACAGAGGTGACCCAACGGAATGAGGAAACCATCGGACAATCTCTTTGATATCCCATGTGAGTAAAGCTTTACTAAAGGTAATACAGAAACCGCTGGAAGCATACATTGACCGAGAACTTCCAGAGGTTCAAGCCAGATTCACAAGAGGCCGTGGAATGAGGGATATCATTGCTGATGTCCGATGGATCTTGGCTGAAAGCACAGCATATCAGAAAGATGTTTACCTATGCTTTATTGACTACGCAAAGGCTTTCGATTATGTGGATCATGACAAGCTATGCACAACATTGTGAAGTATGAGTATTCCGGAACACTTAATTGTCCTCTTGAGAAATCTGTACCTGGACCAAGAAGCAGTTGTTCGAATTGAACATGGAAACACTAAATGGTTTAAAATTAAGAAAGGTGTGCAACAAGGTTGTATTCTTTCACCATACTTATTCAACCTGTATGCTGAGCAAATAATCTGAGAAGCTGGGTTCTA
>NW_006408684.1:1854110-1868014 GCF_000296735.1 Chrysochloris asiatica | reverse complement strand
AAAACAAAAATCCTCACCACTAGACCAATAAACAACCTTCTTATCAATGGAGAAAAGATTGAGCTTGCCAAGGACTTCATTCTTTTTGGATCAACTATCAACATTCGCGGAAGCAGCAGTCAAGAGATCAGACGACGTATTGCATTGGGCAAATCTTCTACACAGGAACTTTTTAAAGTGATGAAGAGCACAGATGTCAGCTTAAGGACAAAGGTGCACCTGACCCAAGCCATGGTATTTTCAATAACCTCATATGGATGCGAAAGCTGGGCAGTGAATAAGGAAGATCGTAGAAGAATTGATACCTTTGAATTGTGGTGTTGGAGGAGAATACTAAAAGTGCCATGGACTGCCAAAGGAACCAATAGATCTGTTTTGGAAGAAGAGCAGCCAGAGTGCTCTTTGGAGGCCAAGATGGCTAGGCTTCGTCTCTCGTACTTTGGACATATTGTCAGAAGGAAACAATCGCTGGGGAAGGATATTATGCTGGGTAAGATGGAGGGCCAGAGAAAAAGAGGAAGACCCCCAACGAGACGGATTGGCCAGGTGGCATCATTGATGGCGTCAAGTGTGGCAGCGGTAGTGAGGTTGGCCCAGGATCGGACATTGTTTCGTTCTGCTGTGCATGGGGTCGCTAAGAGTCGGTTCCGACTCGATGGCAACTGACAACAACAACAAAAGTACAGAAGGTAGGAACGGATAGAAAAGAAGGACAAATGGAAATTATAGAACCCTGGGAGGAAGTGGAAAGAGTGCTATTGCATTGTGAGGATTGCAATCAATGTCACAAAGGAAAATGTGTGTGAATTTTTAAAGAAAAAACCAATTTGCTCTGTAAACATTCACCTAAATCACAATAAAATTGTAGGAAAAAAGTGCATGTGCCACCAACAACACATTCCAAGTAAGAGACTCAAATTTTAATTTCAAAAAGAAACTCCACTAGCACCAGAATGTGTAAATTAGATGTTAATAAGGCTACCCTGTGAAATTAAGCTGAAAACTCTGAATTTTCTTCTAAAGATCATTTGGGAAGAAGTGAAGAAGAGCATACCCTGACTTGTGTCATATTTGTTTAAAAACCTCTGAAGCTTCAGGTACACTTTGACTGCTTTCATTTTGTAAATCAATAACAACAATCAATGTGAGCTTATTTTCCCTCACTTGGAAGCTAGTGGTGAAAATAATGCATTAGGCAACAGAAAGAATTGCTTTTTCTTAACCTCTGGGAAGTTTCTAAACCAAGGTCAAGTATAGAAACTCTTTAATATCAAATTTTAAAAAAAAAAAAATCCTCACCATCAGCATGGAGAGCACAAAATCACATTGTTATTGCTAGGTGCCGTCATAGTGACCCTAGGTACTACAGAACGACGCAGGGCCCAATCAGGCACCATCCCAGCAATCACTGACCCCTTTGTTGCAGCCACTGTGCCATGCCATACCATTGAGTGCATTCCTCTTTTTCACTGACCCTCTATTTCACCAAGCATGTTAACCTTCTCCAGGATAACATGTCCAAAATACATACAACCAAGTCTCACCGGCAAGCTTTGCTTCTAAGGAGCTACCATACATCTTTCAACACAAATTTGTTCCTTCTTCTGGTAGTACATGGTATATTTACCAGCACCATAATTCAATGTATTCATTTTTGTAAAGAAAAAGGCAAATAAGAAAAAAGAATAACAAAGAATCTGTGAAACACCTCATAATGTACATCAATCTAGAGGACATTAGGTTGAGTGACATAAATTGATAATAAAAGGACAAATATTATATGAGTCTACAATTATAAAAAATAAAGAAAAGATTTACAAACAGAAAAACAAAAAACATATATATGTAATGGTTTCCAGCACCATAATCCACAGGCATCAATTCTCTGATCTTTATAAATTGTCCATATGAGGAGATTGAAAATGCCATGGAGTGGGTCAGATGCACATTAGTCCTCAAAGTGACATCTTTGCTTTTTAATACATTACAGAGGTCTTCTGCAGCAGATTTTCCTGTTGCAATTCATTTAATTTCTTGACTACTGCTTCCTGGGCATAGATTGTGGGTTCAAGTAAAAGGAAATCCTTGAGGATTTCACTATTTTCATTTATCAAGATACTGCTTATTGATCCAATTGTGAGGGTTTTTGTTTCCTTCATCTTACGGTGCAATAATACTTCTTTGATCTTCATCATTAAGTGTTTCAATTTATCTTTGCTTTCAGCAAACAAGGTTGTATCATCTGCATATGACAGGTTGTTTATGAAACTGCCTCCAATCTTAATACCATGTTCTTCATCATATAATCCAAATTCAGCATAGACTGAATAAGTATGTTGAAAGGACTATATGAAGAATATGGCATTGCTGATTTTAAGCACATGGTATCCCCTTGTTCTTTTTGAGTCGCTGCCTCTTGGTATATGTACACCTTCTGCATGAACACAATTAAGTGTTCTGAAACTCCCATTCTTTACAATGTTACGCATAATTTTTTATAATCCACACAGTCAAATGCTTTTGCACAGTCGATGAAACACAAATAATCATCTTTCTGGTATATTCTCTCCTTTAAGCCAAGATCCATCTGATATTACCAATGATGTCCCTCATTACCCTCCTCTTCTGAACCTGTCTTGAATTTCTGGCAATTTCCTGTTGATGCAACCATTTTTTAATTATCTTCAGCAAAATTTAATCTGTGTGGGATAGTAATCCACATTCTGTTGGATCACTTTTCTTTGGAAAGAGGCTGCATATGAATGTATTCCAGTTGGTTGACCTGATAGCTGTCTTCCAGATTTTTTTTTTTTTTTGTCATGAACAAGAGAGCATTTGCAGTGCTGCCTCTCTAGTGGTGCATGGGTTTGTTCAAAAATTTTAGTTGGTATTCTGTCAATTTCTGGAGCCTTGTTTTTCACCAGTGTCTTCAGTACACCTTGCTATCATGCCTTCAGTACTGCTGATGTTTGATCATTATACAATCTCATAAGTAGCCAAGGAGTCCTGGTGTGGTGCTGTGGGTTAACACATCAGACTGCAAAGACATTTGAACTACAGGGCGGTAGGTAGTTCAACCCAATATAGGGTTGCTATGGGTCAGAACTGACTCGAAGGCACTTAACAGCAACAAAGTAGCTGATCACAGACCACTTCTTTGTACAGTGACTCTGTGTGTTCCTTTCATTGTCTTCCAACGTTTCCTACATTGTTCAATATTTTGCAAATAGAATGCTTCACTGTTGCATCCTGAGACTTGAATGTTTTCTTCATTCTTTTCATCTTGAGAAATTTTGATCATGTTCTTACCATTTTGGTTTTTGGTATTTGCACATTTCAGTTTAATATTTCAGTGTGTCTTCTTCAGTCACCCTTTAAAATCTTTTTAAAAGATTTTAATCAGTTCATTTCTTCATCATTTCTTCCACTTGCTTTAGCTACTCTAAGTTCAAGAACAAGTTTCAGAGTCTTCTGACATCCCTATTGGTTGTTTCTTTAAATCTAGACTTTTAAATGACCTTTTGCTTTCTTCATATATGATGTCCTTGATGTCATTCCACAATTCATCTGGTCTTTCTGCCATTAATGTTCAATGGGTCAAATCTATTCTTTAGATGGTTTCTAAATTTAGGGAGAATGTATACTCATTGATACTTTGGCTCTTGCAGACTTGTTTGAATATTCTTCACCTTCAACTTGAACCTGTATATGAGCACTGTGCCTCTGACCTTGATCTGACTGATGTTATATTGGGTGTCCCCATTATGTGTTTCTACAGGTATAGTTACTGTGACTCCTGTGTATTCCACCTGGTGAAGTCCACTTGTATTGTCGCTGTTTATCTTTTTGAAAAAATTACTTGCAGGGATAAATCTATGGTCTAGTGAACTTCTACCATGTGATCTCCAGCGTCATTTCTATCAGCAAAGTCACATTTTCCAACTACTGATATACCTTATTAATTTCTAACTTTTGCATTCCAATCACCAGCAATTATCAATATATCTAGATTGTATGTTTGATCAATTTCAGATTGCAGTAGTTGGTAAAAAAAACATTTAATTTCTTTGTCGGTGGCATTAGTGGTTGCTGTGTAAGCTTGAAAAATAGTTGCACTAACTGGTCTTCCTTGTAGGTGTGTGGATATTAACATATTACTGACAGCATTGTACTTCAGGATAGACCTTGAAATGTCCCTTTTAACAATGAATGTGATGTCATTCCTATTCAATATAATTCCCGGCATAGTAGACCATATGATTCTCTGATTTAAATTGGCAAGTACCAGTTCATTTCAGCTCAATAATGATTATGATATTGATCGTTATGCATTCCATTTAATTTTTGATGACTCCCAATTTTTCTAGATTCATATGTCATACATTCCAAGCTCTGATTATTAATGGATGTTTGCAGGTATTTTTTCTCCTTTTGAGCTGTGCCACATCGGCAAAGGAAGGTCTTGGCAGCATCAGTCTATCCATGTCATGTCAGGTCTACTCTACTTTGCAGAGACAGCTCTTTCCCAGTACTATTTTGAGTGCCTTTCAACCTCATTATCTGGCACTCTATCAGATAATGTTCCATTGTTATTCATAAGGTTTTCATTAACAAAATTATTTTTGAGCATTGCCAGGCCCTTCTTCCTAGTCTGTCTTAGTCTGGAACTTCTGCTGGAACATAATCACCCTGGGTGACTCTGCCTATATTTGAAATACCAGTGGCATAGTGATATTACAACATCATATAAGCCACTGCAGAATGACAAACAACAAATGAGTGGTGGACAGAATCATGGTGTTGGTAGTTGTACGTCATCGAGTCAGTTCTGACTCACAGTGATCTTGTATAGGGTTTCCAAGGCTGTAAATCTTTACAGGAGCAAGAAGCCTTATCTTTCTCCTGCAGAGCTATTGGTAAATTCGAACCTCTATACTACTAGGGTTCCTTGGAGACAATCATTGTTGTTGTTAAGTGCTGTCAAGTCAGTTCTGACTCATAGTGACCCTGTATAGGGTTTCTGAGCAGTGGCTGGTAGATTTGAACTGCCATCCTTTCAGTCCAGTGCATTATCCCACAGCGCCATACAATCATGGTGGCTATTAAATAAACCTTGGTCTCATACTAGACTCAAAGGCCCCACCCAGCCCACATGTCTGAGTAAAAACATTTATAACCTCTAACTTCCTTTACATCCCTCAAGAGAGTTCATCAGAAGTCTTTTCTTTCTGTTGTTTCTGGTCTTCACTTTGTGTTCTTTACTAGATTCCCTCCTGTAAGCTTCTGGAAGCTCATCTCAATGCCCCATTCATCTTTTTGTTCACCCCATAAAAGTGACCTCTCCTGAATCAAGTGACATTAACCATTTTACATCAAATTGGATCTTCTGATCATATGTGTGTCTTTAGTTCAGATCATATGGATTCCCAACCCTTCTAAGGTATGCTAATGAAAGAACCTAAAGAAATTTTCAGTAACCCAAAGAAGATAATCAGTGTCAGGCCTGGTTAGTCCTTGGATGGGAGACCACCTGTGAATACCAGGTGCTTTAGGCTTTGTTTGCAGTCCTGGTGTGGAACTGTGGGTTAATGCGCCAGACTGCAAAGCCATTTGAACTACAAGGTCAGTGGTTCAAACTTACCAGCTGCTCCTTGAAAACCCTACACAGGATCACTATGGGTCAGACTCGACTCGACAGCACTTAACAACAACAACAAAGAAGTTAATGGCTAACAAGCTCAACTGATAACTGAAAGTTTGGAGGTTCAAGTCTGTCCTGAAGTGCCTATTGTAGTTGTTAGGTGTCCATGTGCCTATTAGCCACTGAAAACCCTATGAAACACAGTTTGCTAATATATATGTGGTTGTCTAGAGTCAGAATGGACTCAAGAGCAACTGTTTTGGGGACTTCTTTTTTTTTTTTTTTTTGCTTATTATTTTAACAAGAAAATTAACATGCAAATGGCAGAATCTTAGATAAAATATGTCGTTTTATTAGAATAAGTAAAACTAACATAATTAAAATAATCTACCCTTTCTCATCAATCTGTTCTAAGTCTTCAACCAAATACCATTTTACTAGTCAATTGAAGTATTGCATTAGGCAAATCTGCTGCAAAGAACCTCTTTAGAATGTTAAAGAGCAAAGATATCACTTTGGGGATTAAGGGGCGCCTGATCCACCCCTTGGTATTTTCAATCACCTCATATGCATTTGAAAGTTGGATAATCAATAAGAAAAAAATGGAGAAGAATCTACGTATTTGAATTAGAGTATTGGCAAACAATACTGAAAATATCCTGGACAGAAGAACAGACAAATCTGTTTTGAAAGAAGTATAGCCAGAATGCGCCTTAGAAATCAGGACGGTGAGATTTAATCTCTCATACTTTGGAGATGTTGTCAGGAGGGACCAGTCCCTGGAGAAGGACATCATGCTTGGCAAATGGAGGGTCAGTGAAAAAAAGGAAGACTCCTAATGCGATGGATTGACACAGTGGCATCAATGGGCTCAAACTCAACAACAATCGTGAGGATCAAGTAGAACTGAACAGTGTTTCATTCTGTTGTGCACAGGGTCACTACAAGTCAGAAGTCACTCAACAGCACCTAACAACAACATACATATGTTTTATCTCCCCAAATTATTTCTACATTCTTACCTATTGTTTAAGAATATTTAAAAGAATATTATAAGAAAAATTCAATTGAATGAATTTTCTGTTCAAAATCTTAAGGAGTACACGACAAATAGTCACCAGGTTATGAATGAGATCCATTCCTAAGTGTGTCTTTAAACTGAATTTGTAGATAAGTTGGAACCGGTGCATACAGTTCTTACTTAGCCTTACTTTAGTGAAGGGGTAGGGAATCTTTTATCTACCCTACAGGATTATCAACTTAAATATTAGCCCGCGCTTAACAACAACAGCAATATTTGGTCAAACAATTAATTAACTCACCCCTAATGTGATGGCTGGAACTGACGTTGTCCTGCCAGGACCAGACCAAATGATTTTGCGAGACTTATTAGACCCCAAACTACTCGTCTTGTCAGTTTTTCGTAGTGTGGTGGCTTGAGTGTTTCTAAGATTCTGGAAACGACACAACTGGTATTTTAAATAGCAGCAGGATCGCCAATGGTAGATAGGTTTCAGCTGAGCTTCCAGATGAAGCCAGGTGAGGAAGAAGGAGAGTTGGACTTCTTCTGAATATTTAATCACTGAAAACCTTAAGAATAGCATTGTCAGACAACACCAGAATACTGTATACTGAAACATGATAAAGAGCACCAGAATATTGTCAGATATAGTGCTGGAAGACGAGCCCTTATGGTTGGAAGGTGCTCAAAATATGACTGAGGAAGAGTGGTCTCCTCAAAGTAGAGTTGGCTGTGATGAAGCAAATGGAGTAAAGCCTTTGGAACCTTCATTTGCTGATGGGGCACAACTCAAAATGAAGAGAAATAGCTATACACATCCATTAATAATTGGAATGCGGAACTAGAAAGCATGAATCCAGGAAAACTGGAAATTGTCAAAAATGAAATGGAATGCAAAAACATCAATATTTGAGGTATTAGTGAGCTAAAATGGACTGGTATTAGTTAGTCATTTTGAATCTGCTTTCACATGGTTTACTATGCCAGGAATGATAAATTGAAGAGGAATGGTGTCACATTCATAATCATAAAGAACATTTCAATATCTGTCTTGAAGCACAACGCTACCTATGATAGGATACTATCCATCATCCATATGTACACCAGGAAGACCAGTTAATACCACTACAATTCAAATTTATGCACCAACCACTAAAGGCAATGATGACAAAATTGGAGAATTCTACCAACTTCTTCACTCTGAAATCGATCAAACACAAAATCAAGATGTATTGCTAACTACTGGTGATTGGAATGCAAAGGTTGGAAACAAAAAAGGATCCGTTGTTGGAAAATATGGCCTTGGTGACAGAAATCATGCTGGAGTTTGCATGATAGAATTTGACTTCTTCATTGCAAATATCTTTTTCAAACAACATAAAAGATGACTATACACATGAACTTCATTAGATGGAATATAAAGAAATCAAATTGACTACATCAGTGGAAAGATACGGTGGAAAAGTTCCCAATCACCAGCCAAAACAAGGCCAGGGACAGACTGTAGAATAGACCATCATTACTCAGATGTCAGGTTGAAGCTGAAGAAAATTAAAACAAGCCCATGAGAGCCAAAATATGACCTTGAAATATATTCCACCTGAATTTAGAGATCATCTGAAGAACAGATTTGATGCATTAGACACTAAAAACCGAAGACCAGGAGAGTTGTGAGATGACATCAACAACATCATACGGGAAGAAAGCAAAAGGTCATTAAGAAGACAAAAAAGAAGAAAAAGACCGAAATGGCTGTCAAAAGAGACATGAAACTTGCTATTCAGCATACAGATGCTAAAGCAAATGGAAGGAATGAGGAAGTAAAAGAGCTGAATAGAAAATTTCAAAAGTCAAGACAAAGCCAAATATTATAATGAAACGTACAGAGATCTAGAGTTGGAAAACCTAAATGAAAGGACATGTTCAGCATTTCTCAAGCTGAAGGAACTGAAAAAAAAAAAAAAAGTCAAGTCTTTACTTGCAATACTGGAGGATTCTATGGTGAAAATATTGAATGATGCAGAAAGACTTTAAAGAAGATGTAAGGAATACACAAAGTCACTGTACCAAAAAGAAATAGTCAATGATCAGCCATTTCAAGAGGTAGCATATGATCATGAGCCAATGATACTGAAGGAATAAGTCCAAGGTGCTTTGAAGGGACTGGCAAAGAACAAAATTCTTGGGAATTGAAATCTTTCAACATACTGAAGAAGCATTGAAGGCACTCACTCGTCTATGCCAAGAATTTTAGAAGACAGCTACCTGGCCATCTGACAGGAACAGACCTATATTTCTTCCCATTACAAAGAGAGGTGACCCAATGCCCATGGGGCAATATCTTTACTATCGCATGCAAGTAAAATTTTGCTAAAGATAATTCAAAAGTGGCTGCAATTATACATTGACATAGACTTGCCAGAGATTCAAGCTGGATTCAGACAAGGATGCGAAATGAGGGAAATCATTGCTGATGTCACATGATCTTGGCTGATAGTAAAGAATACCAGAAAGATGTTTACCTGTGTTTTATTGACTATGCAAATCTTTTGATTGTGTGGATCATGCCAAGCTACAGACACCACTGGGTATATTGAGTATTCCAGAACACATAATTGTGCTCATAAGGAACATGTAAATAAACCAAGAAGCAGTTGTTCAGTTGTTCAGACAGAACAAGGGCACAATGAACGGTTTAAAATTAAGAAAGATGTGTGCCAGTGTTATATTCTTTCGTAGACTGAATAAATACAGTAAAAGAATACAACTGCTTCTTGGTCTAGGTACATGTTCCTCTTGAGCACCATACTTATTCAATCTGTGGAGTCCTGGTATGGTGTTGTGAGTTAATGTGCTGGACTGCAAAGTTGGTGGTTCACAGGCAGGGCTTGATGGTGGCTAGGGTGGAAGTGCAGTGAGGTTTACCATCAGCAATACCACAGAGCAGATTCAGGGCAGAGCTCCAAAATTCAAAACCACATAGGTAGGAATATTTTTAAAGTTTGAAGGCTTATACCTAGTGGAACTTGTAGCGAAATTAAGAAATTGTGTACTTTTGAATCTGCTGGGCTAGGTGTCCCAGAGCCCACAAGTTGCACGAGACCAAATGGAAAGACCAAGCGGGGGAGCAGACACACTATGCTAAAACACCGCGGGAACCTCGGAGCAAAGGTGGACAATATACTTTGTTGGTTTTACTTTGTTCTGATTTTCTTTCTTTTCTTTGGTATCTGTTCATTGGCCCCCACTGTTTGTGCACCTCCATTCTAGTGACTAGAGGGGGTACTTCAGCAAGTGGACACCCCCACCCTCACCACTGGTAGGTTCTTCTGCAATGCATGCGCACAGATACTCTCAGCCCAAGAGCCGGCCCTGAACTGTTTTGTTTTGTTTTTTTAAATATGGAAAAGGCCAGAAAACAAGGGGTGTGGAGAGGGAGAGAGTTTAAAAACAAAACAGGCCAAAAATTAAATTAAATCCTGAGGTACAACATAACAACAAACAGTGGCATTTTGAAATCTCTTAGGCAGCTTCGAAGGCAAGAAACTAAAAGAGGACATTAAAGTCATACTCACATTAGACTACAGATTTTTTTTTTTTTTTTTTTTTTACTCTCTTCTCTCTCTCCTCTCCCTTTTCCGTGATTATATATTATAGTATCCAGACTACCTTTTTTGTTGTTGTTGTTGTTTTGGTGGGGGTTTTTTTGTTTGTTTTTGCTGTTGCTGTATTATGTTCCCGCTTCTACTTTGGGGGGGCTCTTTCTCTCCCTATATTACCCAATAAGAGACAGCAACTGCTGCCATATAGTCAAGCTACAATTACATTCTATAAAACACCAACATAAAACAGGCAAGACCCAATACCAACTGCCATACACCAGGGAGGCAGACTACACATGTGAAAGTTACTCAATAATAAGAGTGAAAAGGGAAGCCCACATCCTGATCACATCTACCTAGAAGCAATCTGAAAACATAAAAAATACCAAAACACATACTCAATTAAGTATTAAGACCACATATAAACACTAAACATGCCCAAGAAGCAAAAACAGATGACCATATCAGCACATGTCCAGAAACAAGATAAAATGTCTGAGACAAATGACCTAGAGGTAGATCTCGACTCCATTCTGGAAGTAGGGCAGGCCTTAGAAATGCCTGAGAAGGAATTCAGAAAAATGATTATAAAATGTTTCAAAACACTTTACAATGGAGTTGAGAAAAATAAGGAAGAAGTCAGGAAAGCGCTATAGGAACAATCAAATAAGATAGATACAGCATTGGAAACAATTCAAAACCTACTGAAGGAGCTCCAAATGATCAATAACAGAACATCAGAAATAGACAATACTCTGAAAGGGCAAAGGAGTACAATACATGAGATGGAAGGCAGAACTAGTGAACTGGAAGACAAATCTCTCAATACCACTAAGATAGAAGAACAAACACAAAAAAGGATAAAAAAAGTCTGAAGGTCTAAGATTCATGTTGGACAACATGAAGAGGAATGACTTAAGAATTATTGGCATTCCAGAACAAGAAGAATCACATAAGACCACAAAGGAAATAGTTGAAGAACTGCTGGGAGAAAATTTCTCTAACATCCTGAAAAGTGAAAAGATAAACATTCAAGAAGCTCAATGAAACCCAGGAAGGATAGACCCCAAAAGAAAATCACCAAGACATATCATAATCAAGCTCTCCAAAATCAAAGATAAGGAGACACTCCTGAAAGCAGCTAGGGAAAACAGAAATGTTCCATACAAAGGCAAGCAAGTCAGATTAAGCTCAGATCTCTAAGCAGAAACCATGCAAGTAAGAAGGCAATGGGGGAGACATATATAAAACCTTGAAAGAAAAAAATTGCCAATCAAGAATCCTTTATTCAGCAAAGCTATCAATCAAATACGATGGTGTAATCAAAACTTTTCAAGATAAACAGAAGCTAACGGATTTTGCCAAAGCCAACCCTGAACTACAAAACATTCTAAAGGAGTACTGTGGACTGAAGAACAAAAAAAAAAACAGGCAACAGCCAGAGATTGACATATGTGGCAGCACCTCCCAGAATTAAATCAACAGAAGGAAGATTCGAGAACAAAACAAAACTTTAAGAACAAACTCAGAGAATCTGGGAGGTCAGTCTATGATCAAAACAATTATAATGTAAAAGAAGATAAACACCTAGGAATAGAGATCCAGATGGTGAGAAGGTCTGGTAGATCACAGGATAAAATAGACTGCACTAAATGGAGGGAAAACTTAATAGATTATAAGGTAACCTCAAAGAAAATTAATACTTCAAAACATACCAAGAAAATGAAAATCCAAGAAGAACATGGAAACATTAAAACTCTGAAGAAACTCACAAGAAAGAACACAAAACGTATGAACTCTGCAAAGGAAAATATGCAGAACAAATAAAGCAGAAATGCCACTAAAAACAAACATAATGTCAGGAATTAATCCATACCTATCAAAAATTACACTGAATGTAAACGGATTAAATGCACCTGTTAAAAGATGGAGGGTGGCAGAATGGATAAGAAAATAAGATCCTTCATTATGCTGTCTGTAAGAGACACATCTCACACACAGAGACAAACACAGACTAAAAGTCAAAGGATGGAAAACAAATATACCCAGCTAATTGCAATAAAAAACGAACAGAAGTGGCAGTACTAATCTCTGATAAAATAAACTTTAAGGCAAAAACCAGCATAATACAAAAAGGTGGCCATTACCTCATGATTAAAGGGACAATTGAACAAGATAACATAACCATAATAAATATCTATGCTCCCAATGAAAGAGCTCCAAAATATATAAAGCAAACTCGAATAGATTTGAAGAAAGAAACAGATGAATCTACAATAATAGTGGGTGATTTTAATATACCACTTTCAAAAATGGACAGAAACAGAAAAAAACTTGACAAAGACACAGAAGAACTAAACAACACAGATAAAACAACAGAGCCAACTGGATCTCATAGATGTCTACAGAGCATTCAACCCAAAACCAGCACTATACACATTCATTAAAGTGCACATGGAACATTCTCCAGAATAGACCATGTCTTAGGCCACAAAACAAATCTCCATAAATTTACAAATATCAACATACTACAAAGCATCTTGTCAGAACACAATGCTATCAAATTAGAAATCAACAATAGGAAGACCAAGGAAATAAAGTCAAATATATGGAAACTGAATAATACCCTGTTGAAAAGTGACTGGGTAGTAGAAGAAATTAAACGTGAATTCACAAAGTTCCTAGAAACAAATGTGAATGAAAATACTACATAGCAAAATCTTTAAGACATGGCGAAAGCAGTGCTGAGAGGACAATTTACTGCAATAAATGCACACATCCAAAAAGAAAAATGAACCAAATTTAAGACGTTAACACTGCATCTACAACAATTAGAAAGAGACCAACAGAAGGAACCTACAGCCACCAAAAGAAAAGAAATAATAAAGATTAGAGCAGAAATAAATGAGATAGGAAACAGAATAACTACAGAAAGAATAAACAGGACAAGAAGCTGTTTCTTTGAAAGGATTAACAAAATTGACAGACCATTGGCAAACCTAACAAAAGAAATGAGGGAAAAGACACAAATAACACGCATTAGAAATCATATGGACGATGTCACAACGGAACCATAGGAAATCAAAAGAATAAAAACAAAATACTATGAAGAGTTGTACTCCAATAAATTTGAAAACTTAGAAGAGATGAATATATTTTTAGAAAAACACAACCCACCTAAACTTATACACAGTGAAGTAGAAAACGTGAACAGACCCATAACAAAAGAAGAAATTCATTAGGTCATCAAAAAACTCCCAAACAAAAGAAGTTCAGGCCCAGATGGCTACACTAGTGAGCTCTACCAAACATACAGGGAAGAGCTGTCACCAATTCTACTCAAATTATTCCAGAAGATAGAGGAGGATGGAAAACATCCTGATACATTTTATGAAGCAAACATAACCCTCATACCAAAACTAGGGAAGGAAGTCACTAAGAAAGAAAATTATAGACCAATATCCCTGATGAACATAGAAGCAAAAATTCTCAACAAAATCCTGTTGTGTTGTTGTGTTGTCAGGTGCCATCGAGTCGGAACCGACACATAGCGACCCCATGCACAGCAGAACGAAACAATGTCCGATCCTGGGCCAACCTCACTACCGCTGCCACACCCGAGTCCATCAATGATGCCACC
>NW_006408684.1:1812009-1849260 GCF_000296735.1 Chrysochloris asiatica | reverse complement strand
GGCATATGCATAAGAACACCCACACTTGCAGATAATACCCACTTGACCTGGCCTCAATGACTGGATGAGCAGAGCTCAACTAGAAGAAAGAAGAGGAAAAAAGAATAATTTGATACAATTTGATGAACTTGACCTACACCTATGGATACAGTAGCTCAATAGAGGGAACAAATCTTTACATCGAGGATCATTCCCACTCCCTCCATACACAGAGCAGACAGGGATGGGCAACTTGGACACTGGCTACCCAAAATGGGGGGCTACAAAGGCAAGAAGTGACTGGCTTACAAGCTTTCAAGAGGGAACCTAGATCTTGAGGGCTTGGAGAAAGATAGAATCTCCACCGAGTAATATCCAATCTGTCTGGAAATCAAACAAAGTAATGCATTAGGCAAATCTGCTGCACAAAACCTCTTTAAGTGTTCAAGAGCGAAGATGTCTGCTTGAGGACTTAGGTGTATCTGACCCAAGCCATGGTATTTTCAGTAACCTCATATGCATGTGAAAGTTGCACAGCGAGTAAGGAAGACTGTAGCAGAATCGATGCATTTAAGCTATGGTGTTGGAGGAGAATATTAAAAGTACAATGGACTGCCAAAAGAACAAAGTAATCTGTATTGGAAGAAGTACAACCAGAATGCTCTTTGGAAGCCAGGATGGCCAGACTCGGTCTCTCATAATTCAGACTTATTATCAGGATGGATCAGTCACTGAAGAAGGATATCATGTTTGGTAAAGTGGAGGGTGAGAGCACAAAAGGAAGATCGCCATTGAGATTGAATCACACAGCAGCAGCAGCAGCAGCAGCAGCAATGGGCTCAAATGTAGCAATGAATGTGACGTTAGCACAGAACTGGTCAGTGTTTCGTTTTGTAGTGCATAGGGTGGCTATGAGTAGGTACTGGCTCTGTGGCACAAAACAACATCAACTGCATAAGGCCCACAGGCCTGGTGTTCCCCATCGCTGCTTTAGTGTAAGAGAAGGAGCGTGAGCTATGTATTGCGCTGCTAATTGCAAGTGGGCCGCCCAAACCCACCAGCTACTGCACAGGAGAAAGGCTATCTGCTTTAGTATAGATTTAAAACCTTGGGAACCATATGGAGTAGCTTTACTCGGCCCTTTGTGGTTGTTCTTAGTCAGAATAGACTCAATCAAAGTGGGTGGTTAGTTGGTTTAGTGCAAGAAAAGGCTCAAAGTCTTTTTAAGGATTTAAAAACTACACATGAAACAAGTGAAGGTGGCTGTGATGAAGAATTTGTTTTGAGTAGGGGTTGATTCAATCGTTTCAAAGTTGGGGCTAAATTGGACAACATTAAAAGGTAAATATGAGCTGTCTGTAATTCAGAGTTTCTAGCCAAGGAACTTACTGTACAGCTGTGTTAGTTAGACTTTTATAAGTCAAAAAACCTACAGGCAAGATATATTTTCCTCTTAACAGAAAGCAACCTGAATATTTTGCTAGCTCAATCTAAGTATGAACACAAAACATATCAAGTAACTGATAGTGTTTTCTTCCCTAGTAAGTGGCTCTCCTGACTTGCCAGTACTGAATATATTACACATGAATGAGATCCAGCAAAACTTATTAACGTTGCTGCTTGTTGTTAAGTGCCGTCGAGTTGGTTCCAACTCACAGCAACTCTGTATAGAGTTTCCAAGGAGCTGCTGGTGAGCTTGAACCACCGACCATGTGGTTCAAACCAACATTGCAGCCCAGTGCATTAACCCATAGTGCCAAACCAGGTCTCCAAAACTTGTTATAGTGGTGTAAAGCTTACAGCCTCAGGAACCCCATACAGGGTCGCTATGAGTCTGAACTGACTTAACGGAATAGAACCACTACTATAAAATTTATTGTTGGTTGGTTGTGTACCATTGAATTGGTTCCGACTCAACGCAACCCTGTTGTTTTTTTAAGTGGTTACGATTTGGGCTGCAAACCTCAAGGTGAGCAGTTCAAAACTACCTAGCTGTTCCGTGGGAGAAAGATGAGGCTTTCTACTGCTGCATAGACACAGCCTCGGAAACTCTATGCAGGGTTGATATGAGTTGGAACCAACTCCACGGCACACCACCATAGGGTTTCTGAGGCTGTAAGCTTTATAAGAGCAGACAGCCTCATTTTTCTCCTACAGAGCAGCTGGTAAACTCATACTGCTGACTTCGCAGTTAGCCCAATGCATAACCCACTATGCTACCAGGACACCTTTATTACAGTAGTGTCTGGGAACAAAGATGAGTAGGTAATGGGTGTATTTCTCACCAATGAAACCTGAGAACCTCTAGTATCCAGCGGAAAGTTGGACCAAGTACCTATCCCATAAGGTCTTATCAACCATAAGATTTTGTGAATCTGGGAAACAACTTCCTTACAGGCTACCGATGTAGCTATTCCTCTGTCAGGATTAGGAAAAGCATGAAAGTCAGGGCCTCTATTTTTTATATATTGCTTTATATTTGACGAACTCAGTAACTTCCAAGTAGCTCATTTCTTTTGTCCTCTACTGTTCACAGAATATCAGCAGTTTTTATTATAGCAAAAAGTCAAATTCTATTTCCAAATCTCAACGACAGTTTCAGGTGCTCCCTGGATTTCTCTTATTGCTCATGCTGCCTTGAACCTTTTTAAATAACAACTGTCTTTCTACAAGTACATTTACAAATGCTAGCTTCTTATGCAATGGATAGTTAATCTCTGGCTATGCTCAAATAACACCAATCCTTTAACCTTTGACCTGTGGCTAAAGATGAGGGAGAGACAAAGGAAAGGGGAAAAGTGAAATTCCTAATTGAGTGCTTCATTTAACCTGTGGCTACATTTACCCCTTCTGCAAAACAAAGGGATTTAGTGAGCTTTATGTTCTCTTTCTGGAGCCCCCTAGTTGTTGTTGTTGTTAAGTACTGTCTTCGTAGGTGGTTCAAGCTCACCAGCTGCTCCTTGGAAACTATACAGAGTTGCTATGAGTCAGAACCGACTTGATGGCACTTAACAACAAGTAGGTTCTGACTCACAGACACTCTGTATAGGGTTTCCAAGGAACAGCTGGTGAGTTTGAACCACCAACCTTGTGATTCAAACCAACCTTGCAGTTCAGCGCATTAACTCCATGAGCTGGACTGCTATCAGCAAGGTCAACAGTTCGAATCTACTAGTTGCTGCACAGGAGAAAGATGAGGCTTTCTGCTCCTATAAAGATTTATAGCCTCGGAACCCATATACAGGGCTGCTGTGAGTTGGAACTGACCCAGCGGCACACAACCACCACCATGTTCCCTTTCAGCATTAACAGTGTATGAATTACAAGAATGGATTTCAGTAACGTGTATCATATACTCTTTTGAATATCAAACAATAAACAGTCAAGATCAGAACTCATAACTTTATACTTTCTGAGGACACAAACATTGGATAATTCATTTCTGGAACTGAAAGAAGAAGCGTTTCTAGAAACAATGGGAACTGAGTTCCAAACACCTCCTACTTCCTTTTCCAGCTATATGCAATATTGTAGGGCTTCTACCACCACCATGATCATATTAAGCTAGATTGCTCTTCCCATACAAAGACGGCACTGCACCAATTTATCAGCTTTCTTCAGGCTCTCGTCACCAGCTTCCAACAAGTATTTGTGGTGAGGGTTGTTGTCTGTAGCCATGGAAAAAATATTTTTCCATATGAGACTAACTGTATTAGATAGGGTTTTGAATCTAAGTTCATGAGAATCACATTCTAGATCAAGAGAGCCACACACACACGTGCACACCATGCATTTAATTTGAATTCCAGATATACTATGAATATTCTTTAGTAAAATTATGTTCCAAATATTTCATGGGCCACACTTGTTTTTGTTTTTTTAAGTATCTGTTGCTATTTGAAATTCAAAATTAACGTGTATAAAAATTATCTTATATTTTATCTGGCAACCCTAATTCTAGCTAAGTTTGAATCTCTCCTAGTCAGACTCACTCTCTTCACACTTTCTTTGTGCTAATCTTCCACTTCTTCACAGCACAATCATAGGAAAGAAGGGGTCAAAATACTTATAAATTATAAATCCATAGTTTGTCAGTGCTTCTATTAAGTAAAAGTCTCATCACCAAGTCTTACCTATTCCCTGGGGTCTCCACTTCTTCTTGCCTTCTTGACAAAAAATAAAAGCAGGCACCTCCCACATGCGGACCTCCCCACACTACATATTGCAGAAAGAAGGGTACATTCCAAGTATGAACAAGGCAGATGGGACCACACAGAGCTTATAATCTAGTGGGAGGGGGTGGTGGTCGTGTCCATCCTGTCGGTTCTGACCCATAGCGATTCTGTATAAAGTTTCTGAGGCTGTCAATCTTTGCAGGAGCAGAAAGCCTCATCTTTCTTCTGTGGAGCAACAGGTAGATTCAAACTGCTGACCTTTTGTTTAGCAGTCCAACTCATAACCCACAACGCTACCAGGGCTCCTTTAATGGCAGAGATCAATCAGTAAATTATGAAAAACAGCCTCTTGCTTTAGACCTGCTCAATGAGCAGCAACTGGCCCCCAGGGACTTGGTCTATAGTTCTTCTTTTTTTTTTTTTTTTTTTTTTTCAGGCATTCAGCAACATCCCCAACCATGAATGTTTCTTTTAACTTGGCTCCAGATGAGCACTTGCAGAAATTTCAGGAAGCCTTTCAGTACTCTCAGTCTACTGCAATTTGCGCTCCCTCCTGTATGTGGCTGTTGTTAAGTGCCGTCGAGTCAATTCCAACCCATAGCAACACTGTATAGGGTTTCAAAGGAGGAGCTGGTGAGCTTGAACCACCGACTTTGCAGTTCAAACGACTTTACAGTCTGACCTATTAGCCCACAGTGCCACACCAGGGCTCCTCCCTCCTGTGTATGGCCCAGCAGATGTGCATAGTTAAGGGATTCGCCTTTAAGTCACTGTGCTAGTGGTCTCTGCTTTTAAGAATAGCCAGGTTTGGTGTTTACTCATCTACGTTTACAAACTCATTACCAGTTCAATTTGATTGGCCCGTCATCCCTTTTATCATCTCATGTACACTCACTCAGTCTGAATTTGCTTTCTGTTTGCCAGGCTATAGAAAAATACACTTTTCTACATGGTTGGGTAACAGGAATGTTCTCTCTCTTCTGCTCACATGTTCTCCTGGCAGGCATCCCAAACCTTGGAATATTAATCCTGATAAGTCAGTAACAAACAGCGTGTCATATTCATAGTTGGCAAAAACCCATGCTTCTCTGCAAGGACTTGTCTTAGGGATAGTTACACATTAACATGGGCTTCAAAATATTGACTTCACATTCTGTGTATTTGGCCTCACCCCATTGCCTTCTACAGTGAGTATTTCTACACACAGGTTTACAAGCCTTGGGAAGAACGTTTTTGTTGTACTCTGAGTTCTTCCTTGCCTTGTGTTTTCTTCACCTAATTACACTCTTTGGCCTCTTTAATGGTAATTCAATGCCCCTTTATACACATTTTCCCGTTTTCAAATGTTTCTTCAGATTCTTCAGTCTTCGGCATTCATTCACTAATTCTTTTAAAACTATCAACATCCAGACTACTTGTCAAATTGATCTTGGCCTGGAAACATTTCCCTCCAAAAGTCACTGTGGAGTTAAATTGCACAGCATCAAGCAATGCTGGAGTCAGTTCAACAGCAACTAAAAACAATAACTGAATTGTGTCAATGACTTCACCATCTCAGTCCCCAAGCTTTCCATTTTTATTCGTTCAACCTTTGACTTTATTCATTTAACAAGTACTCATTGACTATTTGCTATGTCACCATGAGTAATAGTTGTTAAGTGTCCTCAAATCGTTTCTGATTCATAGCGACCTTGTATAGGGTTTCTGAGGAGCAGCTGATGGGCTGAAACTGTAGACCTTATGGTACAAATGGACCTTGCAGTAAGTCCAGTACTTATCCTACCACCATTTATTTAGAGACATAAATTTATTTAGAGGCATAAATAAAAGTACATGCATGATCTCAAGGAGTTCCTGATCCAATGGAGGAAACCAGAAAGCATAAAATGTTGCCAAATAAGTATGGTGGCTAAAGTACTAGAAGGGTTCTGGTGTAAGAAATGAGAGGCAACTTCATCCAGGAGGTTGAAAAAGATAAGAGTTTGGATATGCAGACATGAAAGAGGAGGCTTTTTCTAGTACAGAAAACCTTACAATAATAGCAAAATTAAACTGGCAAGTGCTCATAGAGAAAAGGAGGAAAGGGAGATGGGAGGCAGACCTTTATAATGGATGTAATAAATATGTGTATTTTCTACACATTCTTCACTATTCCTCTTCAGTGCCCTCTCTTCACCTGAGTCACCAATGACTTAGTGTCAGCCAGAGCAGGAAAGGAGTCCTGGTGTGGCACCATAGGATAAGCCCTGGACTGCTAACTTCAAGGTTGGTGGTTCAACCCCACCAGGTGCTCCTCATAAACCCTATACTGACTACATATCACTTAAGAACAACAACATATTAGGAACAAGTGCAGAATAAGCTAATTCCCATTCCAGGATCTGGGATGCAGTCCATCATCATTTTCAGGAAGTATTTCAATTTAAAAAAAAATAATCCTAGAAATAAAATGCTTTAAGAAAGCAGTCTCTAGGGGTAGAGGTATAGACAGCAGAGCACCAGAGGACGCAAGATGATATTGAGCAATAAAGTCAAGTACAATCACTCAAATTCTTCCACCTGGGTGATTGTGTGGCTACATACGGGTAACTTGGCTCTAACTAAAGCACAGTATTTCTGTAATGCCCTTCATCAGAGGCAGGAATTTAGTATAAGAAGAATCCATCTTGAACACTGCCAAAAGGATTTAACTAAATCTCAAGCTTTGATCACAAATGTAATAAAAATATCTCATTATAAAACAATCTTACCGATTTATTATGAGGTAGCCTTTCCTTTGCACATACATCAAAGGAACTATTAGGACAAGAATCTAGAAATGTGTTAAAATGAAATAATCCCCAACCAGAATCATTACACAGTGAGTAGGCACTATTGCCTTAATACAGCAACAAATCCAATCTATTTGAGGGACGATGAAGAAAATTATTGGGCCAAGACGAGAAATCATTTACCAAAAATCAGATACCAAAAGCCATTACCATCAAGTCAATTTCAACTCAGAGCCCCAAGACTGTAAGTTTTTACGGGAGCAGACAGCCTCATTTTTCTCACTAGAATGGCTTGTGCATTTGCACCACTGACTTTATGGTTAGCAGTCCAGCGCTTATCCTATAGTGCCACTAGG
This sequence comes from Chrysochloris asiatica, assembly GCF_000296735.1. Taxonomy (NCBI): domain Eukaryota; kingdom Metazoa; phylum Chordata; class Mammalia; order Afrosoricida; family Chrysochloridae; genus Chrysochloris; species Chrysochloris asiatica. The sequence continues at coordinate 1,841,979 of NW_006408684.1, read as the reverse complement.
GTTCTTCATGTTATCCAGCATGAATCTTAGACTCTCTTCAGATTTTTTTATCCTGTTTTTCTGCTTGCTTGCCTATCTTAGCAGTATTGAGAGATTTGTCTTCCAGCTTGCTGGTTCTGGCTTCCATCTCTTCAATTCTGCTCCTTTCCCCTTTCAGCGTTTTGTTTGTTTCTGATATTTTATTATTAATCATCTGGGCCTCTTTTTGAAGGTTTTGAATTGTTTCCATTGCTGTCTTGATCTTGTTTGATTGTTCTTGTAGTACTTTCCTGATTTCTTCCTTGTTTTCCTTCACCCCTTTTCAGAGCATTTGAATTTGTTTCCTTATCATTCTTCTGAATTCCTTGTCAGGCAAATCCAAAACCTGCTCTTTCTCTTCTGGAAAGAATTTGTCTGGCTCCAGCTCATTTGTCTCAGTTACTCTTTCTGTTTTTGGACATGTTTTGAGATCTTTTGTTGTGTTTTTTTGGTAATTTCCAGTAGTTTTATGGGTTTTAATGCTTAAATGGATGTTTGTTGCTGTGTTATTAAGCTTACTGGGTATCTCCTGGTGGATACGATCAGGAGATAGGCTTCCCTTTTCACATGCAATGCTTAGTAGCTGTTATTGGCTCTTGTCTCAATGGTGGAATATTATGGAGTATGTTTGCAGTTTGGCTATATGGCCATGATTGCTGTCTCTTCTTGGGTAACGTAGGGAGAAAAAGCTTCCACTGCCAGGAAAAATTATGATCAAAAGTACCAAAAGCAGAAGCAATATAAAAGCAGAGACAAAAACCACCACTTTGAAACAAAAATAAAACTGTGGCCAACTGGCCAGTAGCCTTGCTACACAGGCAGTGTGTGTGCACCGTAGAAGCCTCCAACAGTGGGTGGGGATGTCCACTCGCTCAGGCCCCTCCTCTAGTCACTACCATAGAGGTGTGCAGATAGATATTGAGAAGTTAATGGGAGAAGGACTGTCTACTATTTTTGCCTCTGAAGGTCAGTTAGGTATCTGCGTGTGTACAGCATAATTCTCAAAATAGTTGCATCCTCTTATGTTAGGGTTTTACAGATTGTTCATATGGTTTGTCTGTCAGGCCAGACCTGCTTTTTCTTGCTGGATAGGCTGGAGTAAAGGGTTCCACACAAATTAACTTTAGGGCTGGGACCCAGAGGCAGAAGTCATAAGCAGCCGCCAAAGAATTTGCCCTGGGGACCGATGGGGCTCTTTCTCTCAGTGCCATGGGAAAACTGTGGACTCAACACTGGACTTTTTTGGGGTATGCACCCACCCGCCTTAAGGTGTCTGGGCTGGGCAAAGAAGGCACCATAGGGAAGAGGAGGTAAAAACGTGCAGAATATCCCCACACCTCCTTTTGCAAATGTCACTGCACCACTTTTAGAGCCGGTTCACTGTGCTTGTCTGGCTGTAGGCCCGCCCTCTGAACCCCACCTGGGTGGGGTGGCTGTAGAGGGAGTCCTGTATTTTGACCAATTCCTAAATTGCAATATTATCCTCTATACTGTGATTTTTTCCACCAGTGGGTGTGGGAAACTGACGCCCTGCACCTTCTGCTAGATCCAGAGCTCTGGTGCTGTTCCGTTAAAGCAGCTTCTCTGGGTTTTCAGCTCCTCCCCCACAGAGCCTGTCTTAACCTGACTCTGCCACTGCCAAACCGGAAGTCCCAAGATAGATCTTGAAATGTTCTTTTGCATGATGAATGCAACACAATTCCTTTTCAATTTGTCATTCCTGGACTAAACCCTATGACTGACTGATACAAAATAGCTAACACTAGTCTATTACATCTCACTAATGCCTAAGATATCAATTTTTATGCATTCCATTTCATTTTTGACAACTTCCTATTTTTCTAGATTCAAACTTCATACATTCCATGCTCCAATTATTAAAGGATGTTTACAGTTGTTTCCTCTTATTTTGAGTTGAAACAGCTTTATCCATTTGTGTCAACATGGCCAATTCTACTTTGATGAGGAATCTTCCCCAGTTATATTTTGAGTGCTTTCAAACTTGAGGGGCTCATCTTCTGGCACTATATCTAACAATATTCTGTTGCTATTCGTAATGTTTTCATCCTCTGGCACTATATCTGACAATGCTCTGCTGCTATTCATATGGTTTTCAGTGGCTTAACATTCAGAGTAGTCTTTCTTTCCTAGTCTGTGTTATTCTGGAAGCTCCATTGATACCTGTCCACCCTGAGTGCCCTTGATGATATTTAAAATACCAGTAGCATAGATTCCAACTCATACATAGACAAAATCAAACTCAGTGGTTGACTGAGGCTGGGGTCAGGCAGAAATTGACTGCAAAGTTACTGTTGCTGTTAAGTGCCGTCAAGTTGGTTCTGACCCATAGAAACCCTTATGGGGTTTCTAAGGAGGGACCGGTGAGTTTGAACCACCATCCTTGCAGTTCAAACTGACCTTGTTGTCCAGCACATTATCCTGCAGCACTACACCAGGATTGCAAATAGCATGAGGAAATTTGGAGAGTGACGGAAATATTCTGAAATTTGATTGTGCTGGTAATTACATGACAACAGATTTATTAAAATTTAATGCACAGTATATTTTAAATGACTAAGTTATATTTTACATAAGTTATAAATCTATAAGGTTGCAATATGTGTAAGAAGTCCTGCTGTGTCACTTAGGGTAAGCACTGGATTACTAACAACAAGGTCAGTGGTTCAAAACCACTAGCTGCTCCTTGGAAATCCTATGCGTCACTATGAGTCAGAATTGACTCTGGCTCCTAACAACAATGTTCAGTATGTGTGTGCTTGTGTGTATGCATAATCCACATTACTTTGGTGGTAAAATATACTTACGATGATAACCAAGATCCCTCCATAACTTGGCCCTATCTGATCATTATCTTTCTATTAGCTTCCATGTACCTACAAGTATCTTGATAATCATGTACATCTTATTTTCACCTTAAAATGATTTGTCCATTCTATCCAAATTCTTGAACTCCTATTTTATCATCTAATTCTTGTAATTTCTCAAGACCCAGTTTAGTTCTACCTCCTGCATGTTTCATTTACTGTTCCTTTTTACCCTCCTTTCAACTTTCTACTCCCTCATCCTTCAAACAATATCTTCTTCCTCTGAATTTCAACAATAATCTTTGCTTTCTATCTCATTTCTTACCTCATACCATACATTATGTATGGGTGACCATATTCTATTTCCTTTTGGGAGGGTTTTCTATATTAATTATTGCCACATTCAAAACACTTACCAAAATCCTTTCCACACTTCAAATGCCCAACAAATATTTGTTAAATAAGTTTTCATTTTTTCCTATCCATTTTTTCCCCATTGTCATGGAGATGATTACAAATCATAGTTAACCAATACAATAAAGCAGAACTGAGAATTTCCCTATTGGGTTTCCAAGCCTGTAATCTTTATGGAAGGAAACTGACTCATCTTTCACCCTCAGAGCAACTGGTTTGTTTGAACTGTCCACCTTTCAGTTACCAGCAGGGAACTTACCCACTGAGCCATCAGGACACTTTGCTATCCTATAATCCCCTCCTTAGTCCTCTGAAATTGGTCATGATTGATGTTGTAATTAACAAGAGTTCAAGATCTTTTCTCAGTAATCTTTCCCCTTGGCCATTATGAATCCTTGTGGCCACTTTCATTTGTTATCAACCTCTTTATAACACTCTTCTCTCCAAATGCCCCTTCTTTTTTATCTATCTCTGACTAATCTCCATCCTCCTAACCCATAACAGCGAATATTCCCAAAGATCAGTCTTCAGCTTGTCTCTCTGAAATTTTTTGATCAAAGCACTTATCCACCCTCACAGTTTCACAAACACCTTTCTGAGACTGGCACTCAAACTGTCATCCATACTCCAGCCTTACATCTCCATCCACTTTATGTGTACTCTTCCTCAGCCTTAACAAGCATAGACCATCCAAAACTAAACTGATCATAATTCCTTCCCCAAACTATCTTCTTTGACTATCTTTTCTATTTCTGCTAGTGCTACCATTATTTCTTTAGTCACCACCTTCAAAATCTTAATATTTTAACTGATATTTATTACATATTTATGTTGTCCCAACTACGTGAGCACAAACTAGTTAAGGGAAGACGCTAAATCTTAATCACTCTTTTATATCTTGACATGACTAACATAATACCTTCCACAATGTAAGCAATTAACAGATATTTTTTAAATTAAAATACCTTGCCTTCATCTCTATTACCAGGGACTCCTGTGATGTGTTCCTTTAAACTGTCTCTCTTATTTATTGCTTCCTCTCCTTTCCAATCCTGCTGTCTTCCCTCTGATCTTTCTCACATTTGAATTACAACCATAGGTTATTGTAAACATGCTGGTCGTCTTGTTTAGAGGCTTCCTACTCATTCACACCATTATTGATAGATTCATATTTCATATCTATCTTCTGAGTTTAAAAAAGCAATTCTCCCATAATACAGGATATGGCCCTCCTTGTTCAATTTGGACTAGTTTTTCTTCCCAGATGTTTACATTGTCTCGTTCCTTACTAGTCCCTATCCTGTAATATCCATGTGCCTCCTCACTTATTATCCAAATTATCCCCATCTCATCTAGGTCTAGATACCCATCTCCCTCCATTCACAAAGCTTTTCCAACCTTTGAAAGTCCATAACATTTACTGTCTGCACTATTCTTAGTTCAGTATTTCAGATACAAGGGTTTTCCACATCTAATTCTTTGAAGTTGAAGGCAGTGCTCAAATTTGTAGCCCTCATAACTTCCATTACAGTGTTCCTGATAAAACAGAGGCTCTATTGCATCAGATTAAAAGGTTATTGTGCTCTTCTAAGATAAGGAAGCATAAGTATGTTTGAGAATATATACTCATATTCTTCTCGTTTTTCCAAGTCTACACTTTGTTCCTCCTATGTAAATTTCATTTACATGTGAACCCCAGATGTGTCCCCAGAATTAGCACATGAATATTTTCATGCATTTGTTTTCCAAAGAAATGATCCCCAGAGTATTAGGCTTATTACATAATTTAGGGGGAGGCGAATTTTTGCCCACATCTAGAGAAAGGAGCACAGGTTACACATGCCAAGTGTCTCCCTCCAAACTCTTCAGTAAGATTCTGGTTTTGTCACTCAATATGAGGATACTGTAAAGGGGCCAAGAGTATCATTCTAGGAACTTGAAGCCACCTCCAGTCTTAGCCACCATGATGCCTAGGAGACACAGATGTAAACCTGGGCCTCTGCTCCTCAAAATTCTGTATTTCCTGGGCTCCTATTATGCTGACCCATACCTGTTATCTTTAAAACTGCCTGGGTGTTTCTCCTCTATTTCCTTTATTAGCTATTTCTTCCTCATCTCTTCTTCAGCTCACTGCTTTGCTCCCTCCATATACCTGTTTCAGACCTCCATAAAAGCTCTAACAACCCCACCTGAGACCTCTCCCCTGAGATCCATTCTCAATCATAACACTCTTTAGTGTACAGCTATATTTACTCCTCAAATCCAGGCCCCTCAAAATCTACATGTACAAAACTCAAATTTCCTCCTCCCTCCCTGAAACATGCTCATTGTCCCAATTCCTCCCTCTCATAAGTGACACTCCATCCATGCACTCATCCATGTCAAAAACCTGGACATCAGCCCTGATTCTCCACTCTGGGCTCCCCACTTCCACTCAGCTACTAACTCTCATAATCCACCACTAAGGATTACAGTTATGTACTCCTACTCAGTGGTGGATTGTGAAAGTTAGTAGCTGAGAGAAAGTGGGGAGCCCTGAGTGAAGAATTGGGGCTGATTTCCAGGTTTTTGACATGGATGAGTGGATGGATGACACTTATGTACTCCAACAGAGGGCGTCCTGGTGTGGCACTGTGGGTTAATGCGTCAGACTGCAAAGCCATTTGAACTGCAAGGTCGAAGTTCAAGCTCACCAGCTGCTCCTTGGAAACCCTATACAGGGTCACTATGGGTCAGAACCTACTCGACCGCACTCAACATGTGACAGATTATCTCATCTCACTCACACTCTTCCTTGTTGTTAGTTGCTGCTGAATTAATTCTGACTCACATGAACAGAATAGGACTCCTTCAGAGAATTTCAAGACTGTCACCTTCAGAAAGCTGATCACCAAGTCTTTCTTCAGAGGCACTTCTGGGTGGTTCCAAATGCCAACCTTTTGGCTGGTAGCTAAGCACTTAAACATCTGCCCACATGAGTATAACCTTAGGCAGGTTCCTTAATCAGTTCACACCTCACTTTCTAAGAAATCAGGATAATGACAGTACTTAACCAGAGTCCTAGTATGTTGTTACAGTATAAGCACTGGACTGCTAAACACAAGGTTCATGGTTCAAATCCACCAGCATCTCCAAGGAAACCCTATACTGGGCCGCTATGAGTTGGAACCGACTCGACCACACTTAACAACCACCACCACCACCATTGGCTTACTACAATATTTGTTCAATGCTTAGAACAAATGTTACAGAATGAATAGTGTCACCCAAAGTTACGTGTTGTAAATCCTAGCCCCTATATCTATACTTGAAGTCCTGGTGTGGCTATCTGTAGGACAAGCATTGGACTGCTAACCACAAGGTCAACTGTTTAAACCAACCAGTTACTCCTCAGAAACCCTATAAAGGTTGGCCATGAGCCAGAATCAAGTCGATGGCACTTAACAAAAACAACAGCAAGATCTGATGTGGAATAAACACTAGTCTGTTAACAGAAAGGTAGGTGGTTCAAACCCACCAATTGCTCCTTAGAAGAAAGATGAGGCTTTCTGCTTAGGTAAAGTAACCTCAGTTACCTCATATAGCATTGTTATAAGTCTGAATCAACTCAATGATAGTGGGTTTGGGTTCGATATATGTAGTTATAAACCAATTTGGGAATGAACTTTTTTTTGTTATGTTCATTAGGAAGTTTTAGTGTTGAGTGTTTTAAAATCTATCTTTTTTGAGATATAAAAGAGCAGAGAAAGCAAGCAACCACAAAATCAGTGGGAACAATACAAGTCACATAATTGCCAAGGAAACTAGGAGTAGAAACTAAAAAGAAACAGGACATTCCCTCAGAGCCTACAAAGAGAGAAAGCTTTCTCTTAGAGCTGGCAGCCTGCATTCAGTCTGTGGTGCTGTGGGCTAATGCTCTGGACTACAAGGTCAGTTTGAACCGCAAGGTCAATGGTTCAAGCTCACCAGCCGCTCCTCAGAAACCTTGAAAAGGGTCACTATGAGTCAGGACTGAGTCAACGGCCTTAACAACAACAACCTGTGAGAAAAGAACCCTGGTGGCACAGTGGGTTAAGTAATGAGCTGCTAATACCAAAGTCAGTGTGATTCAGCTACTCTTCCAGAGAAAGATGACACAATCTGCTTCTGTGAAGATTTACACCCTTGGAAACCTTAGAGAACAGTTCTGTGCTGTCCTATAGGGTCCCTATGAGTTGGAATTGACTCAACATTAGTGGGAGAAACTCAGAAAATAAAATTGCTGCTCACTGAAGCTACCTGCCTACTTATGGTATTTCTGTTACAGCAGTGTTAGGTAACTAAGGCAAATGTTTAGCATATAGTTGTTGTGGTTAAGTCCTGTCGAGTCATTTCCAACTCATAAGCAACCTTGTACAGGGTTTCCAAGGAGATGCTGGTGAATTTGAACTGTCGACCTTGTGGTTCCAACGGACTTTGTGGTAGAGTGTTGATCTTACAGTGCCACACCAGGACTATATATATATAGCACACAGTAAGTATTCCATAAACATCAGCCAATAGTAATACCATTCTTAGTTATGCTTACATTAAAATATGCCATTCTTATCCTGCTATATAAGATAAGCACTGGACTGTTAATCACAAGGTCGGTGTTTCAAACCCACGAGCTGCTCCTCAGAAACCCTATACAGGGTTGCGATGGGTCAGAATCACCTCACTGGTGCTTAACAACAACAACAAATTTTACTATATGGATTCACTCATTATCCTGTAGTCCTTTGACTATCTTCATGAAAGTCCAAGTCAATATTCCCTGTGGGTATTGTTATGGAAGAATTGATGCATTTGTGTTACAGTGTTGGAGGAGAATATTTAAAATATCATGGACAACCAAAAGAACAGGCAAATCTGTGTTGGAAGAATGCTCCCTAGAAGCCAGGATGGCCCGACTCCGTCTCTCATACTTCAGACATTATCAGGAAGGATCAGTCCTTGGAGAAGGGCATCATGCTTGGTAAAGTGAAAGGTCAGAAAAAACGAGAAAGACTCCCAATGAGATGGATTGGCACAGTGACAGCAGCAGTGGGCTCAAATGTAGCAATGATTGTGAGGTTGGCGCAGGACCCGGCAGTGTTTCATTCAGTTATGCATAAGGTCACTATGAGTACAATTTGACTCGATGGAACCTAACAACTACAATAGCAACATAACAACTACTTTAACAACATTGTTACAGATACCCACATGGATACACAAGTCTTTCTATTATGATTCTGGTTCTAAGACCAGGGGAAAAAAAGTAAACTGAAACCATCAGACAATGTTATTGTAACAAGTCTATTCTTAGCATTAATTTGCTATACTTAAAAGGAGATTATTTGAGAATACAGGACCAAGCAGGCTCAGGGGATGGTTCCAGAACTCTGAACCACATATAAAGGAATATTTAGAAGGTTGGAAGACTTACAGCTGGGGGATTTTGTGGCAGAAGCAAGAAATCCATTGCTTTCTGGTTAGGGACGGTCAGCTGCTCCAGGAGCCGCCATCTTGTGTGGGGCCAAGCGGGGGAACGATCGGAGCAGCCACGGACACCTGACAGAGCCGGGGAGATAGAGGTGTGGACACTCTTTTTTTTTTTTGGTGTTTGTTCGTTGGTCTTTGTACCTCCATTCTGTCTTTGTACCTCATTCTGGTGACTATAGGGGTGCCTGAACTAGTGGACACCCCAGCCCTACCCTGAGAGGGTTCTACTGCGCACGCGCACAGATCTCCTTGAAATTTAAAGAGACAGTAATATTTCAGTAATTTTAGTAATATTTACCCTTATAGCTTGAAGAAGGTAAATATTACTAAAATCCTTGACTGCCTTATGAATATTAGTTACCTTTGCCTATTACTGTAAAATAGACACTTGAGTGTGATAGAAAGGAATATTGGGAAACACGATCAGAGAAAACTTATAAGCCCGTCTTCAGCCTATAACTGATTGGAATATCTAAAAGGAGTTCTACAACTTGCCCAGTGAACTAGGCCTCGTGCAAAGCCTTTACAGATTATATATGACCTTAGGTGGAATCCTGTGTCCCATCCAAAACCTTATGAGGTAGGACATTCCCACTAGAAAGGACAAGCAGACTGGAACAGCTACAGTGACAGAAGATACATCTTCATGATGAACCTGACCTATACTCAGAGCGGTAGTTACTTTAAATACCAACAGAGAGGGAAAGAGTCTTCAAATCAAGTATCAATGCTATCCTCTCTGTGCACAGGGTAGATAGGGACGGGCAACTTAGACATTGGCTACCTAAAGTGAGGGGGCAATAAAGGCACGAAATGACTGGCTTACAAGGTTTCAAGAGGGAGTTTGGTTTAAGAGTATAGGGGGAACCCTACCCAGAGAAGCAGTGATGCCTGAAATGGAGCCAGAGATGATGACGTGAAGCGATAGAGCAGCTGGAGACTTTAGATCCAGAGAGGGAGAGTGACTGTGTGCTGAAGACCTGGGGGGTACGAGGGAAGGGCTACATGGAGGGAATTGTAACCATGGCAATGAGACAATATACAATAGAATGAATGTAAAACCAATGTTCTCACATAATTCACAATAAAACATTTAAGAAAAAATAAATAAATAAGAATATGGGGGAAAGAAAGAGTCTAGATGGGTCTGTTGAAAAGAGATGGGTATAAGATTCGTAAGATTCAATCGTGAATAACTGTTATCGTGACTAATAGTGACTGTCACAATTGTAAAGGTAAAAGTTTTGTAACAAAAAAAAGGGGAGTGGTTAATCTTACAGTCCAGAAACAGAGGACCCTAGGACCATCAAGAGAGAAACACAGAAGCAGAATGAGGGACCTTATCCAGAGAAGCAGCAGCACCAGAGATGGAGGCAGAGATGGGGGCATGGAGAGGGGGAGCAGCTGAGGACTCCAGATTCATCAACTAAGAAGAGAAGGACTAAGAGCTGGTGACCAGGAGGCAGACTTGCAGAATGTGCCCTTTGGAGATGTAAATTATTATATATGCCTGAGTGGGCTTTTTTGTTTGTTGGTTTTTTAAAAAGCTAAAGTGGATAGAGAGAAATACTGTTAACTAATGGTATATGGCGGGGATTATAATCATTGTAATGAAACAAGGTATATGATTTGTTGACTGTAAAACTGATGATATGCCCTGTAAACTTTCACTCAATCCACAATAAAAACCTTAAAAAAAAAAAAGAGGTTATTTAGGGCCAGAGCAACCAAACTCCAAAACCTGATTTTTGTTTATTTGCTCATAAGTCTTAAAAAAAAAAAAAAAAAATCATTAAACTATTCAGTTTATAATTCTGACATCACCTTACAGTAGATTATCAATACAGGCATTAGCATTACTAAGTAATCAAAACTAGAGAATCCCTTTTTAAAATTCTCTGCTTTTTCTTACAAATTTAAACCACAGCAGTATGACTTTAAAATATTATTTCTGTCCATCCTAACAAAGTATAAGACTGAATGGGAAAAAAAAAAAAAAAGGTTATCTGGCAGTTACATAAATCAAGACTCCCATCTTATAAAAAGGGGAGATGTCAGACACTTTGGCTTTCTAATCTGTTTGAAGTAAAGCTCGTTTTTAAAAACTATAAACACCCAAGAATAGAACTCAGAAGACAGAAAGGGATAGGAAAGAAGGACACAAGCTCAGGGAGAAAATGGAAAGTGTTCTTTTCATTGTGGGGACTATAATCAATGTCACAAACAAAATGTGTATGGATTGTTGAATGGAAAACCAATTTGCTCTGTAAATTTTCATACAAATCACAATAAAAATATTAAAGAATAGAAAACTAACAACACATTTGTAGTGAACAGTAGGCTTTTTTCTCCTCCATCATGTTGATTTTGTCCTCACCCAGTTGATCTATGTTTGTTTTGTCTTTTTTCCACCCTAACTGAAGACTTAATATACGGTCTCTGGCACAGTGGGATAAAGCACTGAACCAAACGGTCAGTTTGAAACACAATGTAAGTGGTTCAAACTCACCTGCTGCTCCTTGGAAACCCTATACAGGGTCACTATGGGTCGGAACTCAACCGTACTTAACAACAACATAATACTTAGACATTTGAAGATGGGGTCTCTTTTCTCTCCTAGAACAAGTGGCATAGTTAAACAGGATTTCCAAGTCTCTTCTCTGGTGAAACCTCCCAGGGAATCACAGATCAGCAGGGACTGAAGAATGAGATGTTTAACTCCACCATATTTTATGGACCCTGGGTATTCTTCAGGGACAGCACTTTTGAATTAACGAACCCAAGTTTTGAAACTTCCTGACACTCCAATTAGGTCTTATCTATGGGCTTCTACCTGAAAAGTTTTTTCTCTGTTTCTGCTGCCTGGCAAAAGATGTGGTGGTTGAGGAAAATGCTATTTCTGTTTGTTCTGTTCCTGAGTCCAGACTGCTCTCTATTGGATATGCCATTTTGGTCAGGACTGCAATTTGGGGAGAAATACTTCTATTTTTTCTGAGAGCTCAGAGTCAGTAGTTTCTGCCCACTTTGGTGGAGGGAACCATAGGAACATTTAACACACTTGATGAGAGACACAAGTTATGCTCCACTGTCGCTAAACTTTGCTGAGATTGTGGTGCGTGTGCAGGAGAAATCACCAAAATCTTGAAAGAAATATTCACAAGGGGAATAAACAGCAGTTCCTGGTCTTTTTCAGAAACACCTTTGTATAGAGATAATTTCTCAGTAACTTTAAGATGGGTTAACAGCTTGAAATTATGTAGCTACTTTTGTATGTGTATGTGGCTTTATTTTGTGTCATGCTGTTTTGAGATTGTTATGCTGTTACAACATAGAATATCATGCAGAGAAACATAAGCCTATTTGATCTTATTCTTAAAAGCATTGATTCTGGTTTCCCTACACTATGAAAATTACATGAGGTTCATTTAAAGTGCTGTATAAAAAATCATTTACTTTAATTAGTGTATAATATGGCCTTTTTACTATATAAAAAGCATCTTCTTATATAAAGAGCATTACAAGATCCATCTTGAAGTACAATGTTGTCTGTGATAGAATAATATCTACATGCCTATAAGGAAGACCAGTTAATACCATAATTCAAATGTATGCATAAGCAACTAGCCAGTAATGATGAAATTGAAGAATTCTATCAACTTCTTCAGTCAGAATTTGACCAAGCATGCAATCAAGTTGTATTGTTAATTACTGGAAATTCATATGTGAAGGCTGGAAACAAAGAGGAAGGATTTCTAGTTGGAAAATACAGCCTTGGTGATTGAAATGATGCTGGTGATAGAAACGGTTGCATGATAGAATTTTGCAAAACCAATGACTTCTTCATTGCAAATGCCTTTTTCTCAACAACATAAAATGTGACTGTAGACCTCACCAGCTGGAATACTAAGGAATCAAATTGACTACATACAGAAGCTCAATAACATCAGCCAAAACAAGGCCAAGACCCAACTTCAAAACACACCATCAATTTCTCATGTGAAAGGTCAGGCTGAAGCTGAAAATTAAAACAAGCCCAAGAGAGCCAAACTACAATCTTGAATATATCCCATTTAAATTTAAAGACCATCTCAAGAACAGAGTTGATGCATTGACCAGAGGAGTTGTGGGATGACATCAAGAAATCATATATGAAGAAAGCAAAAGGCCTTTAAAAAAGACATGAAAGGAAGAAAAGACTAAAATGGATTTCAGAAGAGACTCTGTAACTTCCTCTTGAACATAGAGAAGTTAAAGGGATTTTAAGATATCATGAACTAAAAGAACTCAACAGAAAATGTCAAAGATTGCTCAAGAAGACAGAGTAAAGCATTATAATGAAAGTGCAAAGACCTGGAAATTAAAAAATTTCAATGGCAGAACACATTCAGTATTTCTTAAGCTGAAAAGACTGGAGGAAAAATTCAAACCTAGGGTTGCAATATTGCAGGATTTTATGGGCAAACTATTGAATGATGAAGGTAGCATAAAAAAAAAAAAAAAAAGGGCAGCAAACTTAGAGTCACTGGATCAAAAAGATCTAGTCAATGTTCAACCCTTTCAAGATGTACCATACAATCTAAAGCTGATGGTATTGAAGGAAGAAATCCAAGATGCACTGAAGGCACTGGCAAAAAACAAGGTCCCAGGAACTGATAGAATACAAATTGAAATCTTTCAATAAACTGATGCAGCACTGGAAGAGCTCACTTATCTATGCCAAAACATTTATAAGATAGCTACCTGGCCAACCAATTGAAAGAAATCCAATTGTGTCCATTCCAAAGTAAGGCGACCTAATGTTGTTGTTGTTGTGAAGTGCTGACAAGTCGGTTCCGACCCATAGCGACCCTGTATAGGGTTTCCAAGGAGAAGCTGGTGAGCTTGAACTGCCAACCTTGCAGTTAAAATGGCTTTGCAGTGTGATGCATTAACCCACGGCGCTACACCAGGACTCCAAGGCAACCTAATAGGTGAAAATTATAGAATAACCTCATTCATATCACATACAAGTAAGATTTTACTGAAGTTAATTAAAAAATGGTTGCAGTAGTACATCGACAGGGATCTGCCAGAAAGCTGGATTCAGAAGAGGACGTGAAACTAAGGATATTATTGCTGATGTCAGATGATCTTGTCTAAAAACAAAGAATACCAGAAAGATGTTTGTATTTTATTAACTGTACAAAGGCATTCAACAGTGAGGATCATACACACTATGGATAGAACTGTTAAGAATGGGTATTCCAAAACACTTCATTGTGCTCATGTGGAACCTGTACATAAACCAAGAGGCAATCATTCAAACAGAAAAGGGAGATATTGAATAGTTTAAAATAAGGAGAGGTATGTGGCAGGGTTGTATTCTTTCACATATTTATTCAATCTATATCCTGAGCAAATATTCTAAGAAGGTGGATTACATGAAGAATAATATGGCATCAGAATTGGAGGAAGAATCACTAGCAACCTGTAATATTCAAATGACACAACCTTGCCTCCTGGAAATGAAGAGAGCTAATTAAGATCAAAGACTACATAGAGCCTTCAGTATGGATTTCACCTCAATGTAAAGAAAATGAAAACCATGGCAACTAGATCGATAAATAACATCATGATAAATGCACAAAAGATTGAAGTTGTCAAAGATTTGATTTTGCTTGGCTCCACAATCAATGCTCAAAGAAGTAGCAGTCGAGAAGTCAAAAGACATATTGCATTACACAAATCTGCTACAAAAGACCACTTCAAAGTGTTAAAGAATGTCAGTATGAGTACTAAAGTGCACCTGACCCAAGCCATGGTATTTTCAAGCTCCTTATATGCATGTGAAACAAATAAGGAAGACTATAGACCAATTGATACATTTGAATTATGGTATTGGAGAAGAATACTGAAAGTACCATGGACTTCCAGAAGAACAAACAAATGCTATCTTGTAAGAAGTACAGTTAGAATACTTGTAAGAAGTACAGTTAGAATAAATGCTATCTTGTAAGAAGTACAGTTAGAATACTCTGTAAAAATGGTGAGAGTTTGTCTCTAGTATTTTGGACATGTTGTCAGGAGGGATTAGTCCCTGAAGAAAGACATCATGCTTGGTAAAGTGGAGTAGCAGAAAAAAAGAAGAAAAGCCCCAGCGAGATGGATTGGCACAGTGGCAGCAACTATGGGCTCAAATAAAATAACATTTCAAGTGAGGATGTTGCCGTGTTTCATTTTGTTGTGCTATGAGTCAGTTTTAACTCAAAGGAACCTAGCAAGAACAACAACAACAGGCCTCCTAAAGCAATAACATTCACAGAAATATGATTTTGCCTCCAGATGGCATTGGTGAATTAAGAATTTGTTTTGAACTCTGTTTTGATTTTTTTTCTTTCTCACATGTGTGCTTATGAATTCAATTATTTTGACATTATAGAGAATCAATAAGGTGTTTTCAACAGGTGTTCCTGTTTCTAACAAACTTGAAATCGAATTTTTAAATAACTTGAATTAGAAAAGTTTCCTTTTTAATCTTTTTGTTGTTGTTGTTACCTTAGTCTTGACATATGATGCCTCGTGAGACTGTAGGATAAGTATTGGACTTTTAACTGCAAGGTCATCAGTACAAATCCACAGGAGAAAGTTGAGGCTTTCTGCTCCCATAAGGATATACAATCTCAGAAACCTTATATAGGGTCACCTATGAGATGGAATCAACTTGATGGCAATGGGGTTTTGATTTAATTCTTGCCTGCTACTGTGTCTGTCTACCCCTTCCCATTTTACAATAAGACTTGCACTTGGGCTCTAGTAGCTAGAACCCAGTCCCTAGCCCCAAGCCAAAGCAGAGGGTGGTGTGTGCCTGAGGCTCTGCCAACTGCATGCTCTTCCTCAGAACTCTGAGGCACAGGAAAGATAGGAGATCACATATAAGTGCTGGCTGAAGCCCGCCAGCCTGCTCCTGAGTGTGACCTCCCTGTGAGCTTGTGTGAGAAGTTCTCTGTATTTGCTCTTGCTTACCTTTCTAGGGCTTTCTTGGTCCTTGTTCTCTTGAAAGAGAACAGCCTCTAGTCAAACCACATATATTTCAAATACAAGCCCTTTCTTAATTAATATTTTTTTTAGAATTGTGATAGTTAGGTTCTGCTCTTTTTAACTAAGAACCTCGTTTGTACATCATTATGAATTATCCAGCATTTGCTTTCCCACTGCACCTTGCTCTCTTCCCCACCAGTGTCAGGAATACGGATATTATCTCACAGTGCTCACATGAAATAATTCCACTCCCTAACTTGCCCTTTCTACTGAGGAAAGTCAATGATGTCTTTGAGATGAAGAATCCCATATAGCTATGACTGTTACTACAAAATGATTCCCATTTTGTGTTCAATAGATAATGATGAATGAAAAAAGCATGCTTTTTTGTGTGAATCTCCATAATGCCCAAATGTTCCTTTCCCTCTCCTCTGTAGTTGTCTTGATTAAGGGTAGGTCGGTGATCTCTTATTCCTGCATTCCAAGCTCAAACCCACCACAGTCCATTCTGATGGATATTCCCCTTGAGAGGATACCTACAAAAAGTTAAACCCAGCAAAAGAAATCCTCAAGGGGTGAAACTAAAACTGAGATGCAATAAGTGATCACTTGGTGTGTTGAGCTGTAATGGGGAAATAGAAGACAACAGGATATCAGTCCTGGAAGAAGAGATGGGCTGGTGATCACAGGACAAAGAAATGACTGAGGCTTATGCACTTGTGTGCATCAGGAGTTAATTTGGTGACAATTAAGCATGTTTCTGAGCATGTCTTTTCTTCCCATTCCACAGATCTGAATGGCCAGCTCTAAAAGAAACCAGTTCTAAGCATAATAGAATCTTCTAGTAAATCACCTTCAAAATCAACCTCCTGCCTCTGGTCTTTCCCCCTTCAATCTAGCCTAATATCAAATGTAAATTTCATATTCCTCTTTTCAAAATTCCTTTATAGCTTCATAGTGCCTACACAACATCATTCCAACTCCTTGCATGCTATGAAAACTCTTTCACAACTGTCCCTCCCTCATTTCTAGCCTCATATTCACTACGTCTCTCAGAAACTCTAGACTGCTATCTGAGGCTCCCTTACCTGCACTGCTCATTCCCACCTTCAGTGTTCCTATACGAGCCAACTTCTCTCCCTCATGAAACTCTACTCACGCTTCAAGATCTAACTTATACCTAGTCTTAGAAGTCTTTCTTGATCTTCACTGAGATGTAGATACTATCGCCAATAATTCCTCAGAATTAAATGAACCCTCCTTGTCCTTCCATAACATTTAGTTTCCCTTCCAGTATAAGCCTTACTAGTCTCTTGCTTATACGACCATAAAAGAGTATAATCAACTAACACAATAAATACTCTTTGAGAAATTGTATTATCCAAAGCAAATGCAATGGTATCTCCCATACCACATGATCTACAGACAGTGTGGTTTTGACACTTTTCATCAGAAATGGGGCCTGTGTACCCCTTCCTTGAACATGGACAGAGCTTGCTCACTGCCTCAACAAACAGAATAAAAGAGAAGTGACACTATGTGACTTCCAAGGCTGGGTGATAAAGAAAGCTATTCACTCCTTTCTTCTCTCATGATACTCTTGCTTTTGAAATCCAGTCATCATGGTATGTGAAGTCCAAGCAGACACATGCAGAGGTCCCATGGAAGTATTCCAACCAATAACCCTAGTTAAGATCCCAGCTAATATTCAGCATCAAGCAACAGACACGTACGTGAGAAAGTTAGTCTTCAGATTACTGTAGTCCCAGAATTCAAGTCACCATGGATCCTTGAATTACAGAATTTACGATGATAGAGGTAAGCTATATATATCGGTTTAAAAAGCAGATTTGTGAACAAAATAAACAATTGTTTATCTTTTCATTCACTAAATTTTGACATAGATAACTGGGCTAGTATCTTACTATCTGTTTTAGTTATCTAGTGCGGCTGTTGTAGAAATACCGCAAGTGGAAGGCTTTAACAGAAATTTCTTCTCTCACAGTTTAGGAGGCTACAAGTTCAAATTCAGAACGTGGACTCAAGAGAAAGGTTCTTGTTTCCTTTCAGCATCTTTGGGCCCAGCATTCCTTGAAGATCTCCACGTGTCTTGGTATTAATCTTCTCCTGGATCTAAGAGCTTCAAAGTACAGGGGCCCCAGGTCCACTCCTAACTCTTCTTTCTTTGTGGTAGTAGGTCCCTTGTTGCATGTTTAACCTCTTTTGTATCTCAAAAGAGAATGACTCAAAATACAGCCTAATCCTGATTTTATCTAGCCTCATTAGTATCACAGAAGTGAGGACTTGTAAAGCATGGGATCATCAGATCAGGGTTGATCACATCAGATTATATCATTGGAGTGATTATGTTGTATTTGATTTCATCCTGGGGGAGGTAATTACTACATCTTAACTGCTAAACCACTGAGAATTCTAACCCAGCCTAGGTGACACAAAACTTCAACTATCACACTATTTCTAACTTCCATAGAGCAGACTATAATTATAAAATGCATATTTATTGAATTCCTTAATATTCAAGCAAGGCCATTTCCTCTCACAAGTGTATAGCCATCATTCCTACTGCTATGATTAGAAAAATCTCCCAAGTTGCATCTACTTCAGTACCTTTTAACCTCAGCCTGACACAAGGTTAGAAATTCATTATTTCCTCCAGGAGACTATAAGGCAAAAATGAAGCAGTAAGAGTAATATAATAAGACAGAATGTTTCAACAAATGCAATCATAGTACAATTTTTAAAAACTTTTTACTAATAAAACCCCAAGAAAAACCAATGAGACGAAATAAATTCTTGGATTTAAAAATAGACTAAAATGGAATAATTGCTATAAGACATTAACAAAATTTAATTCAGTTTCTATATATAATAAACATTGAACCATATAAAAAATATACACTGAAATGATAAAACAAGAAAAATAATAGACTGTGTGCATATTAAAAATGGCCACCAGACCTTTGCCACATCTCATCAGGAAGTGATTCTCTGTCTTCTCTTTTGAATATGGGCAGGATCTAGGACCTTTGATCAATAAAAGGAGATGGAAGTGATACAGGGCAAGTCTTTGGACCAGGCATTAAAGATAACGGTGGCATCTACTTCCTTCTGTTTAAACATTGAAGCCAGGCACCAGGTAAGAAGTTTGACTACACAGAGACCACCATGTGGTAGAAAGTCCAAGCTATTTCATCCATACATCCAGGTGCCAGACATGTGAAGGAAGAGGTATCTTAGACATTCCAATCCCAGCAGAGGCAACTCAAAGAAGAACCCAGGAGCCCAGTCAAAAGGCCTAACAAAAGCACAAATGTTCTGGAGCAATAAAGAACCATCCCTGCTGTGCCTTGCCTGCATTCCCAACTCATAAAGTTATGAGCTAGTACTATGGTTGCTGTCTAATGCCAGTAAAGTTTGGGATAAGAAATGAGCAAGACCAAAAAATATGAGCTACAGAATTTCTATATGGTGATGGTGGTTATGTGCTGTGAAGTCGGTTCCGACTCATAGTGACTCTGTATAGAGTTTCTGAGGCTGTAAATTTTTACGGGAACAGAAAGCCTCATATTTCTTCTGTGAAACCACTGGTAGTTCCGAACTGCTGACCGTGAGGTTAGCAGCCTGACTTGTAACCACTACGCTACCAGAGCTTCTTACAGAATTTCTATATAGACAGTCTTAAAGACAACAACTTGAACAATGAATAAGGAAGACCATACATGAATTGGTGCATTTGAGTTATGGTGTTGGAAAAGAATATTGAAAAGTACCATGGACTGCAAGAAGAACAAAGAAATTTGTGTGGAAGAAGTACAGCCAGAATGCTCCTTAGAAGCCAGGATGTTGAGACTTCATCTCTCATACTTCAGACATGTTATCAGGAGGGACCAGTACTTTGAGAAGGGCATCATGATTGGAGGGAGGGTCTGCAGAAAAGAGGAAGACTCCCAGTGAGATGGATTGGCATGATGGCAGCAGCAATGTGAGGATAGGGCAGGACCAGGCAGCAATGTGCATATAGTCTCTGAGTCAGAACCAACTCGATGGCACTTAACAACCACAACGACAAAGACAGCAACTTATTTGAAGTGAAGACTAATAGACTTACTGTGGAGTTGTGTTTGATTGTTTGTACATTCATAAAAGTAGATCACTAAATAATTTTTAAAACTGTACAAATTTGTTTAGTATTTGCCTTACTTTTTTTGATTGTTGTTGTTGTTAGGTGCCATCGAGTCAGTGCTGACTCATAGCAAGCTTATGCACAGCAGAACAAAACACTGCCCGATCCTGGGGCAATCTCACTATTGTTGCCACGTTTCAGCCATTGATGTTGCCACTTGGTCAATCCATCTTGCTGGGGGTCTTCCTCTTTTTCTCTGATCCTCCACCTTACCAAACATGATATCTTTCTCCAGCGACTGCTCCTTCCTGACAATATGTCCAAAGTATGGGAGACGAAGTTTGGCCATCTTGGCCTTCAAGGAGCACTCTAGCTGCACTTCTTCCAACAAAGATTTGTTGGTTCTATGGGCAGCCCATGGCACTTTCAGTATTCTCCTCCAACACCATAACTCTAAAGCATTAATTCTACATTCTTCCTTATTTACTGTCCAACTTTCACATGCATATGAAGTTATTGAAAATACCATGGCTTGGGTCAGGCACACCTTACTCCTCAAAGTGACATCTTTGCTCTTCAATACTTTAAAAAGGTTTTGTGCAACAGATTTGCCTAATGCAATACGTCATTTGATTTCTTGACTGCTGCTTCCATGAATGCTGATAGTTGATCCAAGAAGAATGAAGTCCTTGACAACTTCAATCTTTTCGCCATTGATAAGAATGTTGTTTATGGGTCTAGTGGTAAGGATGTTTGTTTTCTTGACATTGAGATGCAATCCATACCGAAGGCTGTGGTCTTTGATCTTCATCAGTAAGTATTTTCAGTCCTCTTCACTTTCAGCAAGACTTTTTTTATACATATGTTTTAATCATCCAACTTGCATGATTTAGTTTCATAATTACATCTGTTAATCTCTCACAGGACATTTCTGCCTAGGGAACACAAAGGAGCAATTCAAGGAGCAAGGCTTTGACTACTACTAAGACAACACTTGAGGGATTTGGGAAAGTGTGGGAACACTGAACCTAGGTGCATTTCACAGGAAGGACCTAGGACTGTTTCATTGTAAAGACTTAAGAAGATTGCAAGAACCTTAGGCAACCAAAACTATGACGAGAAAATAAGAACAAAAATAACAACACCACAATTAAAATACATTAAGACCTTATGACATACCAACTGACTATGATAAACACTTCACATGCAAAATTTCATTTAATCTCCAGAACTACCCTATAAAATATTTCCATTTTACAGATGAGGAAATTAAGACTCAGAAATATCAAGGAATTTATCCACAGTTATCCCAATAACCGGAAATGGTGGTAGTGATGGTTATGTGCCGTCGAGTCAGTTCCGACTCACAGTGACCCTGTATGGGATTTCCAAGGTTATACATCTTTACGGGAGCAGAAAGCCTCATCTTTCTCCCGCAGAAGAGCTGGTAGTTTTGAACTGCTGACCTTGTGGTTTATAGCCCAATTTGTAACCATTACGCTACCAAAGCTCCTTAATAACAGGAAATAGCAAGTTTAAATTCAAATATAGTTCCAGAGATGCTGGGACCTGAAGTCAAGTAGAGTAAGGAGGAAGAGGGACTGATTTGACAAAATTTGTTTGTTCTGGGTCAATAGAAAACACTATGAATGAAACAGTTAATCCGTTGTTATTTTAACCTCTAAAGATGAGACTTGGCATAATTCAGAAGAGTGCCTTAAAGTTTAATGATACGGAGAAAAAGTTTCAATGTTTCCAATTACACTGATATCTTCCATTGCTACATTTCCTTGTGTTGTCACAAAGAAAAGTTAGGCTGTTTCTACACATTTTTCTTATCTAGCTTTCATCTTAAGTGTAAATTTTACCTCCTTTTTTTCTCTTTTCTTCTCCATTATAATTTGAATGATTTGAAATTTGTCCCACTATCCTTAACACTTCTTAAAAATAGTATGCGTCCACAGGCCTATTAGTTTTTAAGTATTGAGTAGAAGTATATTTAGCCTGCTAATGCTATTGATTTACTTACTTTTAATTTGATGATCTGTACTTGACATTTTTTGACCTTATGTTCAAAACCAAAGTCTTCATTATGTTCACCTTAACAAGAAAAGTAGCAGACTTTTCTTTGATTACTAGCTGAACGGTGTCACTAAAGAAAAACCAGACGTCAGACACAAAGCTACTAAATGTCAAATAGATTATATTGGAGGAAAATGCAAAGATACAGGGACTAATACAATCCGATCTTTAGACAAACTCAATCTCTTCCATCCTAGTTAAAAACAAAAACGTCAATCTAACAGAAGAAATATATCAGGAGTGTTTATTGTCTGCCAGATGATAGGGTTATAAATAAAAGTAATTTGGTGCCCTTGTAAGATATTTTGACACCAGTAAATCATTATGTGAGGAAGTAGAATTTTATTCTTTGTGCTGTTAATTGTCCTATCTATTGAAGACAGCTTATCAAGGCATAAGGACAGATATCAAATAAAGTCTATTGGTTCTTTCATGGTGCATCTATTTACCATATATCTACAGTTGTTAAATTTGTATACTCCATGAAATAATATCAAATAATATACTTATATATTTTTGCCAGCACTAGCTTTAATATAAACAAGCAACCATGCAAATTAAAAAAAAAAAAAATGTATCTTTAGAAATAAAGCTGGAGATAAGTTCACTAACAAATTCATTGCTTTAGGAAAGATTTTTTTAAAATAAAAATTCTGATTTTCAAAAGGAATAAATGCTACAAAAAGCAAGAAAGTACAAATTGAGGGAAATTAATAAATATGAAAAACAGTCATCACAATAATGAAACTTGTTTCAATTCTCTCAAGAATTTATTAAATATTAATTGTATTTGAAGCAAGAAGACTGCCTTACAGTTACATTTGTAAAAAATCAGAATTAGTAAAACATAAAAATTGTTGCACCTACATTGGTTTCTCTTTTTCATCAAAATGCCTTTTTGTGTTGAATAAGCAGTCGCTGGATTAATAAAATTTAAATGAATAAACATGGTGCACAGGTTGTAGCAGTATGTGGCACATAGTAAGTGCTCAATAAAGATTAGACAAGTCTGACCCTTCAGTCTATTAGTTCCTCTTGGCAATACAACTTGAAACCAAAGAATCAGATAGACATGGAACATTATAATGATAAGACACCAAAGATACAGAAAAATTGTATTTCTACAACACCTTGACAAAAGCCTTCAGGACTTTTGTTTTGTCCCTATCAGTATGTAGAATGTACAAATTATAACTTTGATCATCTCTCCTCATTATGTATTGAATTTTGCCCTTCACAGGTACAGCACTGTAAGATTAGCACTGTATTGCTAACCACAAGGTTTGTGGTTCAAACCCATCAGCCACTCCTTGGAAACCCTATACAGGGGCTCTCTGAGTCAGCACTAAAAAACAGCACTTAACAACAACAAGCCCCCCTAAATAGAAATGAGAAAGTCCTAACTTCTATACCCATAAATATTACTCTGTTGGAAAATAGGGGTTTCATTTTGTTATGTCCAAGAAGTTATAATAGAGAAGGATGGGCCCTAACTCTAGTCACTCTTGAGTTAGAAACAAAGTGGAACAGGCACAGAAACACACACAGGGAGAAGACAGGTGACCTGCAAGGACCTGCCTATCACCAAAAAATGCCAAGATGACTGCCAGATAGTGGAAACTATGAGGAACGTCCACAGAGACAATCAATAAGACCTGAGACCCTGATTGGGACTTTTAGTCTCCAGGACTGGGAGAAATGAAATGTTGTTCTCTGAAGTCATGCTCTTGTGGTGTTCCTGTTACGGCAGTCACGGTAACTTAGACATTCCTCCAATCTGAACTTCAGTGCCAAAATGAGTACCGTCCAATTTAAGCATTTTTATTTTACTTTTTCTGATGCCAGGAAACCCGCTCCACCTTTTACCTACCTAGTTTTAATGGCAATAATACCATGTAATTCTTTTTTTTACTTGAATATTCAAAAGGACTTCAAAAAGTTTGTGGGGAAATTCCATTCTCTTCTAAATTCCATTTTTTCCACCAACTTTTTGACGGCCTCTCATGTTGTGTTTTCTACTGGTGTTGTAGTGACTGTCAAGTTGATTTCAACTCTTGGTGACCCCCCCGTGTATGCATAGTACAGCTGTTCCATGGGCTTTTCAAGGTTGTCACCCTGACAAGCAGATCACCAGGCCTGTCTTCTAAGAAGGATCTGAGGGGACTGGACCTTCATTCTTTCAGCTAGCAATCAACTGTTTGTGTCATCCATGGGCATAGTCTGTTATGCTGTTCAACTGGTTCATTTATTTTTGCCTTACTCAGGCTTAATCCTAAGGAACTCTGGTAGCGTAGTGGCTACGAGTCGGCCTATTAACCCCAAGGTCAGCAGTTCAAAACTACCAGCTGTTCCACAAGAGAAAGATGAGGCTTTCTGCTCCTATAAAGATTTATAGCCTAGAAATCCTATGCTGGGTCACTATGAATCGGAACCGAACCAACTCCACAGCAGACCACCACCAGGCTTAATCTTAATAATTTTATAATGTTGTTGTTGTTAAATTCCATGGAGTCAAGTTATGACTTACAGCGACTGCTCCTTGGAAACTCTATACAGGATCACTGTGAGTTGGAACCTACTCATCAACACTTAACAACAATAAGTAGAGGCATGACTTTAATCTTTTAATGTTGGTGTTAATGACGTCGAGTTGGTTCCAATTCATAGCGATCCTACATAAGGTTTCCAAGGAGCAACTCGTGGATTTGGACCACTGACCTTGTAGTTAGTTGTTGTTGTTGTTAAGTATCATGGAGTTGGTTCCAACTCATAGTGACTATGCACAGGGTTTCTAAGGCTGTAAATCTTTACAGGAGCAGAAAGCCTCATCTTTCTCCCACGGAACAGCTAATAGTTTCAAAGTGCTGACCTTGAGATTAGCAGCCCAATTCGTAACCGCTATGCTCCCAGAGCTCCTTTTGCAGTTAGTAGTTGTTGTTAGGTGCCATCAAGTCAGTACCGACTCATAGCGACCTTACGCACAGCAGAACGAAACACTGCCCGATCCTGACCCAACCTCACTACTGTTGCCACACTTGAGTCCATCGATGCTGCCACTTGGCCAATCCATCTCACTGGGGTCTTCCTCTTTTTCTGTGACCCTCCACCTTACCAAACATGATATCCTTTTCTAGCAACTGGCTCCTCCTGACAATATGTCCGAAGTCTGAGAGACGAAGTTTGGCCATCCTGGCTTCCAAGGAGCACTCTGGCTGCACTTCTTCCAAAACGGATCTACTGGTTCTTTTGGCAGCCCATGGCACTTTCAATATTCTCCTCCAACACCTCCAACAGTATGAAATAATTTTATAATGGCACTGTAGTTAGTAGTAGTCCAGTGCTTATTCTACCGTGCCATTATAAAATTATCTCATACTGCTTGACACTATACTCAGCATATGCTGTGGCTAGGTGCCAGAAAATTGGTACCAATTCAGAGCAGCCCTATTATAACAGAATAAAATTGTCCAGTCTTGCACCTTCCTCAAAATCATTGCTATGCTTGAGCCCAATAGTGCAGCCACTGTGTCAATCCATTTCATTGAAGGCTGTCCTCTTTCTCACAGACCCTCGCTATTTGTTCATTCTTCTGGAAGTTCATAGTATATTCAGTATTCTTCACCACACCATAATTGAAATACATCTTTTTTTTTTTTTCAGTCTTTCTTACTCATTGCCAAGGTTTTACATTCATGTGAGGTGACTGAAAATACCATGGCTTGGGTTAGGTACAACTTAGTTCTCAAAATAGCATCTTTGCTTTTTAACACATTAAGGAAATCTTCTGCGGTAGATTTTCCAAATGTAATGAGTCATTTGATTCTTGATTGCTGCTTCCATAGGCATTGAATGTGGATCCAAGTAAAATCAAACCCTTGACAACCATGACTTATACCTTTTCTGATTTTAAACCACACATTATCCCCTTGTTCTATTTGAATGATTGTTTCTTTGTCTATGTATAGGTTCCACATGAACACAATTAAGTGTTTTGGAGTTTCCATTCTTTGCAATGTTGTCCACTATTTGTTATGACCCACACAGTTAAATTCCTTTGCATAGTCAATAAAACACAAGTAAATAAATACCTTTTGCATAGAAATTGGGAAAGAAAAGGTAAGCATAGGTATTTTCTGCTTTAGTTCAAGTTCCCTGTGACACATCAATGATATCCCTTGACTTCATTGATGATACCCACGTCATCTTTTTTTTCCACTCCATCTTAAATTTCTGTCAGTTCCCTGAAATTTTTCTGTCTAGACACTGAATTCACTAAAGGTGTTGCTTTCTTTTAGACAATGCAGCATTTGAAATAGGTTAAGAGCTTAACTCTCACAACAGATAAATTAATGAAGATGTATTTTCTTTTAAAAATCATGCCTTCATTTCTTTTCATTAACTTGCTCTTCTATAACATTCAGGTGTTTGTCAACTACTGGCAGAGGTGGATAACAATGCTGGAACAGGACACTGAGTGGTAATCCCTAGACTACACATAGCAGCAGACAATCAACAGCTAGTTAGAGAAAAGAAAGGGCTGAGTCTGTATGTTGCAAGCATTCCATTGAAGTGTGGTAGTGGTTGTGTGCCGTGGAGTCAGTTTTGACTCATAGCAACCCTATACAGGGTTTCCAAGGCTATAAGTCTTTAGGGGAGCAAAAAGCTTCATCTTTCTCCACAGAACCACTGGTAGTTTTGAACTACTGACCTTGTGATTAGCAGCCTAACTTGTAACCACTGCACTACCAAAGCTCCTTTCCATAAATGTAGTAATTATAAATGAATGAATGAATGAAAGACAGAGATGGCACACTGAAGAAAAGATGTACAAAGAAAGTGACTCTTGAACTAGGACATAAAGACTGAATAAAGCTGGATAGGTAAAAAAGAAAAAAAGTGGACAATACAGTGGAACAAATACCAAAAGAAAAAATAAACCAAAAAAAAACCCCACTGTTAGCGAATCAATTTCAACCCATAGTGACCCTATATAGGATTTCTGAGACTGTAAATCTTAAAGGGAGCACACAGCCTCAGGAGCAACTGGTGGACCTAAACTGCTGACCTTGTAGTTACCAGCCAAATGCCTAACTCACATTGCCACCAGGACCCCTTAGACAAAAAAAAAAGTTTTTGGCAAACACAGGAAGAAAATAGAAAAGTGATTCATATCAGGAGCCTCTGACAAATGAAAAGCAATCAGAAATCAAGGTAGAAACCCAGGAGATTTTAGTAAGCTAAATTCTGACTTTCACAGAGCCACATGCCTATGTAAGTGCTAATAAGGAACAATGGAATCCTTGAAGTTATTTCAACATTTTATAGACCATCACCACACTCCTTAGCTAGCATTTCGTAGCTAACATACAATGTGGATTTTTTAAATTCATCTTTATTAAGTCTGGAATGTCACTGATTTCTCATAATTGAATTCTCAGCAGAATTCAATTAAGCAAATGCTTCAATTAAACATCATTTTGGAGGACTCTGTTTTTATTGGAGACAAGTCTCTGCTCAATATGGTTATGTTATTGCTGTATTTTAAAAATTCCTTTTACTGTCTTAAACACATAATAACACTTACTGATTCTCATATAAAGAACTCTGATGGCACTGTAGGAAAAGCAATGGACTGCTAACCAACTGCTAACCAGGAGAACATTAAAAGTACCATGGACTGCCAAAAGAACAAACCAATCTGTGCTGGAAGAAGTACAACCATAATGCTCCTTGGAAGCCAGGCTGGCCAGACTTCATCTCTCTTACTTTGGACTGGAGAAGGATATCATATTTGGTAAAATGGACGGTAGGAGAACAAAAGGAATGACCCAATGAGATGGACTGGCCCAGTGACAGCAGTAATGGGCTTAAATGTAGCAATGACTATGATATTGGTGCAAGATTGGGCAGTGTTTCATTCTGTTGTGTATAGGGTCACTATGAGTTGGTACTGACTCGATGGCACCTAACAAAACAACAGTTAACAAAAAGATTGATGGCTCAAATCCATCAGCGGTTCCACATTAAGGCCACTATGATTTGGAATCAATTCAATGACAGTGGGCTTATTTGGGGGACTCCCATATGTTACTGAGCTAATGGCATTACATGCCCTTCTTGTGTAAGCCTCCTAGGCATTTTTCAGGAGGTACTATTATTCTTTTCATTTTCCCTATAGGACAACTGAAACTTTGAGCTTTGGCTCACAATCTATTTATTTTAAGAGTGAGGATTCTGCCTCTACAAGCCATGCTACCCTAAGCATAGCCAGTCCAATCTCTATGGCAATCTCAGTGACAACACATTTGCTTTCAGAATAATGACCCAGACAAACTACAAGTCCACAGTTACAAAAAAATCAAGCTTTCTTATTCTTTGACTATTGTTTCCTTTAGCAAAAATAGTTACCAAGGAGAACAAACAAGATGGCGGGTCGGGTGGAAGTGCCATAAGGAGCACCGTCAGCACAGAATAGAGAATACCGGATCAAGCAGGCTCAGGGGATGGTCCCAGAACTCTGAACCACATATAAAGGAATATTTAGAAGGTTGGAAGGCTTATAGCTAGGGGAATTTGTAGCAGAAGCAAGAAATCCATTGCTTTCTAATTCAAGATGCTCAGCTGCTCCTGGAGCCGCCATCTTGAGTGAGACCAAGTGGGGGAAGGATCAGAGCAGCCACGGGCACCTGATAGAACCACGGAGATACAGGTGTGGATGTTCTTTTCTTTTGGTATCTGTTCATTGGTCCCTTGCTATCTGCACACCTCCATTCTGGTGACTATAGGGTTGCCCGAGCTAGTGGACACCCCAACCCCACCCTCAGAAGGTTCTACTATGCATGCACACAGATCTCCTCTAAATTTAAAGAGACAGTTTCCACCTAAAACAAAATAGCCACAGCTGGCCCTGAACTGTTTATAACTAGAAAAAAGGCCTGAACAGGAATTGTGGAGCGGGACAAGCAGACAAAAAAGGAAATAGGCTGAAAATTAAATCCTAAGTATGTCACAACGACCAACAGTGGCATCTTGAAATTTCTTAAGAAGAAAAGGGAAAAGGGAAGCCCATTTCCTGATCACATCTACCTGGAGACAATTAGAAAGCATAAAAAATACCAAAATGCATACCCATCTAAGTATTAAGGCCACAGATAACCCCTGAATATGCCAAAAAACAGAAGCAGATAACCATATCTGCACATGTCCAGAAACGAGATAAAGTGACTGAGGCAAATGAGCTAGAAGTAGACCTACACTCCATACTGGAAGATGGGCAGGCTTTGGAAATGCCAAATTAGGATTTCAGAAAAATGATTATAAAATGTATCAAAACACTATATAATGAGTTGAGAAAAATAAGGAAGAAGTCAGGAAAGCACTACAGGAACAATCAAATAAGGTAAATACAGCATTGGAAAAAATTCAAAACCTACAGAAAGAGGTCCAAATGATTAATAATAGAATATCAGAAATGGACAATACACTGAAAGGGCAAAGGAATAGAAATGAAGAGAGAGAAGCTAGAACTAGTGAGCTAGAAAATAAATCAACACTACTAAGATAGAAGAACAAATACAAAAAAGGATAAAAAAAAATCTGAAGAAGGCCTAAGATTCATGTTGGATAACATGAAGAGGAATAACATAAGAATTATTGGAATTCCACAACAAGAACAATCACACAAGGCCACAGAGGAGATAGTTGAAGAGCTTCTGGAAGATAATTTTCCTAACATCATGAAAAGTGAAACGATAAGCATTCAAGAAGCTCAACAAACCCCAGGATGGATAGACCCTAAAAGACAATCACCAAGGCATATAATAATCAAGGTCTCCAAAATCAAAGGTAAGGACAGGATCTTGAAAGCAGAAAAGAGAAATATAACATACAAAGGCAAGCAAATCAGATTAAGCTCAGATTTCTCAACAGAAACCATGCAGGCAAGAAGGCAATGGGGAGACATAT
>NW_006408684.1:1804132-1811239 GCF_000296735.1 Chrysochloris asiatica | reverse complement strand
GAATACCTAAAAGGGGTTCTAGAACTTGCCCAGTGAAATAGGCCTCATGCAAAGCCTTTACAGAGTATAGGACCTTAGGTGGAATCCTGAGTCCAGTCCAGAACCTTATGAGGTGGAACATTCCCACTAGATAGGACAAGACTGGAACAGCTACAGTGACAGAAGATACATCTTCATGATGAACTTGACCTATACTCAGAACGGTAGTTACTCTAAATACCAACAGAGAGGGAAAGAGTCTTCACATCAAGTATCAATGCTATCCCCTCTGTACACAGGGTAGATAGGGATGGGCAATTTAGACACTGGCTACCTAAAATGAGGGGGCAATAAAGGCACGAAGTGACTGGCTTACAAGGTTTCAAGAGGGAGTTTAGTTTAAGAGTATGGTGAAAAGAGATGGGGATAAGATTCGTAAGATTCAATAGTGAATAATTGTTATTATGACTAATTGTGACTGTCACAATTATAAAGGCAGAAGTTTTGTAAAAAAAAAAAAAGGGGGTGGGGAGTGGTTAATCTCACAGTCCAGAAACAGAGGACCCTAGGACCATCAAGAGAGAAAGGCACAAGCAGAATGCAGGACCTTATCCAGAGAAGCAGCAGTGCCAGAGATGGAGGCAGAGATGGGGGCATGGAGAGGGGGAGCAGCTGAGGACTCTAGATTCATAGACTAAGAAGAGAGGGACTAAGAGCTGTTGGCCAGGAACAGACTTGCAGAATGTGCCCTTTGGAGATGTAAATTATTATATATGCCTGAGTGGTTTTTGTTGTTGTTGTTGGTTTTTTAAAAAGCTAAAGTGGATAGAGAGAAATTCTGTTAACTGATGGTACATGGAGGGGATTATAATCGTTGTAATGAAACAAAGTATATGATTTGTTGAATGTAAAACTGATGATATGCCTTATAAACTTTCACTCAATCTACAATAAAAACCTTAAAAAAAAAAAAAAAAAAAACTAGCAACCAAGTTCACACCATTGAGAAAGACTTTTACCACTGGGGGGAAAAAAAAAAGTAGGATCCCGGTTAACTCTTGGATCGCAGCTGACAAAAACAACTCAAACATTCCCTATGTTCTAGTTAAGCAAGTTTTTTCAGGAACATACTTCCTATATACTAAACATCACGGTTATGTGTTCTTATAATCTTTGCCAGCTTTCCCCTCCCTGCATATTATAAAAATTGGAATAATTTTAATCTCCAATAGGCTCTGGTGGCCCATGAAGTTTTAAAGTTGATTAAATAAGCTCACTAGTTAAATCTTCACATCAAACGTTGTGTCTCCTGCTAAAGGAAATTACTAATAGCTAGATTGCTGTTTTCCCCTTGAAATTTTGACTCTTAAGAGCAAAATAAGAATTATTTCAATTATTATTTATTATCACTGTAAATTGCAATGTTTACAAGTGAATTTGCAGTTCATATTCTTAAACCCATCGATGCTAATTTTGTGGTCCCAATTTCACTCATCCCAAATTCATCTCCTTCAAGAAATTGTTGTTGTTATTGTTGCTAGATGCCCTCCAGTAGGTTCTGATTCATAATGACCCTGTGCTCAACAGAATGAGATCCTGCCCTGTCCTGGGCCACCTTACAATTGTTGCTATGTTTCAGCCCGTTGTTGCTGCCAATGTGTCAATTCATCTCATTTGAAGGGTCTTTCTCTTTTTCATTCACTCTCCACTTTTCCAATCATGATGTCCTTCTCTAGGGACTATTTCCTTTTGATAATATGTTCAGTGTAGGAGAAATGAAATCTCATCATTCTCGCTTTTATGGAGCATTCTGGCTGTACTTCTTCCAAGATAGATTTGTTTGTTTTCAGCGGTCCATGGTACTTCAGTATTCTTCTCCAACACCATAATTCAAAGACATCAGTTCTTCGATGGTCTTCCTCATTCATTGACCAATTTTCACATGCATATGGTTATTGAAAATACCATGGCTTGGGTCAGGCACTCTTTAGTCCTCAAACGGACAACAACTTTGTTCTTTAAAACTTTAAATAGGTCTTTTGAAGCAGATTTGTCTAATGCAATGTGTCTTTTGATTTCTTGACTGTTGCTGCCATAAGCATTGATTTTGGATTCAAGCAAATTGATGTCTTTAACAACAACAGTCCTTCCTCCATTTATCATGATATTACTTATTGGTCCAGTTGTGAGGATTTTCATTTTCTTTACATTGTGTTGCAATCAATACTGAAGACTTTAGTTTTGATTATCATCAATCCTCCTCACTTCCAGCAAGCAAAGTTGTATTATCTGACTGTTAATGAGTCTTCCTCCAATTCTGACACCAAATTCTTAGACAATACAGCTTCTTGGATTACTTTCTCAGCATCCAGATTAGGATAAACACTGGACTGTTAACCTCATGGTCAGTGATTCAAACCCACCAGCTACTCCTCAAAAACCCTATGCTCGGTCACTATGAGTTAGAACTAACTGACTTGAAGGCAATTAACAACAAAAATCCAGATTGAATAAGTATGGTGAAAGAATACAACACTAGTGCACACCTTTCCTGATTTCAAAACATTCAGTAAACCCTTGCCTCTTGGTCTATGTAGATTCACCATGATCACCGTTAAGTGGTTCTGGAATACCCATTCTTTACAATGTTATCAATGGCTTGTTATAATCCACAGAGTTGAATGCTTTTATGTAGTCAATAAAGCACAAGTAATAACTTTCTAATACTGTTTGCTTTCAGCCAAGATCCATCTGATATCAACAAAGATATCCCTAGTTCTACATCTTCTGAATCCTGCTTGAATTTCTGGCCATTCCCTTTCAATAAAATGCTACAATAGTTTTATTAATTATCTTCAGAAAAAAAATTAATTGCATGTAGTATTAATATATTGTTCCATGGTTTCCACATTCCACTGAGTCACCTTTCTTTGGAATGGGCACAGATATGGATCTCTTCCAATCGTTCTCCAGGAACTGTCTTCAAAATTTCTCGGCATAGACGAGTGAGCACCTCCAGGGCTGCACTAGTTTGTTGCAAGATTTCAACTTGTATTCTGCCAATTCCCAGAACCTTGTTTTTGCCAATGTCTTCAGTGCAACTTCAACTTTTTTCCTTCAGTACCATTGGTACTTGATCATATAACTCTTGAAATGGCTGAACATCAACCTTTTTTTTTTTTTTTTGCTACAGTGGCTCTGTGTATTTCTTCCATCTTCTTTTGATGCTTTCTGCATCATTCAATATTTTGCCCATAGAATCCTTCAATATTTCAAGCCGAGGCTTGAAATTTCAATTTAAATCTTTCAACTTTAGAAATGCTGAGCATTTTCTTTTCTTTTGGTGTTCCAACTCAAGGTTCAAGCACATTTCATTGTAGTAGATGACTTTTGTTTTCTCAAGATGTCCTTTGAAGTTTCCTGTCTAGCTCTTTCATTTCATCAATTATTCTAACTCCTTTAACTTCTCTATATTCAAGATCAAATTTCAGAGTCTTTTCTGACATTCCTTTTGGTCTTTTATTTATTTCCTATCTTTTTAATGACCTTTTGCTTTCTTCATGTATGATGTTCTTGTGAAGTCATTCCACAACTTTTCTGGTCTTTGTTCATTGGTGCCTAATGCATCAACTCTGCTGTTGAGATGGTCTCTAAATTTAGGTGGGAGATTGTTGTTTTTGTTTGGTGTCATTGAGTCAGTTACAGCTCACAGCACCTGTGGATAGAGTTTCTGAAGCTATAAATCTTTCTCCTGCAGAGCAACTGATGGGCTCAAACCACTAACCTTGTGGTTTCAAGTCCCGCACTTATCTTACAGAGCCATTGTGCTTCCCCAGGTGGAATACACTCAAGTCATAATTTGCTTCTTGTGGACTTATTTTCTTCAACTTAAGCCTGAACAGCACTGGATGGCCTATTCCACAGTTGGCCCCTGATCTTGGTTTAGATGATGATATTGAGCATCTCCATGTTTTCTTCCCACAGATGTAGTCAATTTGATTCTTGTGTATTTCATCTGATGTTCATGTATAAAGTCATCATTTATGTTGTTTAAAAAAAGTATTTGCAATGAATAAGTTGGTAGTCTTGCAAAATTCTATCATGTGATTTCCAGTATCTTTTCTATTGCCAAGGCCAAATTTTGCAATTATTGATCCTTCCTCATTGATTCCAACATTTGCATTCCAATCACCAATAATTATCAATACACCTTATGTCATGTTTGTCCAATTTCAGATTGAAGAAGTCGGTAGAATTCTTCAGCTTCATCATCACTGGCTTTAGTGGTGGGTGTGTAAATTTGAATAATAATGGTATTACCTGGTCTTCCTTGTAGGTGTATAGATATTTGTCCTATAATAGACAGCATTATACTTCAGGACAGATCTTGAAATGCTCTTATTGAGTTGTAGTAATTAATTATAATGAATCATTTTTTAATATGTCACAGTTTTTAAAAAAACATTTACAGAGCAAATCGGTTTTTCATTCTACAATTCATACACATTTTGTTTCATGTCAGACTGCAGTCCCCACAATGTAACATCACTTAACTCACTTCCTCCCTGCACTTCCCACTTCCATTCCTCCTTCTTACTTAGCCTGCCCTGCTTTCTGAATTTGGTCCTTGGGTAGATGTTGCCCTTTTGATCTCAAATTGTTTCTTATTCAGAGTGCATGCTTCCCTAGAGCTTTTGCTTACTTTACAAACCTGTCTATTATTTGATTGAACCATGATAGTGAGTTCAGTTTCAGGACTGCAGGGTGATAAGGGTCATAGTGTCAGGAGTTCTACTGGTCTCTGTCTGCAATTTAAGACCCCAAAAGAGAAAAGTAAACAATAACAACTAAAAACAATAAAAAAGAAATAAGAAAAAGTAGGAGATATCAACATTAAAAAATAAAATAAGGAATAAAAATAAAATATGGGAAGAAAAAGGAAATAATTTTTTTTACCTCAGAAATGGGAAAAAGAAAAAGAGAATATTAAAAAGAAAACTAAGAAAAAGAAAAAGAAACAAGAAAGCCAGAAAAAGAAAAAAAAAAAATCAAAATTAGATAAGGGTAAAAACAGAAAAAGGAAAAAAAAAAAAAAAAAAGGAGAAACTTGTGGTGGAGGCAGGCATACAGGCAGTGCACTGCCTCCTCTTGGATGGAGTGTCTACCAGCCTAGAAGAAGGTGGCTGGGACACATGGTCCCAGAGTGAGTCTGGCAGCTAAAGAAGACAAGTGTAAACCCAGGAGGAACCGGGGGCTGCAAGTGCATTTGAAGCATCAATGATCAATGTGTGATGATAAGTTGTGTCCTGCAATTCACATTAATTCTTCATTGTCGCAGGAGCTGAGTGATCCATTGCTAAGAGTACAAAAAATTTGATTTGCAGGGAAGCAACCTCAAAGGGAGCTCTGAAGGGCGGTAGTGTGCCCATCTGGCAGGTATTTCATGCATGTCTCACTGACCTGAGGAGGCAGAAATCATATGCTTCCATATTTGGAGATGCTATGCACCCATGAGCCAAACCACAAGGACAGAACAAGGGTTGCACAAGGAGGGTGTCACCAGTCACTATTTCTGTTCACCAGAGGGTGTAGGGAACAAGGGAAAGATCACACCTTTATGGTCTTCAGACATCAGTGTGAGCATTTGTGCAGCCTTGGGCAAGCAGAGCTAATTATCAAATTGATGACCTAATTGGAATGCTGCTTACAAAAGTTCAAAATGACCATGCTGTGTCAGGTCAGCTGACAATGACCATTTCATTTGTGTCCTTGTTCACCATTTTTGCTCAATTTCTTTTCCTAGCTGGTATCTATTATGGATTGAATAACGTTCTTCCCAAATATGTCTCAGATTGACTCAGCCATCAATCTCAGTGTAACGTTATGTGATGTTTCCCATAAAAGGAATAAGGGTGGACTGCAATATCCTTAATTCCATCATAGTCCTGATCCAATACAAGAGAGTTTCCTAGGGCTGTGGTCTGCTATACCTTTTTTCTTCCAGGAGATAAAAGGCAAGAGACGTGGACAGAGAAAGAAAGACTTTACCATCAAGAAAGAAGAGCCAGCAGTGGGGTGAGTCCCTGCACTGTGAAATTCCTAAATAAATGGGAAGATGGATACCAAAGACACATGGAGATCTTAAAGGAATGCTGAAAGGAGACCAGGACCTTTCCCTAGAGTCAGCAATATGAATTCAAACTAGAGAAAAAAATGTGTTCGCTAAACCCATCTACAAGTTTCTCTGTCATAAGACTAGGTAACTAACAGAAAAGTAAAGCTCAGAGCTCCAGGATTTTCATCCATATCTGTTTTATTTGGCCTCTTATATCTTTGAATAAGTGAATAAGGAAGACTGTAGAAGAATTGATGCATTTGAGTTATAGTGTTGGAGGAGAATATTGACAGCACCATAGGCTGCCAAAAGAACCAACAGGTCTGTGTTGGAAGAAGTGCAACAAGTGTGCTCCTTGGAGGCCAAGATGGCCAGATTTCATCTCTCATACTTTGGACATATTGTCAGGAGAGACCAGTCACTGGAGAAGGATATCATGTTTGGTAAGGTGGAGGGTCAGAGGAAAAGAGGAAGATCCCAAGCGAGATGGACTGGCAAAATAGCAGCATCAATGGGCTCAAGCATGGCAACAATTGTGAGGTTGGCCCAGGACCAGGCAGTGTTTCATTCTGTTGTGCATAGGGTCACTATGAGTCGGTACCAACTCGATGGCACCTAACAACAACAACATCTTTATTTTAGAGGGTCTAGTTAGCATGTCTGCCTAACCCACCATCTTGCAAGAAGTCTGCATAATGGTTTTATAATTCTATTTTATTATATAAAGTTAGATTTAGAAGGCCTGGCATTACACTTCATTTTTAAAAATCTAAACAATAGATAGAAGACTGGTATAACTCCTAAGTGAGACAGAGGTAAAGAATGATGTATGCACAACCTGGGAACAACAGGGTTCTGGGATACAGAGATCGAGCCATGGTTGGAATGTGGAAAAGGGGAGAATAATATTAAGATGCTTGGCTGTCTTTTGAATCATGGTTTTCCTTGCATTATATTATAAAATAGACACTGGAGGGGGAGAGAAAGGAATAGTGAAAAGCATCACCATAGAA
>NW_006408684.1:1787261-1803016 GCF_000296735.1 Chrysochloris asiatica | reverse complement strand
GCAGAGAGCGGGACCCTACCCAGAGAAGCAGTGATGCCTGAAATGGAGCCAGAGATGATGATGTGGAGCGATGGAGCAGTTGGAGACTTTAGATCCAGAGAGGGAGAGCGACTATGTGCTGAAGACCTGGGGAATACGTGGGAAGGATTGCATGGAGGGGATTGTAACCATGGCAATGAAACGATATATGATAGAATGAATGTAAAACTAATGTTCTCCCATGTGAACTATCACATAATTCACAATACAACATTTAATAATAATAATAAAAAAAGACTGGTATAACTCAACCTTCTAGAACCACAGTGTAGCCTGAAGGAATGGAGAAGGAATAGGTAGGATATTCAAGGTATGAGAAAATTGGGACAGTGGAGACTAACTTTGTATTATACCTAAAAATAGACTTAAAAGAGGATCAGCTAGTACCATATTTTTAAGGCATTTTTTATGAAACAGTTTTATATAATGTTAAAAGATAATATGCAGACACAAAAGACTGAGATGGGAGATCAAAAGACATAATTTTAGAGAATTCTGAATTTACAGAAATTAATATAATTAAGGGTATTTAAAGATATCAAAGGATATTGTGACTCTCCAAGACTAAGATAAAATGTTCAATGTTTCCCAAATGTATTTGATCATGAGACTTTCTTCCCATGAAATATCTTACAGGCTTACTGCCCTACAGAAAACCAGTCATGAAGTTTAATTCTTTTATATTAAAATGAAGGAAATAAGAACCAGGTATAACTTGAGTATATCAGAACTAGAACTCTGGTCTACTGTTTCTCAATCCAAAACCACAACCAATGATTGCTGTGAAGCCTATTCAGACTCATAGCAACCCTGTAGGGCAGAGTAGAACTTTCTTGTAGCATTTCCAAGGCTGTAAATCTTTATGGACACACTGCCACATCTGTCTCCCACAAAGCTGCTGCTAGATTCAAACCACTGACCTTTGGGTTAGCGGCCAAGTGCTTAGCCATTGTGACACTAGTGCTCCCTTCCTGATATGAATTATCCACCTTGCTGCTTCTAGGCAATTAGTCTCATTTAAATAACTCTCTCAGTTCAATCCAACTCTGTATTTGCTGAAGTACTGAAGGCATATTAATTACAAAAATAGCACTTCTTAAGTTCAGATAGCATACTAAATCTTTCCTATAGCTATCTAATTCAATGATCTCCACCATCTATGATCGTTTTTTTGCCTAATAATGGAAATCAACCTTCAGATTGCCCAAGGTTGTTTAGAAAGGGGCAGACTGAAATCCAAATTCAGCCCAAATACTTAATCACCATTCTACAAATGTGAGATTGTCGCTCACATTTAGTCTCAATAAATGTTCATGATAATGGATGGTGAGTGACGCAGGTTACAACATCATGAAGATATGTTAAAAATAAGAAAGGGGTATTACTAAGGTTTGGGCTTGTGTTGGTTCTCAATTTATAGGTACTGTAAGACTGAACTAATCATTAAAAGATGTTGATTAGATCCTGAAATTCAGATTTCTAGCTGGTCAGGTGTCTCTTCCTCTGAAAGGTATTCTTTGAACAGTTCTATCTCCTATCTTTAATGTCACTGATTTTTAAACAAAGGTCAAATTCTTCAAGTAAGTGATGGATACAAAATATTTCCCATAAGAATGGTTACAAGAGAAACCAGTTATGGCATATGTCATAAATTTTATCATTAAAATAGCTTATATTTTTAACTGCTAAACTAATCAAAGTTATTTTAAAAATTTTTTATGATCAACATCCCTGTCCTTTCTTCACTTACTATTCTAAAATGACCAAGAACATTTTCCAGTTACTTTAGTTATTTCATTCATTCATTCAACAGTAATTATTAATCAGAAACAAGTGTATATTTATAGTTTCTGATCAATAATCACATTATTATTATCTGTTACAGAAAGATTATGTATAGTATTATCCCTTGGATTTTGGGAATTAACAATTTGCTTGCAGAGATCAGACACCTAGAACACTAAAAAACACAGAATAGAAATTCAGGGTTTGTCGGATTGGTGCAGACTTGGCACTGACCCTCAGTGACCTTATTGAGAACAGTCATCTTGCACCATCTTCATGTTTCTTGAGACTATAGTTGTGGTAGTTATGAGCACCTTCCAATGTAGCAGGCTCTTCTGTCACAATGTAGGACAATGTTCTGCTGTGATCCCTAAAGTTTTAACTGGCAAATTTTCAGAAGTAGATCACCAGGCGTTTCTTCCTAGTCTGTATTAGTCTAGAAGCTTTGCTGGTATTTGAAATACCAGTGGCCTAGCTTCTAACATTATAGTAATATACAAGCCAGCACAATACAACACATTCACTTAATGCAAATAATTTAAAACACAGAAATTGTGTTTCAAGTGGAGAAATAATTGTAGAATGGAATGGTTGGAGAAATTACTTGATGAAGAAAACTCGAGAAATTCTCAGAGGATAAATCTGAAATCTACTCCAAGATGCCTTATCTGAGCAACATTGTTTAGGTGCTCTGATGTCACTCAACAGAACCAGAAAGCTCATTTACGGTAATGTTCATCAGACCATGTCTGATGCTATTCTCTCCCTAGCTCCTATTTCTGTGCCCTTCCAACCTTTGTGATTCTGAAAATTCCAGAGCAGAGTAGGAGGAGGCCAAGACTGAGGTGAAAAATAAAAGAAATGAAACGAAGATGTGTAAACGTGGGCTACATATCTTCAAAGTACCCCCAACACATAGGAATCTTGTAAATACATATTGACTCTGTTGACGTGATGACACAGGTATGAGGTTCGACCCACTTTGTATTCACTGAAAAATCCCATTTCCATATAAAAACAATCCTTTAAATCAGTGTAGTGCTTCCAGTCTGTCAAAGGATTCCCATGTTGTTGTTTTTTTCGCCACAGTATTCCTGTACACAGGAAAGACAGGCATTATTGTCATCATTTAGCAAGAATAAACAACAACTGTGACTCAAAGAACCTATCTAAAGGGACAGAATCAAATCCTGTGTTCCATATACATGGACATTGTAGAAATTGAAAGTTTAAAGTGATCTATCAAAGTTGCAGAAATGTGGGTATGGACTTTATATAAGATGTTATTGCTGTTACTAAGTGCAGTGGAGTTGGTTCCAACTCATAGAGACCCGAGGAGCAGCTGGTAGGTTTGAACTGGCAACGTTGTGATTAACAGTCTAGTGCTTATCCTACCGTGCACACCAGGACTCCTAATCTAAAACAGTAATCGTTCATTATGTTTGATGTGATGAAGGAATTATGTTTGTTCACGTACATTTCCTAAGTATGTAGGAATAAATGAGCACACTGAATTTGGGGAGATTAAATGTCTTCATGTCTATAACATCTATAATTTACTTTTAAAAGGTTCAACAACAACAACAAAAAGTTACAGCCACATGTTAACAACTAATGAAACGAGGTGGTAACTCCACGTAGGTGTTCACTGTCCTACTTTTTCTCCTTTCTTTATGTTTGGAATTTTTCATAATAATAAGTAAAAAGAATAAAATTAAGTGATCCATCAATATTTGAACATCCATCAATAATGCTTAAGTAGCACACATTCTACAGCTATTATGTCTAATTTATAAAAATAGACCCTGAGATTGATAATAATTATTCATATTTGTTGGAATGAAAAGAAGAAAATGCACCCATTGAAATGGTCCTTATTAATACTCTACAGAATTAAGCACAATTGTGCTGGAGGCCAGATAAGAAAGTAAAGATTCTCTTTCTGGCCTCAGTCTCTAAATTGTGGCAGCCACTGCCTTGAGGAAGCAACAGCTTTAAACCAGACAAAGGCATGCCCTTGAGGGCAGTAAAATTTCAGAAAGCCTTCAGAAGGCTCGCCAAGACAAATAACTTGCTCCGTGGAATAGCCATTGACCAACCTTGCCCTCTGACAAGACCCTCTGCTTTGTCTTCGCTTTCAATCCTTTTATTTTTAACCTCAGACTTGGCCTCCTTTTTCTTCCCTGCTCAACTCTGGAATTCTCACTGCACACTCTCATTCAACGATGCAGCCCAGGCACCCACCACTCCTGATGAAGGAGCTAACTCACTGCATTCCAATCCAATCCTGGTACCTTGTTTGTTGTGTTTTGTTTTGTTTTTGTTTATTCATTTCACATCTTCCAACAATTCAACATGACTGCCTGGTTCAATAAGAAACAGACAAAGTAGAGAATCCCACATCACACAGGTTGAAAGAGACAAAGTGCACTCCAGGAAGCCAATTTTATGCATGATTAAAAGTTTGTATCACTCAAGATACACTCCAAATAGCCACTATTTCAGACCCACTCAACAGGCTTATTGGGACATGACAGTATTGCAACCGCAAAACAAAAAGTCACAGTATATGTATGTACATGTGTATATTTGGGAAGTGGGTGTTTGCGTGTGTTATACACCAGGTGTTTATTATGAAGTGTGTACATAGGATGTGTTTAGTTAGACAAGCATGTAAATGGACCATAGTGCTCTCTTCACAATAGGCCCTTTCCCTCGTCTCACCTGGACTAGATTCAGATGCCAGGACTAATAGCAACATTAGAATTGGAAGTATTATGCTTACTTATGGAGTCCTGGTGTAGCATTGTGGGATAAGCACTGAACCTCAAATTTGGTTTGAACTGCAAGGTCAGTGGTTCAAACTCACCAGGCAATCTTTAGAAACCCTATACAGGATCTCTATGAGTTGAAGCCAACTCCATGGCCCTTAGCAACAGCAACATACTTACTTATAGTGACAGAAAAAGAGGTTCATTGCTCTCTTTAAAAAAAAAAAAAAAAAAAAAATCATTTCAAATTAAGGCTATATATACAAGTGTATGTTTATGTATGGCTTTAATGGCAAGAATCCAGCCCATTGCCATGAAGTGCAGTCCAACTCAGATCGAGGTTTCCAAGACTATAAATCTTACAGACGTAAACAGCTTCATCTTTCCCCTGCAGATCTGCTGGTGGGTTTGGACTGCTGACCTTGTAGTTAGCAGTGCAATGCTTATCCTACAGCTCCACCAGGACTCCTTGGGGAAAAACAGTAACTGAAAATGTTTGCAATAAATTATTTAAAATTGGTTTCTTTTTTCATGAACTATGTATGGCACCCTAGGATAAGCATTCAACCTCAAGGTCGGTTTGAATCATAAGGCTGGTGGTTCAAACTCTTCAGGCGATCCTTGGAAACCCTATATAGGGTCATTATGAGTCAGAACTGATTTGATGGCACTTAACAACAACAACAACAAGAATAGCAGCACACTTCAGAAACACAGGTAGTAAAAAATCTGAGAAGGTGAAAGTTTTCTCCTCACCATCAAAAAGATAAAACTGAAGGATCCTGCACCTGATCAACGGAATGTCATTGCAATTACCCCCAATTGGTCCTGCTTGAGCTTCCGGTCTCTGGGAAGCTTGGGTCTTTGTTACACCTGGAGGCCCTTTCTGCCCCCCCTCCCCCAATTCCAGGTTTCAGGAAAATCTCCATACCCCCACCCAAATCTTTATACCACCCCCATTGTAAACTCACCAGGACTGTATCCAGACCACACTATCTAAAATACCCAGTCTGTAAGAGAACAGGCAGGCTCTTGGTCTCCTTTGGTGACTTAAGAGTACCCCCTCCCAGGTTTACTCTCAATAAACCTGCCTGCTGTTGAAGCCAAGAATCTCTCCTTCATCTCCTTCTTTTCCTTACAAAAACCATGCCATGGAATCAACTCCCACTCAGACTGACCTATATAGGATTTCTGTACATCTTTATGGGAGCACACAGCCTCATCTTTCACCCACAGAGTAGCCAGTGGTTTTCAACCAGTGACTTTTCAGCCCAACACCTTACTCACAGCATCACCATCTACCTTAGTTGAAGGCTGTTGTTGTCAGGTGCCGCAGAGTCAGTTCCAAATGACCCTGTATAGGCGCAGCTGATGGGTTTGAACCACTGACCTTGTGGTTCACAGTCTAGTGCTAATCCTACAGTGCCACACAGAATCTTGTTTTTAA
Source organism: Chrysochloris asiatica (assembly GCF_000296735.1). Classification (NCBI taxonomy): domain Eukaryota; kingdom Metazoa; phylum Chordata; class Mammalia; order Afrosoricida; family Chrysochloridae; genus Chrysochloris; species Chrysochloris asiatica. The sequence continues at coordinate 1,796,974 of NW_006408684.1, read as the reverse complement.
ATTATTTGGGGATTTGTGCTTCAGAATATCATATATTTAAGACAAGGCAAAAATCATTTGGAGTTGTCTACATGTAAAGTTTAATCAACTTGGACAAACGAAAATTATCAACAGGTGACTTGTGTAAAGATTTGGGAAATCAAACCCAACTTTAGGCACTGAATTTCCCTCTCCTCATTGTTACAGGCTCTGAACATACATTGTTGTTGTTGTCTTTTAATTATCAGATTGGGTTTACTCTCCCCTCATTGGTGGTGGTGGTTGGGTACCATCAAGTCAGTTCTGACTCATACATAAGTGTAGGGTTTCTGAGGCGGTAAATCTTTACAGGGGCAGAGAGCTCCATCTTACTCCCACAGCTCAACTGGCAGATTTGAACCACTGACCATGTGGTTAGCAGCCCAGCTTATAATCCACTATGCTCCCAGGGTTTCTCTCTTTCATTAAGAGGACTCATAATTGAACTCTTCTATATAAAACACACAAAAATTTATGAGATCATTTAAAAATCTCTATACACTTACAAAATTAATTAAATTTCATTTTTCAGAACCTAAGTAAAAATAAAAATACTTTGATAGTTTTCTAAGTGGCAAAAAAAGAAAGTTTTTTAGTGATCTTTGTTAACATTTTATGTTTTGGTAATGTGAGAAAATAGAAGAGTAGCCCACATAACAAAATAAATATTGTTTTCATTTGATCATCATAAAAATATTCAATACTAGATGCAGTTATGTTTGGACCAGTTGAAGGTTGTTGCTGCTGTTATTAAATGCCATCTAGTTGGTTCTGCCTCATGGCAGAACCTATATGGGTTTCTGAGGAGCAGCTGGTGGGTTTTAACACCTACCTTGCAGTTAGCAGTCCAGTGCTTATCCTACATGCCACACCAGGACTCAAATGCATCAGTTCTTCTGCGGTCTTCCTTAGTCATTGTCCAACTTTCACATTATCAGCTGCAACTCATGGTAACACCTCACACAAGAGAGCACAGAATTGTTGAGTCCCATACCATCTTCATGACAGATGGCATGCTGGAGTCCATTGTTATAACCATGGTGTCACTGAAGCTTATTTTCCAGTACTATATTAGACAGTGTTATATTGTGATCCACAGGGTTTTCACTGGGTAATTAGATCAGATGTAGATCACTGGGTGTCTCTTCCTAGCTTGTCTTGGTCTGTAAGCTCTGTTGAAACCTGCTCCACATAGGTAACCCTACTAGTATTTGAAATACCAATGGCATAGCCTCCAGCATCATAGCAACATTCACGGCACTCCAGTATTACAAACAGACAGACAAGTGGTGCTCAGGTAGAAAACAAGTAGTTTATTTATGGAGATAAGCACAGAGATGTTGCACATAGATGAACTCAGAAAAACATCTTTAGTGTCTCTTTCCATCCTATAGCCACCATGCAGTCTATGACTTTGTCATCATTTCAGCTCTGTGACCTTGGGCATGCCCTTAGTGCCTTAACTCCACATTCTCCACCCTTCTTTACACTACTCTATGCTCCAGACTCCTGGTGTACATTGTCAGATCAAAGTCGAAAGTTCAAATCCACCAGCTGGGATGGTGGCTAGGGTGGAGGTGCAGTGAAATTCACTGTCAGCAATAACACAAATACCAAGCAAAGCAGATCCAGGGCAGAGTTCCAAAACTCAGAACCACAGAGATAGGAATATTTTTAAAGTTTGAAAGCTTATAGATTATGGAATTTGAAGCTGAAGTAAAAAAATTGTGTACTTTTGAATCTGCTAGGCCGGGCTCGAAGGCCCGGAGCCGACATCTTGGGCAAGATCAAATGGCAAGACCAAGTGGGGGAGCAGAAACACCATGGAAAAACTCCATGGGAACCTTGGAGCAAAAGTGGACAATATACTTTGTCAGCTTTGCTTTGTTCTGATTTTTTTTCTTTTCTTTTTTTGGTATCTGGTCATTGGTGTGCCCACTGTTTGCGCACCTCTGTTCTGGTGACTAGAGAGGGAGCCTGAGCAAGTGGACCCCACCCCCGACCCTCACCACTGGTGGGTTCTTCTGCCACGCATGAGCACAGATACTCAGCCCAAGAGCAGGTCGTGAACGTTTATTATTTTTTGTTGTTGTTCTGTTTTTTAATACGGGAAAGGGCAGGACAGGGCAGCAGAGAGGAAAAGAGAGTTTAAAAAAACAAAACAGGCCAAAAATTACATTAAAGCCTGAGGTATAGCATAACAACCAACACTGGTATCTTGAAATCTCTAAGACAGCTTTGAAAGCAAGAAGTTGAAGAGAGGACATTAAAGCCATACTCATATTAGGCTACAGATTTTTTTATTCTTCGTCTTCTTTTCTCCCTCCTCTCCCTTTTCTATGATGAGAGACTGCAGTATTCAGTCTTGTTTTTGTTGTTGCTGTTTTTTAGTTTTTAATTTTTTTTATTTCTCTTGTTTGTATTCACAAGTGCTGTTTTTGCTATTATATGCTCCCCCTTCTGCCTTTGGAGGACTCTTTGTCTCCCTATATTACACAAGAAGAGTCAGAAACTGCTGCCATATAGCCAAGCTACAATCACACTCTATGAAACACCAAAATCCAGGCAAGAACCAATACCAACTGCCATATAGCAGGGAAACAGACAGCACCTGTAAAAGTAACTCTGCATTAAGCAATAAGAAGAGTGAAAAGGGAAGCCCACATCCTGATCACTTCTTCCTGGAAGCAATCAGAAAGCATTAAAAATACCAAAACACATACTCAATTAAGTATTAAGGCCACAGATAAACACTAAACATGTCCAAGAAGAAAATGCAGATGACCATATCAGCACATGTCCAGAAACAAGATAAAATGTCTGAGACAAATGACCTAGAGGTAGACCTCGACTCCATTCTGGAAGGAGGGCAGGCCTTGGAAATGCCTGAGAAGGAATTCAGAAAAATGATTATAAAATGTTTCAAAATATTTTACAATGGAGTTGAGAAATATAAGGAAGAAGTCAGGAAAACGCTACAGGAACAATCAAATAAGATAGATACAGCATTGAAAACCATTCAAACCCTACAGAAAGAGATCCAAATGATCAATAACAGAATATCAGAAATAGACAATACTCTGAAAGGGCAAAGGAATAGAAGAGATGAGATGGAAGGCAGAACCAATGATCTGGAAGACAAATCTCTCAATAACACTAAGATAGAAGAACAAACACACAAAAATTTTTTTAAAATCTGAAGAAGGTCTAAGATTCATGTTGGACAACATGAAGAGGAATGACTTAAGAATTATCGGCATTCCAGAACAAGAAGAATCGCACAAGTCCACAGAGGAAATAGTTGAAGAACTGCTGGAAGAAAATTTCCCTAACATACTGAAAAGTGAAAAGATAAACATTCAAGAAGCTCAACGAACCCCAGGAAAGATAGACCGCAAAAGAAAATCACCAAGACATATCATAATCAAGCTCTCCAAACTCAAAGATAAGGAGACACTTCTGAAAGCCGCCAGGGAAAACAGAAGTGTCACATATAAAGGCAAGCAAATCAGATTAAGCTCGGATCTCTCAGCAGAAACCCTGAAAGAAAATTTGCCAACCAAGAGTTCTTTATCTAGTTAAGCTATCAATCAAATATGACAGTGTAAATCAAAACATTCCAGGATAAACAGAAGCTAAGGGATTTTTGCCAAAGCCAACTCTGCGCTACAAAACATCCTAAAGGGAGTTCTGTGGACTGAGAACCAATAAGAACAGACAACAACCAGAGATTGACATATGTGGCAGCACCTCCCAGAATTAAGTCGACAGAAGGAAGTGTCGAGAACAGAATAAAACTATAAGGACAAACTCAGGGAATCTGGGAAGTCAGTCTATGAGCAAAGCAAGTACAATGTTAAAGAAGGTAAACACGTAGGAATAGAGATCCAGAAAGTGAGGAGGTCAGGTCGATTACAGGATAAAATAGACTGCACTAAATGGAGAGAAAAGTTAATGGACTATAAGGAAACCTCAAAGAAAATGAACACTTCACAACAAATCCACCAGCTGCTCCTCAGAAACCTTATACATGGTCACTATGAGTTGAAACCAACTCGATGGCACTTAACATCAACAACAACATGCCCCAGAAGGCTGATCCATATCAGCAGCATCCCCAGGCTTTCTTGATTTCTGGCCTCTGGTTGAGTCCAATAGGAAACACCAGCAAGACATCAGAAGTAACTATATCTCTATAAAACTAGACTCCCTCCTCTGTGCTCCAGCTCTGTCTAGAATCCTTCAAACACTGTTTCCTCCCATTATCCTTGTAGGAATTAGCTTTCTGCTGTTGGTGGTCTCTGAAGTCCTTGCATGGTGCTCTAGGATAAGCACTACACTGCTAACCAAAAGGTTGGCAGTTCAAATCCATCAACCGCTCCTCAGAAACCCTATACAGTTGGAACCAACTAGACATCACTTAACAACAACAACACTGATGGTCTCTGGGTACTCCAACTTCCTGTACTTATTCTATAAACTCACTCTCATCTCTGTAATGAAATGCAAGTAGTTCTCTCATTAAAGTATCTTCATTATAATAATATAGAGAATTAAGGAAGAGATTTACTCAGTCTCAAATAATAGACCATATACACATTGGTGATGGTGGCGGTGGTTGTGCGCTGTGGAGTCAGTTCCGACTCATAGCGACCCTCTATAGGGTTTCTGAGGCTGGAAATCTTTACAGGAGCAGAAAGCCTCATCTTTCTCCTGCAAAATGGCTGGTAGTTTAGAACTGCTGAACTTGGAGTTACAACCCGACTCATAACCACTACGCTACCAGAGCTCCTTATGTTCACATTACTTCATTACAAATGAGCCAGAAATTCAGCATTAAATAATTTGGCAAAATGCACTGTAGGCCTTATTAACTTGAAACTTAACAGAGTAAACAGACCATTGTCATGGAAAAATGAAAGTTGAACATCTTTCAATGGCATGTTTCAGACATCTGGGTCTTCACCATGATTTCCCATTTTGTAATGACATTCAAACAGTAATGTTAGATCGATTACACAAAACCTCAAATATCACAAAGTGCAGTGGCTAGACCAGTTGGTCAATGCATACACCAAAATCAACCCTGACATTATGTCTCGACTCCTAGAAAAAATGGTGAGGGAATCAGCTATAGAAAATAACAAAAAAGAGTCTGTTTCCTCAACTACTGCATATTCTGTGGGATTTCCATTACAAGGAAAGGTACTCACATCCTTTTAGGGCTGGCAGATAAAAACAATGGCAATGAAGCCTCAAACTAGACCATTTTTGCTAATAAGTACTGTCAAGCCGGTTCCAACTTATAGTAGCCCTGTATAAGGTTTTTGAGGAGTGACTGATGGGTTTGAACCACTGACCTTGTGCTTGTCCTACAGTGGCACAGCTGGACTACCATCCCTTCAATTTAACCAGACTGCAAAGTCAGTTTGAACAGCAAGGTAAGTTGTTCTGGCTCACCAGGTGTTCCTCTGAAACCCAATACAGGGTCACTATGGGTCGTTGTAACCAATGCGATGTCACTTAACAACAACACTAGCAACAGTGAGTCCTGGTGTGGTGTTGCAGGATAAACACTGGACTGGTTACTGCAAGGCGGGCAGTTCAAACCCACCACCCACTCCTCAGAAAGCCTATATAGGCTTAATATGTGTCAGAACCAACTAAATAGCACACAATAATTGCTCAGCATTCTGCTCATCTTCAAATGGCATTGCAACACCACTATATATTAGAAAAACTCTTTCTCTATAAAATGTTAGAAACAAGAAGATAGTTATTGATTTGACTTAAAATACTAGAAAAATACTTTTTAAAAAATCAAACAAACCTGATAACATGATGGAATTAAGAATTTACTACTTAAAGACCAACACTTGTCTCTAAGGGGAGATAAAAATCTCCTGAAGTTTATGAAGGAAGCAAAAAGGAAAAGGAGGTTTGAGGCAATGTGGTTCAGGTTCCTAATTTTCCTATGAACTTCTTAAAAGTACTTTACAACCTACCAAAATACTTATGCTGCATATACTATTTAGCAATTTAGAGGAGGGTATGTTGTGTACCTTCAACATTTGTGTTGAGAGTTTTCTGAGTTTCTTGTCTTTCTGTTCCCAGTACAAATACTCATCCACCATCAAAGTTTCAGATCATGAACTAACTTCATTAGAGTTGGCATGGCACTTTAAAACTCTGGCAACCAAACAAAACTTCACATGAGACCAAACATAAATGTAGATTATGAAAGATGTTTCCTGGATATGACTGGAATTCCCCTCATTAGCAGAAAGAATTTTTCTAATCTGTCCAAAATACTATGCTATATTCCACAGCATCTTAGTATTGTTCTTTTGTTTAACTGTTTTATTCTTTAAAAAAAAAAAAAAAATGTGTTTTCAACAGAATGAAAAAGAAAACCCATAATCAAAATGAGCTCAACACAGAAAATAATGTGGAATAAAGAAATCAGCAGCGTCACTAAGAAAAACATAATAGTAAAATGACAGCAATCAATTCACACCTATTGATAATTACACGGAATGTAAATGAATTAAATGCACCAGTCAAGAGGCAGAGAGAGCAGAACTGAAAAAAAAAAAAGCAGGATCCTTCAATAGGCTGTCAACCTGTCAACAAGACACAGTAATGGAGACAGCCTAAATGCCCATCAACAGAATGGTTAAACAAACTTTGGTACATACACACAACAGAATACTATGCAATGTTGAAGAATAATGATGAATCTGTGAAACACCTCACAACATAGGATGAACCTGGAGGACATTATGCTGAGTGGAATAAGTCAATCACAAAAGGACAAATATTGTATGAGACCAATGTTGTAAAAAGTTAAGAAAAGGTTTTCTTAATAAAAGAAGCTATCTATAATGGTTATAATGGAGAAGGAAGGGGAAATTGTTCATGGGCTAGAGAGCTTGGAAAACATATACAAGGTCACTATGAGTCGGAACCGACTCGACAGCATTTAACAACAACAAGGAGGGTAGACACATATTAATATGGATGACAGGTCCGGCAATGTAGAGCAAGAGAGAGGTTAGCTGAGGAAAGATGAAGGTAGCAGGAGACAGTGGGAGGAATGCAATAGTTGAAGTGAACAGAGGAAAATATTGTTTACTGTTGGCACATGGATGGGTTTGCAATCACTGTAAGGAAGCAAAGTGTAAGATTTGCTGAATGTAAAACTGATGACCTGCTCTGTAAACCATCACTCAATTCACAATAAAAAGTTTCCCCAAAAATGTTTTCTTTTGAGGATGAGGTTTTGAACATGTGACAAGACAGCGTCATCTAGTGGAGAGAATATCAGAATAGAATGTCAGCCACTTAAGAGGCATTTCATTTCCTTGAAGCCTTTATTTTCTCAACTATAAAATGGGGATAATGCTTCATCACATTCCACCTGATAAATATAAGATAGAGACAAATGCAAATAATCTAGGGAGGGCTTCTAACTTCTCAAAGGAAAGACAAAGGAGAAAATAAAAGAGCATTGCCAAAAAATCATAGAAAATTTATTAAACAAAAATATCCAATTGTGAAGCTATTTCTCAGCATCTCCTTCATCTAAGTTCTAGACAGTTCTGAAGGCAGTGTTTCCATCACTCTCTTATCAGAAGAATTCTGCTCTCTTCAATTTAACTATGTGAAAAGGGCAGCTTTATCATGTTTGAGAGAATCAAATTATGTTCACTTAAAATAGGGGTGGGAATCTTTTTTATGCCAAAATTTATATCATTCACAGGCCATACAAAATTATCAACTTAAAAATTAGCCTGCTATTTGGTCAAACATTTCATTAACTAACCCCTAACGTGAAGGAAAGGAGTTCTGGTAACATAGTAGTTACGAATCGGCTGTTAACCTCAAGGTCGGTAGTTAAAAACTACCAGCTGTTCCTGGGGAGAAAGAGGAGGCTTTCTGCTCCCGTAAAGATTTACAGCCTCGGAAACGCTGTGCAGGGTCGCTGTGAGTCGGAATCGACTCCACAGTACTTAACAACTACAACAAAGTGAAGGAGCTCCGGTAGCATAGTGGTTATAAGTTGGGCTGCTAACCTTAAGGTCAGCAGTTCGAAACTACCAGCTGTTCCATGGGAGAAAGATGAGGCTTTCTGCTCCCGTAAAGATTACAGCCTCAGAAACTCTATGCAGGGTGACTAAGAGTTGGAACCAACTCCAAAGCACACCACCATCACCACCACCAATGTGATGGCTGGACTTGTGATTGCCTTGGCAGGGCTAGACCAAATGATTTAGTGGGCCAGATGTCCCCACCTATGCTTTAAAACGTTCTTTGAATTTGGTGAACAAAAAGGAGCAAGACCAGGCCTATGACGTGCATAGGGTAAGGTTTCCCAACGCAATTCTCATAGGACAGTCTTGCTGCCCCGAAGAATGAGCAGTTGCATAGTCATGATGTAAAAAGCATCTTTCAGCACAACTTTCTTGGCCTTTTTCTCACCAATGCGTTTTCAATTTACTTACAACTTCTTCATGATAAGACCTCATGATTGTCCTGTGTCTTTTAAGAAGATCGGTATAACTTTGTGAGCTGATTGATCTCTCTGCCTTGAATTTAACTGGCTCGGCAGATGCCCTTGGAAACATCATTTCAATGTTTTTGAAAACAGCATAATGAGACTAGGACAAGTGTATTACTGAGAGAACTTATCTGCAACCACCCACTGGTCACAAGACATGTTTAAACACATTTTGTTTGGAATGAATCCGTTCATGTATGAACTAGAAGCCTAGTAGCAATACTTTTTTACTTACCCTCCTGTAAGGCAAAGCCAGTTAAATCTTTATTTGGAAAGTTCCCATGTGCAAGATTATCACTGTTGAGAAGTGACAGTAGTTAGAGTAATTCAGATGGGAAAGAGGAGCATGTTGTTAAGCATCATCAAGTGGGTTCCAACTCGTAACGACCCTGTATAGGGTTTCCGAGGAGTGGCTGGAGAGATTGAGCCATCCACCTGTGGTTCAAACTGACCTTATAGTCGAGTACTTATCCTACAGTGCCACAGAGTAGGGTTGTTGTTGTTGTTGTTGTTAAGTGCCATCAAGTCAGTTCCGACCCATAGCGACCCTGTATAGTAGGGTTTCCAAGGAGCAGCTGGTGAGCTTGAACCACTGACCCTGTGGACCAAGTGACTTTGCAGTCCAGTGTATTAACCCATCTCATCTGTAGTACCTGGACACAAATTCTCCAAAGTGCCTAGGCAGAGTTATAGCCTATAATTCAATAAGACTCTGCTTCCACTCTCTGGGGGAAAGATTTCTAATCCTACAGAGCATACTATCATGAGAAATTGTTGTTAACTGCCATCGAGTCATGAGAACTAGAAGTATTAAATCTTGCAGTGGGTCACTGAAGACAATGATAAGTGGGGCTACCCCAAGTCTCCAGGTCCAGATAATCTTCCGATTTCATTTGCCACCAAATACCCAGGAATAGTAGCATGTCTGGAATTTATCAATGGCTTTTATTGATGGCTGATTGAACTTTCATAGGAGCAGTAGGGAACCTTTGTCTTCTCCATCTCTTTCACTGTGCCTGCCAACATAACTCTTATTTCCAAAGGGAGCTCTGGTAGCGTAGTGGTTACGAATCGGGCTGCGAACCTTAAGGTCAGCAGTTCGAAACTACCAGCCGCTCCGCGGGAGAAAGATGAG
>NW_006408684.1:1779784-1780644 GCF_000296735.1 Chrysochloris asiatica | reverse complement strand
GACTTTTTGCTCTCTTCATGTATGATATTCTTGATGTCATCCCACAACTCTTCCGGTCTTTGGAGGGAACTAAAAACTGAGGCCTTATCTATTTAAAATGCTTTCCTGAGCCTGACTAGAGTTTAGTCAAGTAGTCTCTAGGTAGGCAAAATCAGGTAAAATCAGTTTGGTCCTTACACTCAAGCATGGCAACCACAGTGAGGTTGGCAGTGTTTTGTTCTCCTGTGCATAAGGTCGCTATGAGTCAGTACCGACTCGATGGCACCTAACAAGTGTGAGAAAATAAAATTCCTTTTGTTAACACCATTTATTTCTGTTTGTTAAAACACTGTTGTTGTTGTTGTTGTTGTTGAGTCGATTCCGACCCATAGCGACCCTGTATAGCATTTCCAAGGAGCAGCTGGTGAGTTGGAACCGCCGACCTTGGAGTTCAAACGGCTTTGCAGTCTGGTGCATTAACCCACAGCGCTACACCAGGAGTCCTTTAAAACACTAGATAACAAAAACTAAACAGAAATGTCTGGCTCAGAGAAGACTTGAAAGGAGATGACAGTAGCCTTTTTCAATTTTCTAATGCTCTGGGTGTTTTTTTAAAATATATTTACTTCACTCAAATATGATTCATTTGTGGGTATGAATTGAGTAAGTTTATTCCTTTAAAAATAGTAAAATTAGTACTCAATTTTTATGTATAGAATATATAACATTTATGTATATATGAAATTCAAACATCGATAAATTCAAAATGAATACATTTGAACTTCTCTACCAGCTGCTCTGCGGGAGAAAGATAAGGCTTTCTACTCCCGTAAAGATTTACACCCTCGGAAACCCTGTTACAGGGTCGCTATGGGTCGGAA
>NW_006408684.1:1773705-1778363 GCF_000296735.1 Chrysochloris asiatica | reverse complement strand
AGATGAGGCTTTCTACTCCCGTAAAGATTTACACCCTCGGAAACCCTGTACAGGGTCGCTATGGGTCGGAACCGACTCGACGGCACTTAACAACAACAATGGACCTAATATGGGTGTTTTTTGACTAAGCTTTTTCCTATACAATCTCCCAAACTTTAATTATTATCTATATGCCATTAACTCCAAAATCTGTATTTCTTTCAAGAACTGATCTCCTGAATCCAACACATATATCCAATTGCCTACCATATGTCTCCACTTCAATACTGAATATTGGACAAACTCAAATGTCCAATATTAAACCTGTAATCTTCTCCATCCAACCTGCCTCTTTTGCAATCTTTTCCATCTTAGCAAATTGGCACCAATATTCTCCAATTGCCAAACGTCTTCCATCAATTGCAAGTGATATGAATTTAAATTCCTAAGTATTTTTCTCTTTGTTCATGATTGATATCTTATTCAAAACTACCATCATATCTTTCTTAACTACTACACTAGCTTCCTACCTGATCAATCTGCTTCCATATAACCCACCTCCAAATTACTTTTTGTTTTTCAAACAAGGCGATATTTCAGACATTTGTCTTCATAAAGTCATTCAAGAGATGCTGTCAAAAATAATTAACATGGATAAAAAGACCTTTTATGATATGACCAGAGTTGTGAAGAGTCTAGAAACCATAGCTAATGAAAAATAGCTGAAGGAATATATTGTGGATTGAATTGTCTCCCCCACTCCAAAAAAAAAAAAAAAAAAAAAATATATATATATATATATATATATATGTGTGTGTTTTAAATCCTAACCTCTATTCCTGTGGTTATAATCTCATTTGGAAATGGGTTGGCTTTGTTATGTTAATAAGACAGGGTTCTTGTAGGGAGGTGGGAGGAGGGTAATAGATGCCAAGTCACTTGGAGATCTCCAAGGAATTAGGGAACAAGCTAAAGAAACAGCAAGAAAAGAAAGGCTTCTCCCAGAGGCAGCACCTTGAATTTGGAGCGCCACCCTTCTACACTGTGAAATAATACAGTGTTGTTTGTTAATGTCACTCATCTGTGGTATTTTTGTTGTAAAAGTACTAGATAACTAAGACAAAATTAGGTACCATGAGTGGGGTATTTCTCTGAACATCTACAATATGAAGTGACTTTAGAATAGGATAATGGGAAGAGGCTGGAAACATTTTTATGTGCCTAATAGTAAAAGTCTTGATTGCCTTGAGGAGGTTGTTGGTAGGATCATGGATGTCAAAAGCAATTATGATGAGGTCTCAAAAGAAAATGAGGAAAGCCATAGAGAACGTCTCTCTAGTTAGGGAATACATATGGCACCAGCAATAGAACGCTGCTAGAAATGAGGACAGTGAATGTGCTTTGGTGAAGCTTTAAAATAAAATAATGAACATGGGATTAAACAATGGAGGAAGAGTGATGCTTTATATGCAGTGGCAACAACTTGTTTGAATTATATTCATATGTTTAGTGATCGGTAGAACTTGTAAATGATGATGAATGGTAATGATGATGACACAGATTTCTAAGCAAGATGGAAGCAATTGCATAGTTTCTCCTTGATGCTTATAGTAAAATATGAAAGAGATGGACTTAAAAAATGAACTGTACAAAATGAAAACAAAACTTAAATGTTTGAAAAATTCTGTTATTGCAGTACACTGAATTAGTTCATATGGCTCTTTGTAACTCCCCCAAAACAGCTTTTTTCCCCTATGGATCTGGGTAAAAGAAGGTGGGGTAAGATGCTGATAGGAAGATTCATTCAGTTGTGAGTGATTGTTAACAGGATTTTGTAACTGAGAATGCAAAAATTTGGAACTCGAACACCGATTTTAAATGAGCCACATCAGAAGCAAGAAGGGATAATCTCACAGTCATCAACGAAAAAGAACACAGCTTTTGGACTCTGAGGTCCCTGTTCATTGAGCCTCTTCAACCCAGAAGACAGAGCTGTGATATCAAAGCAGCAGTAACAACAACAGAACCAAGAACTTCAGCACAGACAGAGCAGTGGGCTTCCTTTCCAAGAGCAAATAAACTTGAATACCTTCAGATAAGAGGCTCCTTTGTGAAACAAGGTGCCTCTAAGCACTTAGTTGGGAGAACCAGGTTTTCTAACCATGGGACTAGAGCCTTTGGGCTCAGGTTTATACTGGAATGAAATGCCTTTAGGCATTTATCAGTAGCTCTAAAAGAGCTTTGGAACATTGCAGGAGCAAGGGTCCCTGTGGCTAGGAGGTCAAGGAGGAGAGAGAGACTTGCCTTTGAGCATGGCTGTGAAGAGGCTGATCTGCTTGAAGGAAATGTACCCTGAGCATTGCTAATTTTGAATTGCAACTTTCTAATAAACTCCATAACTATGAATATGGTGTCTGAATTCAGTGTGGCCATTGCAATAGAATCCAGCTGAGAAGTAGAGTAGTGTGGGAGTGATGGTTAGTGAGATTTTGACAGTGTTGTAGAAACTAAGGCCAGAGTCCTGCTGTGGCACTGTGGGCTAATGCGCTAGACCACAAGCTTGCTTCAAGACCACCAGCTGCTTTTTGGAAACTCTATACAGGGTCGCTATGGGTTGGACCCCACTTAATAGCACTTAACAACAACAGCTACACAAAGTAAGGACAGGTGCCCTAAAACTTTTACCAAGGACCTGGTAACTCAGTTTTCTGTTAAAGACATTAGGACAAACACCACAGCAGACAAACTATCTGTTTATACTGAAAGGAAAAGTGACAGGACAAAAGGCAAGAACACTGTCTAGCTCTTAGAATTCTACAGGCAAGAAACAGACTCAAGGAGCTATACCTATAACCTTCCGAGAAAAGAAACCGACCATTATTGGCACAGCTCAGATATCAGCAGAACAGTTAGAAGGAGTACAGGAAACAGGGATGCATCTGTTTCAAAGGATGGGACCACAACCTCCTAGGTTTCAAAGAGACAGATCTTCACCAACACAGTTCAGAGTATGGACTGCAGTTCATGAGCTTTAGGGGTGCAGGGTTGCTGGCCAAAGCTGAGGGATATAGCTTCCATGCTCAAGGGGCAGGAGAATGGAGCTTGCTGGAGCCAAGGAAACAGGATTGCCACTAAGACTAAGAGAATATAGCCACCCAAAGCCCAGGAAGTGAAGTTGCTGTTAGAGTGGGCCTGGAAAGTGAAGCTGAGGCCCAGGGCTGAGGAGCTTCTACACAGAATCCAGAAAGTCTGGCCAACACCCAGAGTCTGGAAGGCAGGGCCATGGCTCAGATGGTCCCAAAGAACCTAGGGTTATATTCAAGCCTTGAGGGCTAATGTAAATTATTCTGATGGATTTTGGACTTGTTTGGTCCCTGTTATCCCTTTCTTCTCTCCAGTTTCTCCCATTTGTAATGGAAATGTCTGCTTTTTGACTGTTCCACCAGTGTACTTGAGCAACAAATAGCTTGTATTCTACGTTTCACAGGTTTATTGATGAAGAATTGTGCCCCATAATGTAATATGACTAAAGTCTTGCCTATTTTTTATTTAGACGATTCAGAAGATGAGATTTGGACCTTGGAGTTGATTTAAGACTTTGGGATGATATGATGCAGTGACTGAGCTTTGCATGTGGCAAGGACAAAGGGTGGAAGGTTATGGATTGAAGTATGTCCCCCCAAAACATGCAAATCTTAACCTCTCTGCCTGTGGCTATGATCTCCTTTGGTAATGGGTTATCTTTGTTATGTTAATGGGGAAGGTTTAGTGTAGTGTGTGCTTTAAACCAGTCTCTTTAGAGAAATCAAAGAAATGAGAGGAAAAATATATATAGGGAAAGAAAGATGCCAAGCTTTATGGTGATCTCCAAAGACCCAGGAAGAAGTTGAAGAAACAAGGACCTTTCTTTTGAGCTGACAGGGAAAGAAACCTTTCCCCTAAGAGCCAGCCAGCATCCTGATCTCTGGTACAGAGTCACTGTACCAAAAGGAAATAGTTGACGTTCAACCATTTAAAGAGGTAGCATATGGTCAAGAGCCAATGATACTGAAGGAAGAAATCCAATTTGCATTATAGGAATTGGCAAAGAACAAGGTACCAGGAATTGATGGAATAAAAATTGAAATATTTCAAGAAAGTGAGATGGCACAGGAGGCACTCACTCACCTATGCCAAGAAATGTGGAAGACAACTATCTGGCTGACTGATTGGAAGAGATCCATATTTGTCCCCATTCCTAAGAGAGGTGACCCAATGGAATGCAGAAATCATTGGACAATAGCTTTGATATCCCATGCAAGTAAAGTTTTACTAAAAATAAAACAGAAATGGATACAAGCATAAATTGACGGAGAACTTCCAGAGGTTCAAGCCGGATTCAGAAGAGGACGTGGAATGAGGGATATCATTGGTGATGTCTAATGAATCTTGGCTGAAAGCAGAGAATACCAGAAAGATGTTTACCTGTGCTTTATTGACTATGCAAAGGCATTAGATTGTGTGGATCATGACAAGCTATAGACAACATTGCGAAGTATGAGTATTCCTGAACACTTAATTGCGCTCATGAGGAATCTGTACCTGGACCAAGAAGCAGTTGTTCGAACAGAACATGGGAACACTGAATGCTTTAAAATTAAGAAAGGTGTATGACAGGGTTGTATTCTTTCACCATACTT
>NW_006408684.1:1762062-1770015 GCF_000296735.1 Chrysochloris asiatica | reverse complement strand
TACTCCCGTAAAGATTTACACCCTCGGAAACCCTGTTACAGGGTCGCTATGGGTCGGAACCGACTCGATGGCACTTAACAACAACAACAACAACTCTTCAAATTATTTCTTGAGCAGGTTATCACAACAATTTGAGTGCATTTATAGCATATTTTAATATTTTGTAGCAACAATCTGTGCTCATAACTCTAACTTTTATGGTTTTTTTTTCATAAATTTTTTTGTTCATGCAAACTAATTAAAAAGAATCTGGCACATAGTAATCATTAAATACTGTCATTATTAGTATTATTACTTGATTTATTCTGTCAGAAAAAAAAAAAGTTTAAATGATCTAATCAGTCTCAAAAAACCAAACACCTCAATCCAATTTCCATTGATTATTTTTACCCCAACAATTAATTGAGTCCTGGTGAGGTGCTGTGTGTTAATGGGCTAGACTGCAAAGTCAATTTGAACCTCAAGGTTGGCGGTTCAAGCTCACCAGCTGCTCCCTGGAAACCCTATACAGGGTCACTATGGGTCAGAACCGACTCGGTGACACTTAACAACAACAATTAATTTTGAAAAACTGAAATCTCCATAATATTCAGTCTCCCTATGCATCAAGAAATGTTTCTCAATTTTTCTTTTTGTTCCTGTCCCTTAATAAATGTGTGTAGCTTTCTTCAAATCAACTGTACTCTTTCTTTTCTAATATTCTTTTACCCAGGAGTGACTGCATATAATAAGCAGAAATGCCACTCAAACTGACCGTTGTTGTCGTTGTCATTGTTAATTGCCATCAACTCAGTTCTGACTCATAGTGACCCTGTAATAAGGTTTCTAAGGAGTAGTCGGTGGGTTTGAACTGCTGACCTTGCAGTTAGCAGTCCAGTATTCTACAGAGTCACACCAGGACTCCAAACTGATAATAGAAATGATAAAATAGAAATATGTCCCATGGAATTCAAAGATAGTAAACTCAAGCATCACAGGGCCAAGACAATCAGAAACCAAGTCTCCTCTTGCCATTTGTTTCCCCACGTGGTTTCTCCTCTCCATGAGTGTGTTCCATTCTGTGCTGCTCTCCTCACACCAGCTCCTCTACTCACTCATGGCTTCTGCTTCAGCATAATTGTAATTGGCACGTGGCTTTCGTTTGTCATGACCCATCTCCACTCTTTACTTGGCATTAATTTTTAGCTTGGCTCCCTACAACAAATTAACTGTATATTTTCTGCACCTCTTAATTCAGATCCACAAGGGAGACAATCTGGTGTGTTGTTGGCTACTAGGTGACTGATTTGGATTAGCAGTTTTAACGGTGGACCACATTTGAGTGGTGAGGTTGGGACCGTAAGTAGAGCAATGCAGCCAGATGTCTAGATCATGTGGCATGAAGAATGATCCTTTCGAAGAGCAATGGACAAGA
The DNA here is from genome assembly GCF_000296735.1 of Chrysochloris asiatica. Lineage (NCBI taxonomy): Eukaryota > Metazoa > Chordata > Mammalia > Afrosoricida > Chrysochloridae > Chrysochloris > Chrysochloris asiatica. The sequence goes on along the minus strand of NW_006408684.1, from coordinate 1,768,601 downwards.
CAGGCAAGATCTCTAAAAGTTCAGTAAGTCAGGAAATGACAGGCATCTTATAGTTTTCCTAGATGTATATAAGTACAGTTGTCACTAAAGGAATTTATTTTTCTTTATACAAGGATAAGTCAAAATGTGGTGTCCTGGTGTGGTGCTATAGGATAAGCAATGGACTGCTAACCACAAGATTGGAAATTCCAGCCCACCAGCTTGAAAAAGGCTACCATAACCTCCTTTCAAGTCTTCTCTGAGCCTAACATTTCAGTTCAGTTTTTAGTTATCTAGTGTTTTAACGGAGGCCTGGTGTGGCACTGTGGGTTGATGCACCACATCAGGGCTCCAGACACATATATACATATGCCAAAAACATTAAATTTGAAACAAGGGTGAGAGACATAAACACTGGCAGTCAACCTCAGAAAAGAAGAGAGACACTAGTTCAAAGTGCATATCTGATTGATGGCAGATTAGTACTATCATCTTCCTGCATAAGGAAGAGAATATAATTTGAATATGTTGACCCATGATATTAACTTATGTAATGCACAGTTTTGTAAGGCTGCCATTAGATTTATGATATCTATTATTGAGTTGTAGATCAACCCAGATATTACATGTCAATGTAAACACCTTTTCACACTCTTCACCATATAACTTGTCATTTTTAATCTCCCACATTGATGTTAAACATCTCCTTACTATCAAACTGTAAATACAACATGGACCATATTTTCTACGTGACTAAAAAGAGTGATTGAAGAGCAGATTGGAAAAAAAAATTCTTTGATTTATTTCACCTGAGTTTCCCCAGGACTATGCTATGATTTATGTCCTAGCACACGCTGTCTGATTAGTTCACTCTGGGATAAAAAGGCAAACCATTAAAGGCATTAAAATTGCAACAAGAATCTTATCTGTACAATAAGCACAATAGTGACATCTTGTGCCTATGAACACATGAACTAGCAGTAGTCTTGCTACTTCTCATTTAAAATCTGAGGGCTGGCGAATCAGCATAGAGCCTGTTAGATACAATTTAAATATTAAAACTTAGATCAGCTTCACCAAAGAGGTTGTTTTCTTTATCACTTGGCATATACAGCATACAAATTTGATGTCTTATAGCTTTATTCATTATTTTTTAAAATGTCTGGATGCATAAGAAAGAGCCTTGGACCAAAACTCAGAGAACAGGGTATTATATCTGACTGTCATTAACTCACTATGGCTGTTCCTTGTATTCACAATAAAATTTTTTAGTACAAAGTCAACCATAAGGACACTTTCATGTTTATAATCATTTTTATTGCAAACAATATGAGAAAGAAATCGCATGTTTCATTATGAATTACTAAGTCTTTCATCATGTTAAGACAAAGACAGTATCTTGAAGTCTCAAGCTTTTCTCAAAAACTATAACAGGTATATATAGTTGAAATAATGCTACATAACAAATAATCACAAAACTTCAACATCACACAATAAGCATTTGGTTTGTACAACTAATGTTCAAATAGAAGTCAGCTGATCAAGCCTGGGTTCAAGTAAAGTGGCTGAATTCTCTGCTCCTTATGTCTCTTCCTAGGAATAGTAGCCTATCAAAGGCAAGTTCCCAAAGCAAAGGAAGAGGTGCTAGAGAGGAAGCAAAAGCACAAATGGTTTCATGTGTCAGGTTTTAACGGGCATACCATCACATCTACCTCATTCAACTGGCCAAAGTACGTCACAAAGTAAATCAGATGCTCAAGTTAGTCCATATTCAACACATTTCATAAGTGGACTTGAAAGAGGATACTATTGTTATGGTCCTGAAAAAAGCATCATTAAAATTAAGGGGCAGGAAAAAATACACCACTCTTTTAATGGGTGGAATTGCAAAGTCACATAGTAAAACAAGTGAATATAGAGAATAGTGAAGAAATCGGCCAAGAATACAATCTACATAACAAGCATAAAACTCAACCAACAGAGAAAAACCCTGTCCCTGTATTCCACTGTTCTTTGAAAATAAACACTCCAACCCAACTACTAGACTCGACATATGATTTAACTTAATATATATTTGTTTTGACTACCTATGAACAAGACTTTGTGTTAGGTCAGAATCACTGAACTGGTTCAACAGCCTTCTAAAACCAAAACCAAACTTGCAGCTGTCGAGTTAGCTCAGTCTCAGAGCAACCTATGTGACCATGTAGAACTACCCCATATGGTTTCCAAGGTTGTGATCTTATACTGAAGCAGACTGCTGTATTTCAAGGAGCAGCTGGTGGAATCAAAATGCCAACCTTTCAGTTATCAGCCCAGCACGATAACCACTGCATCACCAGAACGTGAACTCTGGTCTATCTGAATTTACTATCTTGTGATTTTACCAGCTTCCCCCACCCCCTCAAAAAAGAGAGAGAGTCCTGGTGTGGCACTGTATGATAAGCACTGGACTGCTAACCACAAGGTCAGTAGTTTAAACCCACAAGCCACCCCTTGGGAACCTTATACAGAGTTGCTATGAGTCAGAACCAACTCAATGGCATTTAATAACATAGGAAAATATGTATTAAATAATCAAAGAAATTTTTCCCCACTACATAGAATACAAGAAAATACACATAATGAAAATACTGGTTGCATTCAGCCACTATTCTTAAACACATATTCAAAAAGCTAAAAAATAATGAAATCTAAATAAAAACATTTTAAATGTCCCTTTAACAAATCACTTAAGAATATAAACCTAAATGTGAGAAACTCTGGAATACATAGTTAACAATTTGTATGTAAAATTATTTTTAATTTCTTGGAGCTAAGATAATATTGTCATTGCCAATGCTATGAGTTTTATCCAAGCATTCTTTCGTGAATCACATGCTCAAGTTATTCCATATCCAACACATTTAATAACTGAACTTGAAAGAGTATACTAGTATTAGAGTTATGGTCCTGAAAAATTTTTTAACAATGAAAATTCTCTATCTGTTAGTGAAGAGGAACAAATAAATAACATACAAATGCAGTCTCTGGGGAAGAAACTAAGAAATATGGCACAAATTTGTTGTTAACAAGAAAATAGGCATACACATACAATTAACAGGAAACAATGAGAGTGTTGACTTCCTTATGATTTTTTGAAAGACCCCTTTACTATAATTTTATCTTTTGAATTGATTAAAAATAACATATGCATACTAATGATTGTTAAGTGCTGTCAAGTCGTTTCTGACTCATAGTGAGCCTGTATAGGGTTTCCAAGAAGCAACTTGTGGGTTTGAACTGCTGAATTTTCAGTCCAATGCATTATCCTGCATACACAACTAACGATATGAGGAGACTACAAAATGATTATCTGATATCCACCAGAAGGGTGGGTCATTGCAAAGCCGTTAAAGATTCTGTTTAAAGATGCATGCTGATTGATGTATTAAAGAGTGAAATGTCATAAAACCTGAAATTTATTTCAAATGGTCCAGCAAATAAGTTATATATACATATGGAGAGAGGCAAAAAAAATATGGCAAAACTGTTAACAAGTGATTAATCTAAGTGGAATTAAGGAGCTCTGGTAGCTTAGTGGTTACGATTCAGCCTGCAAACCTTAAAGTCAGCAGTTTGAAACTACCAGCTGTTCTATGGGAGAAAGATGAAACTTTCTGCTCCCGTAAAGATTTACAGCCTCGGAAACTGTGCAGGGTCACTATAAGTCCAAACCAACTCCATGGCACATAACAACAACAATCTAAGTGGAAAATATCTTAGTGTTCCTTATACCATTCTTTGACCTTTATGTTTTAAATATTTCCAAATATAAATATTGAAAAACATTTCTAAAAATTGGTTAAAAAGTAGGTAACATTGATACCGAAATCAATATTGTTTTAGAGCCTTCTAGTCAAGATGTCATATAAGAGTAAGGTTTTGACATACCACTTCCAAACATTCATCATGATGGGTAAAATTTACCAAGTGGAGAATGAATGAGGGAGAACACGGGTAAGCTCAAATGAGCTAGATAGTTCTGTGAACCAAAGTGATACACAAAAATAAAGCTGTGAGTCGGATTAAATTAACACAGGTTTTCTGGAAGCCAAGTTTGGAAACAGACTATAACAGCAATGATTTAGCCTCTGGGGGGCTGGCTGGGTCTAGGGAGGGGAGAGGAAAGGGAGAGAGAAACATCACACAAAATACAGTAAGAGTCAGAGTAGCTTCTTGATGCCAGGATCTGTTTGAACCACAAGGTCATCAGTTCAAGTTCACCAGCAGCTTCTTGGAAACCCTATACAGTGGCACTATGAGTCAGAACCGACTTGACAACACTTAACAAACTGTTATCTGGGGGAGCAAAGTGGCTCTGTAGGATAAGCACTGGACTGCTAATCAAGGTCAGAAGTTCAAACCCACCAGCTGCTCCATGGGAGAAAGATAATGCTTTCTGCTCACACAAAGCCTTACAGACTCAAATACCCCTATATAGGGTCACTATGAATCGGGACTGACTCCATGGCATTTAACAACAATATATAAAATTACCACAACAGTTTCCTACTGTTACTGTAATAATTACCACAAACTTAATGGCTCAAAATAAATGCATTATTTTCCATTTCAGGAAGTCAGAAATCTAAATAAATCTTACAGGTTTTAATCAAGACGTTGGAAAAGCTGTGTACTTTTTGTGTGCTCTTCTAGGGGAGAATTATTTTCTTGCCTTTCCCAGTCTGAAGAGGCTGCCTGAATTCCTTGGCTTGTGGACCCTTTCACCATCATCAAAGAATATTACTCTAACTTCTGCTTCCATCATCACATCTCTCCTTCTAACTATACTGCTTCTTCTTTTAAGGAAAGACACCTTTGAGGAGGTTGGCAGCTCAAGACTACCAGCTGCTCCTCTGGAGAAAGATGAGGCTCTCTGCTCCTGTAAAGATTTAAAGTTCTTGGTATCTCACAGAGTCCCTGGGAGAACTGAGGAACCACCCCAGATCTGTGTAAAACTACAGGACAATTCTTCTGATGATCATTATAAATGAAAAGTCCTTAAAGAAAATGTTAGCAAACTGTCATTTGTCAGTGTGTAAAATGAATAATTTTCTACAAGTAGATTAAGTTTATCACAAGAATCTTTAAATATAATTCATCCTAGGAGCTCTGGTAGCGTAGTGGTTACAAATTGGGCTGCAAGCCGTAAGGTCAGCAGTTCGAAACTACCGGTGGTTCCGCGGGAGAAAGATGAGGCTTTCTGCTCCCGTAGCGATTTACAGCCTCGGAAACCTCGTGTAGGGTCACTATGAGTCGGAACCGACTCCACGGCACACAACAACAACAACAACATTAACCAATTAATAGAAAAAAGCTGTATAATAGTCAAATAAACAGAAAAGACAAAAAACTCAAGGCTCATTCATAACAACTTAGAAGGGAAATGCTTTTAGATACTCATTTAGATAAAAAAAAAAAGCAACATTACTTAACTCATTTAATATATCTAGTAAAACAATACTAATGAAACCAGAGAAAGACATTACAAGAAGAGTCATATACACCCTTCTTAAGATGGTAATGCCAAAATTCTAAATACAGTATTAGTAAATCAAAATCAAAAGTGACTAAATATGAATTATGATAAGAAAGGATTTACAGTAGAAATGTAAACTGGTTCCATGGCAGAATAAGGTAACATACCAAACTAACCTAACAGATTCAAGAATGTTGTTGTTAAGTGCCATCAAGTCAGTTCAACTCATAGTGACCTTGTAGAGGGTTTCCAAGGAGCAGCTTTTGGGTTTGAACCTCTGACCTTGTGCTAAGCAGTTCAAGGCTTATCATACAGCACCACAACAGATTCCAGAATAACAACTTCTTAGTTGTTTCAGAAAAACAACTTTATAAAATTCATCAATCATTTATGCTTTTATAAAAGATATGGAAAATTAATTGTAAAATAAAAAACCTAGCAATATATGGATCTCACTTTCCATCTTTCCTATCTCAAAAAAGCTAAAAGCACCAATATTTAAAGTTTTCATTGGTAAAAAAATTGAAAAGATATAGACATATATAAATAGTGGCATATAAGCAAGAAGTTGTAGATAAATAAATATACACATTTATATAGAACAATTATTCATTCATTATGCAACTTTCAAATGCATATGAGGCTCTTTAAAAAACCATGGGTTGGGTCAGATGCACCTTAGTCCTCAAACTGATATCTTTGACTTTAAAGAAGTCTTGCCTAATGTAATACAAATACATTATTTGATTTCTTGACTGATAATTCCACAAGTGCTGATTGTGATATCAAGCAAAATGAAGTCTTTGTCAATTTCAATCTCATCCCATTTATTGGTATTATTTACTAGTCCAATTATGGGGATTTTTGTTTTTTTTACATTGAGGGGCAATCCATACTGTAGGTTGTGGTGTTTGGTGTTCATCACTATGTTGTTGTTGTTGTCAGGTGCCATCGAGTCGGAACCGACCTATAGCGACCCCATGCACAGCAGAACGAAACAATGTCCGATCCTGGGCCAACCCCACCACCGCTGCCACAC
>NW_006408684.1:1761363-1761962 GCF_000296735.1 Chrysochloris asiatica | reverse complement strand
GATGTCAGCTTGAGGACTAAGGTGTGCCTGACCTAAGCCATGGTATTTTCAATAACCTCACATGCATGCGAAAGCTGGACAGTGAATAAGGAAGAATGTAGAAGAATTGATGCTTTTAAGTTATGGTGTTGGAGGAAAATATTGACAGTTCCATGGGCAACCTAAAGAACCAACAGATCTGTGTTGGAAGAAGTGCAGCCAGAGTGCTCCTTGGAGGTCAGGATGGCCAAACTTCATCTCCCATACTTCAGACATATTGTCAGGATAGACTACTCACTGGAGAAGGAAGGATACCATGTTTGGAAGGGTGGAGGGTCAGAGAAAAAGAGCAAGACCCCCAGCAAGATAGATTAGCAAAGTGACAGCCTCAGTGTGCTCATGTTATGCCCAGAATTCAGGGTCCCCAAAGACCACCCAGGAGCCCTGTACCAATGCAAATACATAAGGGAAGTTAATCAAGCTTGAGCCAGGTCTCTAACCTTATCCAACGCATCGGAATAGGGAAAGAGCCCCGAATTCATTGTCTGCAGAGTTTTTATAGAGTTTTCAAACAGCTCAGGTTTCTCAGCTTTATGATCTTTGGATTGGTTAACAATTGG
>NW_006408684.1:1729297-1759981 GCF_000296735.1 Chrysochloris asiatica | reverse complement strand
CAGGTTGTTAATGAGTCTTCCTCCAATCCTGACGCCACGTTTTTCTTCAAAGAACCCACCTTCTCGTATTATTTACTCAACATACAGGTTGAATAAGTATGGTGAAAGAACACAACTTTGTCATCAGTATTAGTGGCCCTGTACAGGGTTTCTGAGGAGCGACTGGTGAGCTTGAACTACCAACCTTGCAGTTCAAACGGCTTTGCAGTCTGGTGTATTAACCCACAGCGCCACACCAGGACTCCATTACATGGCTGCAATTCCCTTGATGTAGCAACATTTAACAGCATTTACATCTATTCCCTAAAAGAGACTTTTCAGATTAAGACTAAGTAAACGATTTTGAGATGAGTTTATCATGTATTATTCAGATGGGTCAAGTGGCCTCAGATTATTGACTTACCACCATTAAGTTGATTCTGACATAAAGTGATCTTTGTCTAAGACAGAGTAGAGCTACTTCTTAGGGTTTCCAAGACTGGAGCCTTGTTTTTTTGGCCAATGCCTTCAAGCAGCTTGGATTTCTTAATCATATGCTACCTCTTGAAATGGTTGAACACAGTTCTCTTTGGTACAGTGACTTTGTGTATTCCTTCCATCTTGTTTTGATGCTTCCATCATTCCATATTTTGTCCATCGTTATTGTTGTTGTTAAGTGTCGTTGAGTCAGTTTTGACTAATAGTGACTCTGGATAGGGCTTCCTAGGAGCACCTGGTGAACTTGAACCACTGACCTTGCAGTTCAAACTGACCTTGGAGTCCAGTGCATTAACCTGCCACACCACAATAGGACTCGATTCAGAATCCTTCAATATTTCAAATTGAGGCTTGAATTTTTCTTCAGGTCTTTCATCTTCAGAAATGCTGAGCATGTTCTTCCCTTTTGGTTTTCTAACTCCAGGCCCTTGCACATTTCATTATAATATTTTACTTTCCTATCTTTTTAATAACCTTTTGCCTTCTTCCTATATGATGTTCTAGATATTATCCCACAACTTTTCTGGTGATCAGTCATTAGTGTCTAATACATCAAATCTGTTCTTGAGATGGACTCTAAATTCAGGTGGGATATGTTCTAGGTCATATGTTGACTCTTGTGAATGTGTATTTTCTTCAGCTTCATCTTGAAATTGCATATGAGGAATTGATGGTCTGTTCCATATTCTGCCCCTGGCTTTGTTTTTGCTGATGATATTGAGCTTTTCCGCAATCTCTTCCCACAGATACAATCAATTTGATTCCTGTGTATTCCATCTGGTGAGGACCATGTGTATAGTCGTCATTTATTTTGTTTTGAAAAAAGTATTTGCAATGAATAAGTCATTGGTGGTGGCAGTTGTGTGCCATGGAGTCGGTTCTAACTCATAGTGACCCTGTATAGGGTTTCCAAGGCTGTAAGTCTTTATGGGAGCAGAAAGCCTCATCTTTCTCCCAGGGAGTGATTGGTAGATTGGAACTACTGACCTTGCAGTTAGCAGCCCAGCTTGTAATCTACTACGCTACCAGTGCAAAATTCTGTCATGGGATCTCCAGCACCATTTCTATCACCAAGGTTTTATTTTCTAACTCCTAATCCTTCCTCTTTGTTTCTAAACTTAGCATTCCAATACATCCTGATTACATGGTTGTTCAATTTCAGACTGAAGAAGTTGGTATTGATGTTCTAATTAGGTGTGTCATATCAGTTTTAACTCTATGAACAACAGAACAAAACACTGCCCAGTCCTGCATCAATCTCACAATAGTTGTTACACTTGAGCCCATTGCTGCTGCCTCTGTGCCAGTCCATCTCATTGGTGTTCTTCTTCTTTTTTGCTAAGACTCCACTTGACCTAAAACAATGTTCTTCTCCAGGGACCAGTCCCTCCTGATAACATGTCCAAATTATAAGAGATGAAGTTTCATCATTCTGGCTTTTACAGAGCATTCTGGGTGTACTTCTCCCAACAGATTTATTTGTTCTTTTGGCAGACTATGGTACTTTCAATATTCTTCTCCATCACCACAATGCAAATGCAACAATCTTTTATGATCTTTCTTATTCACTGTACAACTTTCACAAGCATATGAGACTACTGAAAATCCCATGACTTGGATCAGGAGCACCTTAGTCCTCAAACTGATGTCTTTACTCTTGAACACTTTAAAGAGGTCTTGTGAAGCATATTTGCCTAATGGAATATATCATTCAATATCTTAGCTGCACTTCCATGAGTGTTGATTATAGACCCAAGCAAAAAGAAGTATTTAATAACTTAAATCTTTTCTCCATTTATCATGACGTTACTTTTTGGTCCAGTGGTGAGGATTTTTGTTTACTTTACATTGAAGTGCAACCCATACTGAAGCCTTTGGTCTTTGATCTTAATCTATAAGTATTTTAAATCCTCTTAGTTTTCATCAAGCAAGGTTGTATCATAGGCATATTTCAGGTTGCTAATGAGTCTTCCTCCAATCCTGATGCCATGTTCCTCTTTATATAATCCAACTTCTTGGATTATTTGCTCAGGATATTGACTGAATAAGTATGGTGAAAGAATACAACCTGTCACACACAATTTTAAACCATTCAGTGTCTCCTTGTTCTGTCCAAATGACCACCTCTTGGTCTATGTGCAGGTTCATCATAAGCACAATCAAGTGTTCCTGAAGATTCATTCACTGCAATGTTGTTCATCACTTGTCAAAATCCACATAGTCAAAAGACTTTACATACTCAGTAAAACACAGGTAAACATCTCTCTGGTATTATCCCCTTTTAGCCAAAATCTATCTGATGTCAACGATGATATCACTCATTACATATCCTAATTTGAATCAGGCTTAAATTTGGCATTTCTTGTCACAGCCATTTAAAAATTATCTTTAGCACAATTTTATTTGCATATGATATTAATGATATTGAAGAGTAGACTTGATTCTGTTTACGGTCATGACTGGGCCCAGTGAATTAAGTGGAAAGGATACAATCTTATCATATACTTTATGTTGAAGTGAAAATCCAAACAACAGTTCTCGGTGTTTCTCTGGAAAACTGAGTGTATGTTCACTTATAATGCTTTCAGTCTATCCTTTCCCATATAAGGCTAGCCCAAGGGGTTGCTACTGTTGTTGCTGTTAAGTGCCTCTGATTTTATTCTGATTCATAGTGACCCTGTAGGGTTTCCAAGGAGTGCTTGGTGAGTTTGAACTGCTGACCTTGAGGTTACCAGATCAGTGCTTATCCTACTGCCTCATACCAAGACCCCGGTGTTGTCACTGTTGTTGTTAAATGCTATTGAATCTTTTCTGACTCATAGCAATCCTGTATAGGGTTTCCAAAGATCTGCTGGTGTGTTTTAAACCACTGACCTTGCAGTTAGCTATCCAGTGCTTACCCTACAGCTCTGCTCTAGGACTACAGGTGTTGGTACTAGTTACTACTAGGTATTTTGTTACTAGTCACCCATAATTAACATTTAAATATGGAGGTGTTATTCCTTGGGTGTCAGAAATGGCTAAGTCCTCTACTATTAGTTGAAACAGAAGCACAGACTACAAGAATGATGGGTGAGATAGTATCAGAAAGTCTAACATTCAATGAATCTCTTCAATAAGTGGTGCTGGGAAAATTGGACCTTCACACACAGAAAAATGAAACAGGATCCATGCCTCACATCATATACAAAAACAAATTCAAAATGGATTAAGAACCTAAATGTGCAAACTAAAACCATAAAATTCTTAGGAAAATAAGCAGGGGCTTAGCTGTCAAGACTAGCTTTCAACAATGGATTATCTAATATAGTAACAATACAACTGCAGAAAACAAAATGAGTAAGTGGAACCTCATAAAAATTTTAGACTTTAGTTGATCAAAAGACTTTATTTTTAAAAAATTTAAAGTCTAACTACCCAATGAGAGAATATCATTGGAAACCAAATATTCAACAAAAATCTAATAACCAAAAAATATATATAAAGCTTGTTAGGTTTCGACACATAGCAGCCCTGTATAGTGTTTCCAAGGAGCGGCTGGTGAGCTTGAATCACTGACCTTGCAGTTCAAACCGACCTTGCAGTGTGTGCATTAACCCACAGCACCACACCAGGAGTCCATATAAAGCTTAGACAACAACAACAACAAAAAATTAATCCAATAATAAAATAAAGAACTTGAATAGACATGTCACCAAAGAGGACATTCAAATGACCACTAAACACATGAAAATATGCTCAAGTCATTAGCCATCAGATATGCAAATAAAACCCATAATGAAATACTATTGCATTCCTGTGTGGCGCTGTAAGATAAGCACTGGACTGCAAACCACAATGTCAGTTGTTCAAATACATAGCCACTCCTTAGAAATCCTATACTGGATAACTGTGAGTCAGAACCAACTCTGTAGCATGTAACAAGAAGTATAGCTAAGATCAAATTTTTTAAAATAATGAAAATAACAATGTAGGGCAAGAATGTACAGAAATTGGAACCTTTTCCAATGCTAGTGAGAATGCAAAATGGTACCATTGTTGGAAAGTCCTGAAAAATCTAAAAACAGAACACTCTATGACCCAGCAATTCCTAGTTATATACCCAAGAATTGAAAGCAGAGATTCAAATAGAGACGTGTACACCAATGTTCATTGCAGCGCTATGATTCACAATAGCCAAAAGGGTGAAACAACCTAAATGCCAATCAACAGATGAACGGATAAACAAAATGTAGCACATGCATACAATGAAATACTGCTAGTAGAAGAAATGAAGTCGTGATGCATGCTGCAATATTATGGAGCCTCAAGGCATCATGCTTCGTGAAATAAACCCTGTAGAATGTTTCAGAGGCTGTAAATCTTCGCAGCAGCAGAAAGCATCACCGTTCTCTCATGAAGCAGCTGGTGTGCTTGAACTGCCAGCCTGAGGTTCACAGTTCAATGCTTATCCTACAGAGCCACCTAGCTCCTATATTTTCAAATTACTATACATAAAAGTTAGCTGAAAAAATGTAAGCTATGTATAAGAGAAAAATCAGCCACTTAAAAATAGCAGAAATAATGGAGCTAGAAGACAAGGATATAGAGTCATTTTATACATATATATATATATATATATATATATATATATATATATATATATATATGTATGTATGTATAAAGGAGCTCTGGTAGCGCAGTGGTTATGAATCGGGCTGTGAACTTCAGGGTCAGCAGTTCAAAACTACCAGCTGTTCCGCGGGAGAAAGATGAGAATTTCTGCTCCCATAAAGATTTACAGCCTCAGAAACCCTCTACAGGGTCGCTATGAGTTGGAACCGACTGCACGGCGCAATACAACAACATATCTAAATATAGATTATAGATATAGATATATAGAGTCCTGGTGTGGCGCTGTGGATTAAGGCGCCAGACTGCAAAGCCATTTGAACTGCAAGGTCGGTGGTTCAAGCTCACCAGCTGCTCCTCGGAAACCCTATACAGGGTCGCTATGGGTCGGTATATTTCATTTGATCAAAAATATAAACAAAAACATGAAGATAATGAAAAAATAAAGGAAACATTAAAAAAAAAAACCCACAGGATACTTCTAGATAAAAATATATGAAATTTAAAATTCCATTGGATGGAATTAGCTGCACATACAGAAGTAAAAACTAGTGAAGTTGAAGACTTAGCAATGAAAACTATCAAAATTGAATCATGGAGAAAGATACAGACTGAAAACTATGACTAGTGACTTACAAGACAAAATAACACATTCTAACATATTAGTGGCTATTTGGAATAACTGGCATCTTAGTCAGCAAAAATAGAAGGATACTTAGAAACACACTTGTAAAATAATGGCTGAAATTTCTCCATAGTTAAAAACTTTCATATTGATTTCCCCTAGGATCCAAGAAAGAAATGCTACTTCTTGAAATGGTTGAACAGTCACCATTTCTTTTTGGTATAGTGACTGTATTCCTTCCATCTTGCTTTGATGCTTTCTGCAAACTTCAATAATTCACCTATGCTATTGTTAAGTGCCGTCAAGTCAGTTCCCACTCATAGCAACACTGTATAGGGTTTTCGAGGACCAGCTGGTGAGTTTGATCCACCAACCTTGGAGTTCGAATCCACCTTGCAGTCCAGCACATTAACCTGTAATGCATTGCATTACCCTGCAGCGCCTCCACCAGAACTCCCATAGAGCTCTTCAATATTGCAACCGGAGTCTTGATTTTCTTCTTCAGTTCTTTCAGCTTGAGAAATGCTAAGCATGTTTTTCCCTTTTGGTTTTCTAACTCCTGGTCTTTGTACATTTCATTATAATACTTCACTTTGTCTTCTCAAGCTGCCCTTTGAATTTTTCTGTTCAGTTATTACTTTTCGTTATATACCTTTATATATGTGCTATGATTTTTAACCAGATGGACATATGCTTGTTTAAGTTTTAAAGGAAAGGTTAAAAAACAAACATACCAAGACAAAAATATATGCCAAGTACTTGAATCATCAATGTACAAAAGAAGAAATACAAAAAATTCCTATGACTGGAGCCATAGGATAAGCCTGGATAAGAACCGCAAGATCAGTGGTTCAAACTCACCAGGCACTCCTTGGAAGACCTATATAGGGTGGCTATGAGTTGGAACCAACCTGATAACTCTGGTAGCGTGGTGGTTATGAATCGGGCTGCGAACCTTAAGATCAGCGGTTCAAAACTACCAGCCGCTCCGTGGGAGAAAGATGAGGCTTTCTACTCCCGTAAAGATTTACACCCTCAGAAACCCTGTACAGGGTAGCTATGGGTCGGAACTGACTAGACGGCACTTAACAACAACATGAGTTGGAACCACCTGACAGCCCTTAACAACAGCAACAATATGAAATAATGTCTAGCATCACTACTAACTGAAGAATACAAATCAAAACTACAAAGAATAATTTTTGGTATGTCAGATAGGCAAACATCAAAACAAATAATAAAGCACACTGGATCCACAGGATAAGCGCCGGACTACGAACCACAAGGTTGATGATTCGAGCTTATCAGTTGCTCTTCAACAGAAAAATGAGGCTTTCTGTTCCAACAAAGATCGAAATAAAGACTCAGAAATCCAGCACAGGGCCACTTTGAGTTGGAACCGATTCAAAAGCACTTAACAACAAAAAAAGGTGAGAAATAATTTGGGGAGATAGACATTTGTAGACTCTATAGAAAGGAGTATAAGTTGACACAAGCTCTTTGGAGGAAAATTTAACAATATATGTCCTCTATTTTTATTTTATATAATCTTTTATAGTAACTGCGTTTCTCAGGAGGGATCAGTTTCTGGAGAAGATCATCATGTTAGGAAAAGTGGAAGGTCAGTGAAAACAGAGGAAGATCCCAAATGAGATGGACTGACACAGTGACAGCAGCAAAGGGCTCAAATGTAGCAACAACTGTGAGGATGGCGCAGTGTTTGGTTCTGTTGTGCATAGGATTTCTATGAGTCGGAAGAGGCTCAATGACACCTAGCAAAAGCAACAACATTTCTCAGAATTAACCCTTGGAATAAATAAGTATGAGCCTTTAGGAATATTCATTACAGTTGTTTATATTTTAAAAATAAAACCTATAGAAAAACTGTGAATGTGAAACAGTAGAAGGCTAGTTAAATAACTTATTCAGTGGAGTTTACATAATGGAATGATTGGGGACTTCGATAATGGTGATGATAAATCTACATTTATTGTATTAGAAATACGTTCAAAATATAATGTGATCTGAAATGGCCAGGTTATGAAATAACATACCCAGCACAAATAAGGTTAATTTTCTTTGAGACAGAGGTTGTGTGATTTCATCGCAGATAAAAAAGTTAGATTGTTAACAAAATGTATGGCACTGTGGGTTAATGCACTGGACTGCAAGGTCGGTTTGAATCTCAAGGTCAGTGGTTCAAGTTCATCAGCCACTTCTTGGAAACCCTATACAGGGTCACTATGAGTTGGAACCAATTCTATGACACTTGACAACAACAATAAAATGAATAGTTATTAATGAATAATAGGATCTGAATGATCTTTACTTTTTTTTCTTTAAAGCTATCCCTACTATCTAGAAACTTTTTTATACTGATAGGAATTTCTTTTTAATCCAAATGTTTAGTAATAGATTTAGAGGCATGCAACAATGTGCTTAAATCTTTGTCTTTCCACCATTAACTCCTCATGAAAGTTAGTGCTGTAAAACATTCTAAATTTAGCAAAATTACCATCGCCTGTTCCTATTTATTCTTTTGTGACTGCACTGATAAAAACACCTTGTGATTCAGACACTAGGCACACTGGCATTATCCCACATTCTGATCTCATTCAAGCTGACCTGTTGCCTGATTAATGAGTTGTGATATCATAGTTTGTAAGGATGCATACTTAAACAGGCAGAAGACATTAGGCCATGTGAAAGTCAATGCAGAGAAAAATAAATAAATTCTAAAGAGCGCAGAAGAAGGAAAAAAGAATTTAAATATAACGATATTTTCATAAAAGCATTGCAGAATTCCTCAGTACATATTGTAATAACTGCTTAGTTGACTATTAATATTCTGCTTATGATCATCTAAAATTGGATAGGCACGTTAAGTAGATGCCAGCTAGTATCTTAGAGCATTTCCTACAAAATAATATGATTTTTCTTTTCCCCTTCAAAGTAGAACTAAAGGTTAAATCATTTATACTTAGGATTATCACAGGAAGCTTTGGGTTTAAATGTAAACAGGTTAACTAAAGAGTCAGCATGATCTAGAAAAAATGTTTCAAATTTTTTCTCACTTTTAAACTTGAAGTTTTGAATGACATGAAGTAGTTGTCAAAATAATTAGATTCTCATTCCTCTGATTGGCTGTTAGTGGTAAAAGAGCCAATGGAAGTGAAATCCCTACTTTTGATGTAACAACCCTTTGGGAAGATACAAGAACAAGTCTGTTTCTAATGGACAGAGTTGTGGATATGATGTGTACTGTAAAAAAGACTGACACCTGGCCAGTTTCTTACACTTCTATGATGCATATGACTTGCTTTGGACCCAACTTGACCCCAGTAATTTTTTTATAACTGAAAATGAATATCCAGCAACAAGCACAAACTGGCACGTCTCTCATAGCTGTAAGTCCTAGAAAGACCATCCTATAGAGTAATAAGCAATTAGCGTCCCTTCTGTCTTTTACCTTTCAGTCTACAATACCCAGGTGTTAGTAATATTCTTTTAAAGCAACTCAGTTTACATAAATGAGACAGAAGGCTTCCTGAGCTAAGAGAGTGACTATAATTTATTTAACATATTAAGATATTAATCTAAAGGAAGAATTTAAGAATCTCTAGACATGCTGGTTGAACTTGAAATTTACATAAAATAAAAACTTGAGAGATCAACTTTGACTTCCCAATTCAACACTGTCCAGAGAAGAAAAAGTGTTGAGAATCAAAAATCTCTTGGTAAAAGCACTTTTAAAGTGAACTGAATGCTGGCATTATAGTCAATGTTGTTGTTGTTGTTGGGTGCCATCGAGTTGGTACCGACCCATAGCGACTATATGTACAGCAGAAACACTGCCTGATCCTGGGCCAACCTCACTACTGTTGCCACGCTTGAGTCGATCGATGCGGCCACTTGGCCAATCCATCTTATTGGGGTCTTCCTCTTTTTCTCTGACCCTATACCTTACCAAACATGATATCCTTTTCCAGTGACTGCTCCCTCCTGACAATATGTCCAAAGTATGAGAGACAAAGTTTGGCCATCTTGGCCTCCAGGGAGCACTCTGGCTGTACTTCTTCCAAAATGATCTATTGGTTCTTTTGGCAGCCCATGGGACTTTCAATATTCTCTTCCAACATCATAACTCAAAAGCATCAATTCTTCTATGGTCTTCCTTATTCACTGTCCACTTTCACATGCATATGAAGTTATTGAAAATACCATAGCTTGGATCAGGTGCACCTTAGTACTCAAGCTGACATCTTTGCTCTTCAACACTTTAAAAAGGTCTTGTGCAGCAGATTTGCCTAATGCAATACGTCATTTGATTTCTTGACTGCTGATTCCGTGAGTGTTGATAGTTGATCCAAGAAGAATGAAGTCCTTGACAACTTCAATCTTTTCTCCGTTGATAAGACTGTTGTTTATTGGTCCAGACTACTGATATTCAAGCCCCAATGATAAGATCATCCCTGTTAGATATGTGTAAATGAAAAATCATCGAAATTAAGTCACATAATTAACTTCATTCACTCTTGAAAGTTGAGCTCATCATCCCTCTGACTACTATTTAGTAGCTTTGACTACAGGGAATAAATGTGCTTTACTGTAAATGTCTTAGTTATCTAGTGCTACTGGAACAAAAAATATCACAAATGGGTGTCTTTACAGAATGAAAGTTTACTGTCTGACAGTTTCAGAAGCTAGAAGTCCAAATTAAGATATTAGCTCTAGGGTAGCCCCAGGTGCTCTTTGACATTCTTTGCCTTGTAGGCCTCCTCCCCTGGTCTCCTCCTGCTATGTGTGTGTGGGTATCTTTGAGGTTGTTTTCCCTTTTTATAAGACACCACTGAGAAAGGATTAGGCTTAGAACCTACCTTACTCCAATCTGATCTCACTAACATGGTAGGATAAGCACTGGACTGTGAACCACAAGGTTGGTGGTTCAAACACACCAGTTGCTCCGCAGGAGACAAATGAGACTTTCTGCTTCCGCAAAGATTTACAACATGGGAAACCCTACACAGTGTCACTATGAGTCAGAACCGACTCAATGGCACTTAATAACAACATTATAAAGGAGTTCCAATTGCTTTAAGTAAAGTACTGGACTGCTATCAAAATGTCAGTGATTCAAACTCACCAGACATTCCTTGGAAACCCTACACAATGTTGCTAGGATTTGAAATCAACTCAACACCATTTAACACATAATAAAAGAAAAATCCTTATTTCCACACAGATTTGCATTCATAGATAAAGTGGTTATAACTTTAACATATGTTTTAGAAGGGCAATTCAGTCTATAACAGCCGATTTCTATTCCTCTTAGACTTTTGACCATTGTTTTGTATTATAAATTAATAAATTAGCATTCTGGTTTTTGCATGTACTTATTTAAAATAAAACTGTCCCTGAGATTTTAAAGTCTTGAATATTAGACCCCAAAATTAAGATGCCATCTCACAAGACCTTATGGGAGACAGCTAACTGAATATCCCTTAACTTTAGCATGTAACTATGAATATTTTGTATTTGTACAACTCTCCAGGCTAAAATCTGAATTCCTTTATATGACGTTAAATGTCTTTACCATTGACTGGAGTCCAGTTTCCTAGCTCCATGTTCCTTCTTGCTTAAACTGTACTTCTAAGCAATTTCCAATTACTTATTCTATTACCCCCAACAGACTCTGTACATATGTGTGTATGCATGTCCGCCAATCCTTATTCACAATCATACTCCTCGGCCTTTGCTTGCACGACTTTCTGAAGCACCTACTCCTGATGTCCACTTCATAAAGTCAGCATTAGGTTTTACCAGTATTGCTTCCTCATTTTTGTAGCCAGCTTATTGCCACCATGTCAGCTGCAGAACTCTTCCCTGCATATTTCCCCTGCATTTTGTACATATCGCCCCTGTAACAATCACTCTATTACAACATTTGGCTTATTACTCTTCCCTTAGTCTGAAAACTTCTAGAAATAAGACACTGTGGTATAATCATATTATTTAATAACACTAGCAGTGATAGGATAATATCCTTACACCTACAAGGTGGACAAATTAATCAACCTGGTGCTGTACCAGACAGTATTTTCTTCTTTTGTATGTAAGGTCACTATGAGTCAGAACTGGCTCAATAGCACCTAACAGCAATAACAGCATAATTTGATTTTTAGATCCTGGCATTCCCTATCTACTTAATACATGTATTGTAGGCATCGAATAAACATTAAATGAATAATTAGGAAAAGATTTATCTATATTTCAGAGAAAAATCAAATTTTCTGAGTATTTCTTCACAGTAATATGAATAAAGTGTGGAAAAGAAAATGGAATGGGGACTGAAGAAGCTTCCTACCGTGTCAAAGTTGAATCTGTGACAAAAAATATGGAGCACAGTTGCTCTGTCCCTCTTTCATATCCAGAAGCAACCTGGGTGAGCTGAGACTTGAAAATGAGAATTAAGAAGGGAACTCATTCCAGGTATCAAGGAAATCTGCAGTGGTCAAGGACAGTGTGAAGAAAAACTGCAAACTGCAATAGCTTGAAGGGAAAGAAAATTCCAATGACCAGTTAACTAAGACACTGTTCCTGGATCTAGTCACTTGTAAAAGTACATAAGTCAGAAATTGACTATAAAATCAGACATATTTTCCCCTAAAATTTTTTCTAAATTGGGTAAAGAAAGATATTAAACCCAATTAATAGAATAATAAATTTTCCAAATTTGAAAACCTGCTTCATCTTCTATAGGGAAGATTCAGGTTGAAAGCATCTTGTCTGAACACACATATGTATCCACCAATTGCTTTTGACCATGAACATCCCATTTTATAGCCCCATTTTCTAAGTGATATCCTGAACTGAGGAATGATTTAGATAATAAATCCATTTCAATTACTGTCCATTAGAAGACAGGAAAAAATTAAACCTAACCAAAGCTTGTGGAAATGATGGCTTGCCTTTTCAGGTGAAAATTAATTTAATGCAGCCTCAGGTACTACCACTCTACCATACTTCTTTCTTATGAAAAGAGCACTTAACATTCATACGACATGTGTCACTATAATGATTTTGAGTAGATAAACCATAGTATATAATTTTCCTAACACAAAATCAGACTCTACAGCAGAAAGAAAAAACAATGGTAGTCACAAAACTTCCAGTTCTCCCACATGTTCATATTGACTGATTCAGAAAATGCATTTGACAAAATCCAACATCCATTCCTGATAAAAACACTCAACAAAGTAGGAATTAAAGGGAAATTCCTCAACATAATTAAGAGCATATATACTAAATTAATAGCCTACATTACTCTCAGTGGAGAAACTGAAAGCCTTCCCTCTGCGAATAGGAACCAGACAAGGATGCCCTTTGTCACCATTCCTATTCAATACTGTACTGGAAGTCTTAGCCAGAGCTATACAGAAAGATAGGGAAATCAAGGGCATATGAATTGGCAAAGAGGAAGTAAAACTCTATTTGCAGACAATATGATCCTATATATAGAAAACCCCAAAGACTCAGTAAAAAAGCTACTAGACCTCATTGGAGGATTCAGCAAAGTGGCAGGGTGTAAGATCAACATCCAAAAATCAATTGGATTCATCTATACCAATAAAGACAGTGCTGAAAAGGGCATTAGAAAACTAATAGCATTTACAATAGCAACCCAAAGGATGAAATATCTAGGAATAAATATAACCAGAGAAACAAAGCACTTATACAAAGCAAACTACAGAATACTACTACAAGAAACCAAAAGAGACTTACAAAAATGGAAGAATATACCATGCTCCTGGATAGGAAGACTTACATTGTGAAAATGTCAATAATGCCCAAAGCAATTTACATATATAATGCAATCCCAATCTAGATTCCAATGACATTCTTCAAAGACATGGAAAAAACAATTACAAACTTTATATGGAAAGGACAGAGACCCAGGATAAGCAAAGCACTACTTAAGAAGAAGAACAAGGTGGGAAGCCTCTCATGCCCTGATTTCAAAATTTACTACACGGCTACAGTGGTCAAAACAGCCTGGTACTGGTATAATGAAAGATACATTGATCAATGGAACAGAATTGAGAAACCAGAAATTAACTCATCCACATACAGCCAACTGATTTTCAACAAAGTACCTAAGTATATTGCATGGGGAAGAGATGGTCTCCTCAACAGATGGTGCTGGCAGAACTGGAAAGCGATATGCAAAAGACTGAAACAAGACCTTCACCTCACGTCTTATACAAAAACCAACTCAGCATGGATTAAAGACCTAAATGTGAATCCCAGAATTACAAAGGCCATCAATGAAAAAATAGGGAAAAATGTGAGAGCTCTGATACAGGGCATACACAGACTACCAAACATTTTGAAACTTACACAAACAAAAATTGAAAAAATAGATCAACGGGACATTCTAAAAATTAAAAATGTATGTGCATCAAAAGACTTCATCAAAAGAGTAAAAAGGGAGCCTACAGAATGGGAAAAAATCTTTTGCAATGACACATCAGACAAGGGACTAATTTCCAAAATATATAGGATCCTACACCACCTCTACAAGAAAATGACAAAAAAAACAATTAAAAAGTGGGCACAGGACATGAACAGACACTTCACCAAGAAGGAGATCCAGGCAGTCAACAAACATATGAAGAGATGTTCACGATCACTAGCCATTAGAGAGAAGCACATCAAAACAACAATGAGGTATCATCTCATACCAGCAATAATAACAAAGATCAAAAAAGTAGAAGACAATAAATGTTGGCAAGGATGTGGAGAGACCGGACACTCCTATACTGCTGGTGGGAGTGCAAAATGGTCCAACCTCTCTGGAAAACAACATGGCGCTTCCTCAGAAGGTTAGAAATAGAAACATCTTATGATCCAGCAATTCCTCTACTTGATATTTATCCACAAGAAATGCGAGCAATAATGTGAGTATATATGTGCACACCAATTTTCATAGCAGAACTATTTACAATAGCAAAAAGATGGACACAGCTTAAGTGCCCATCTATGGAATAATGGATAAACAAACTCTGGTACATACACACAATGGAATATTATGCTACCCTGAAAAATAACAAGGAAGCAGCAAACTACTCACATAACATGGATGAACCCTGAGGACATTATGCTGACTGAGATCAGTCAGTCACAAAAGGAGAAATGTGACATAGGTCCATTATTGTAAAAGATTAAGAAAAAGCGCCCATACTAAAAGGGGGAAAATTTGTATCTTTTATTTTATTATTATTTTTATTTTTTTGTTGGTTACTGGGGTGTATGAGGTGGGGTGAAGGGAGGGAGGAGAAGGTGGAACACAGGGTAGGGAATAGGCAAAGGATAGTGGAGCACAGGGTATAGAATACACACAGAATAGTTTGGGTGCTGAGGAGGACATATACTAGAAGGGCAAGGGGAAAGGAAAAATAAGGCGGATGGGAGAATAGCTAGGCAGGTTTACATGGGCTAAATAGCACAGAGGTAAATAACGACGTAAGCACAAACATGGAACAACAGGGCTCATGGATACAAAGATTGAGGCAAGGTTTGAATGGGTAAAAGTGGGGAAATTATGTTAAGATGCTTGGCTGTCTCTTGAATCTTGGCTACTATTGTAAAATAGACACTTGAAGGGGAGAGAGAAGAATAGCCAGGGAGAATAGCCAGAGAAAACTTGTAAGTCCGTCTTCAGCCTATAACTGTTTGGAATAACTAAAATGGGGCTAGAACTTACCCAGTGAAGGAGGATCCCTGCAGAGCCTTTGCATTGCACAAGACCATAGGTGGACTCCTGATCCCCATCCAGAATCTTCTGAGGTGGGACATTTCCACTTGAAAGGACAAGCAGACCAGTCTGGAGCAACTAGAAGAACAAAAGATACTTCTTGAAAGAAAAACCAACAGAAAAAGACAAAACAAAACAAAAAAACCCAACAGTCCAATTGACTACTACAAGAACAAGCAAGTTGTTCCCCAGGGAGCCATCAAGGCAAGTGGTCAGGTCCCCTCAAGGCAAACCCCCTTCCAAGACTGAAACTCAAATAGAATACACTAGCAGTTGGTCACTGATAAGGGAAAGAGGCGGGGGAAACAGCAATGAAGTTGTAAACTAAGTCTGACCACATTCAATAGACTCCTGTTAACCTGGATTGAGACCTGGTTAATGAGACCTGGGGACCCCTGGGCCTAGGGCAGGGACATGGCCCCAGAGGACTAGAACAGAATGTGAAGTATCCAGCTGATATGCAGTGAGGGGAGATGCACAAGAACACTCACACTTGCAGATAGTACCCATTTGACCAGGCATCAATGGCTGGATGATCAGAATATGAGTAGAGGAAGAAAGAAGAGGAAATAAAAAGGAGTATTCCACTATAAGGGGATGAACTTGACCTATGCTTATGGATGCAGTATGACAAAGGAGTGGATAAATCTCTACAGTGAGGATCATTCCCACCCCCTTGGTACACAGGGTCGACAGGGATGGGGAACTTAGACATTGGCTACCAAAAATGGGGGGACTACAAATGCAAGAAGTGACTGGCTTACAAGTTTTCAATAGGGAACCTAGCTCCAGAGGATACAGGGAAAGGTAGAATTTCCATTGAATTGTTTCCAACCTGTCTGGAGGGGGCTGATAAAAGGTGAGGGGAAAGGACTCCTGTGGTTCAATAAGGAATGATTGCTATCAGGTCTGACAGTGAGTGTTGGAAAGGTAAATGTAAACGTTTGGTCACAAAAGTGGGGAGTGGCTGATTGTGCAGTCCAGGAGCGGAGAGCCCTGGAACCACAAGGGAGAAAAGCAAAGTGTGTGCGAGACCCTGTCCAGGGAGGAAGTGACACTAGGGATGCAGGCCAAGATGATGATGTGGACAGAAAGAGCAGCTGGGGACTCTGGACTCAGGGAGGGAGAGGGGCTGTGCTGGCAGCTGTGTGGGATGTACCTTTTCATTGTTTGATGATGCATGCAGGGAATTGTGATTATTGCAATGAAACAAAATATGATAGGATGAATGTAAAGATAATGTTCACCCATGTAAACTAACATAATTCACAATAAAAACTTAATTTAAAAAAACAAAACCTTCTGGTTCTCTGTCTCTTCTCATTCTGTTTCCCTTTCCTTTCTTTGATGTCTACTTCTCAGCTTTTCTGACCATAAGGTAACTATAATCATTCGATAGCTCATGAGATCTAACACTTTCAGACTACAATGAACAACTAACTTTCAAATCTCCGAGAGAGAATCTGATTGAGTAAGTTCAGGCCAAATATCTACCCCAGGTCCATTCAGCTGTGGTCATGGGGAGTTAGCCCACATACTACAACCATGTCTATATTTTAAACCACTTTGATGGATCAAAGTCTCTGAGAAAGGAGGATAATTCATGGGTTATGCAAGTAAAACAGAATAAAACCTGTTAACCATTGAATCTTTCATGAGTTTCTTACAGAACTGCCCCATAGGAATTCCAAAGCAATAGTTTTTACAGAGGAGTCCTAGTGTGGCGCTATAGAGTAAACACTGGACTTTTAATCACAAGGTTAGTGGCTCAAATCCACCAGCTCATCAAAAACCCTATACATGGTCACTATAAGTCAGAACTGACTTGATGGCACCTAACAACAATAATCTTTACAGAAATAAACATTTTTCTCCTGTGGAGTTGCTGGCAGGTTGGAACTGAAAACCTTTCAGGTTAAGTGCAGCCAAGCACTTAACCACCCCTGCACCCCCAGGGTTCTTTACGCACACACATGCACACACACATACACTGCCATTCAGGCAATTCTGACCCAAAGTGACCCTGTTCCTTAAGGGCTAAGCAAATATCCAAAACATGTACTTACTTCAGTAATTTCCCCTAAATTCCCCTTAAAGCGCTAGGAAAAAACTACATTTGGGACTAATGATTTACACTAAAGTCTATTACAAGATGGAGAACTTTGTTTTTCTGATTTCATTACGATTATAAGCATTGTTGTTGTTAAGTGCCTTCGAGTCAGTTTCAACTCATAGTGACCCGGTACAAGTGTTTCCGAGGACCAAATGGTGAGTTCAAACTGCTGACCTTGAGGTTCAAACCAACCTTATAGGTTAGTGCTTATCCTACAGACCCACGTCAGGACTCCATATATGTATCTGAATGATCATTTTTAAACAGTAAGAATCATGAGTAAGAACTCAGCTTAACTCTGTCTTCTACAGAGCACTTGGCATCATCCATGTTCACTAGGGAGTAAATAATTAAATAGCAATGATTTTGTTCTTCATCATTCACACTCATAATAATTATGAGAGATTAATCATGAATTTAGTAATTCCAAGAGGCTTTCAAGATGACTGATCAGAACTGAAAGAAGAAAGCGGTAATACTGATCAACATACACTTGTTTCTTTAAAATTATATGCATTCTTCAGTGCTATGGAGCTGTATACACATACCCTCAAAAATTTGCTGCATTCTTTATATTTGTTTTGTTTTTTCTTTCCTTATTTCCCTTGTCCCTCATTACCTTAACCCTTCCATACCCACTCAAGCACCACCTTCCTTCAGTGAGGTGCATAAGAAATCCACTGATTAAACTCACTCATTCAGAGAGTAATAGAAACAGGAAATAAAAGTGGATCTTAGGACGATTAGGATAAAATGATAATGTTCAGGCCATAAATGACTACAAAAAGAAGCTAGGATCTACCTAACCTTTAAAGATGATGACTTGAAGGTTAATCCTACAAACCATGTTCTTACAGCAAGGATATAATTAGAAAGTACATACAATGAGAGAAAACTCTTCCAACAGGAAACCGAAAAATTATGGAGGCAAAATTGAGATGCTGTGCTGAGGGAAAGAAAGTGAAACCTGTCCATATGGAAGATAAATGTTTTCTCTTATGGCTGGCAGCTCCTGTCACTTAAATTTCAGCTTAAATGTTCCTTCCTTAGAGAGAGCCTTCCTGAGAAGCCAATTAAAGCAGGAACTGTTGGTTAACCTGCTGGACTGCAAGGTCAGTTTGAATCACAAGGTTGGTGGTTCAAGCTCACCAGCTGCTCTTTGGAAACCCTATAGAGGGTCACTATGAGTAGGAACTGACTTGATGACACTTAATAACAACAATAACAAGTCACTCTCCACTACATGTTTTCATCAAAACACTTATCACTCACTACCTGAGTTTTTTTTTTGTGTTTTTTTTTTTGGTGGGGAGCAGGAGGGGAGATCTGACTTCACCTACTAGAGTTTGAACTACATGAGAATTTTAACAGAGTCTAGCACATAGGAGGTACTCAACATGTCCTTATGGAAAGAAGGAGGGAGGGAGAAAAAAAGGAAGAAGAGGCAGGAAATGAGGGAAGGAAGAGTTTCTACCTGAATCCTCCAATCCAACCAAGATGAGTAGCACAGCATTTGCTAGTTTCTATGGGACTGTAGCAATCTCACTTGTTTCCGAGAAGCATTTTAGCACACCGTTGATCAGTGACACTCTTCTCTTTTAGCTTCTTTTTCCAAATAATCACCTGAGCCAATACTTTACTAACTTGGATCTGTATCTTAATATTTAAATCTAATTCAAATTCATTTTTCCATAAATATATCCTGAAATGTCGTGTTGCTGCTTTTTGTGTTGATGTAGCTTCCTCCATTTGGAATTTCTTCTACCCTTATTTTCCTGCTAGGTGGCACTGACTGGCGTAGCAACCCTACGGCCAACAGAACAAAACACTGCTGGGTCCTACACCAACCTCACAATTGTTGCTACATTTAAGCCCACTGTACCAATCCATTTCACTGGGGGTCTTCCTCTTTTCCTCTAACCATCCACCTTATTAAACATGCTATCCTTCTCCAAGGACTAATCCCTCCTGATAATATGTCCGAAGCATGAAGGGCAGTCTAGTCATACTGGCTTCCAAGGAGCATTCTGGCTATACTTCTTTCAATACAGATTGTCTTGTTCTTTTGGCAGTCCATAGTACTTTTAATATTCTCCTTCAACACCATAACTCAACGCATCAATTTTTCTATAGTCTTTCTTATTCATTATCCAACTTTCACATGCATATGAGGTTACTGAAAATACCATGGCTTCAGTGAGGCACACCTTAGTCCTCAAACTGACACCTTTGCTGTTCAACACTTAAAAGAGGTCTTGTGCACCAAATCTGCCTAATGTAATATGTTAATATTACATTTTGTATTACAATACATAATGTATTACATTTCATGACTACTGCTTCCATGAGTGTTGATGGTTGATCTGAACAAATAACTTCAATCTTTTCTCAACACTTTTCTAAACACTATGTCAACACTACATATATTTAAACCTCAACAAATTCCCGACTTTCATAAAGCCTTCTCAGTCACTCTGGCAAAGTGTGACCATCTATACATCTGTCTACTGGCGAGCTCTTATATTGTTATTGTACTCATGAGTGCACATTAGTTTCTTATGTATTTATGTCTTTCCATCGATCATGTTGTAACTTCCTAGAATACAAAGGCTAGGCTTTATACTGGACTTCTTTATATTACCAGTAGTATTTGACATCAAGTTTTGTATAAAGTAGGTACAATAATATTTTATTCATATAGTCTTTCATATGAGAAACTAGCTGCTCTTGGGAATCACAGTTGTTATGTTGCATTATAATACTTATTTTCAAAAGCTGAGATCTTGAATAAAACTCAGATTACGAGAATCCTCATTTTAACACAAATATTCTTTATTTGTGTCACACTTATCAGATAGAGATATGATACTTAACTAAAATCAAATGTCACGTCAAAAAAGAAATGTCAAAATCATGATCTTCCACTTGTACTTCTAGAGTCAGCCAGCGCTTCACATTTCTATATCTTTATTATGAGAATTGAGCTCAAAATCAGAACTCAAGTAAACAGTTACCTGTGTACTGTAGGCTACCAGAGTATAGAAAATTGTCATCTTTCTTACCCCAATTGCTAGAATATTATTGACATTAGCTACTTCAACAGCCATCATTCGATTACTCAATTATTATTACATTATATAAAGCTTTCACTAAAATGTCATCAGTAAATAATAAATAGCTACCATTTTTTTGTTTTGTTTTTTTTTACATATTTTACGTATTTTTTTTAACCTATTTTATCTATTTACCTTTTTTGATCCTCAAAGAACTCTTTGAGGCACAGATTAAAGCTCTGAATAAAAGAGATACAGTAATTTTCCCAAGTGTAAAAAGTTGATAAATCATGGGATTGGTTTTTACATCCATATTATCTAACTTCAGAAAAAAATTAAGATGAGTGATCTTTATTGGTTAACTGTCCATTGTTCAGAATATTCATTTAAACTCAAAATCCCCTCTCCAAATGTGTGACCTCAAGTAAACCAACAAGCTAACCTGAGTTGAAAACCTCATGTCGACCTTGTAAAACAAAACAAAAAAACCCACTGTGAATATACACAATGACTTGCCTTTCCAATCTGAGATAGATGTGTTGAACACTAACTTATTCCTGATGATCATTGTGTTGTTAAGTGCCATAGAGTTGGTTCTGGCTCACAGTGCCTGATATAGGGTTTCTGAGGAGCTGCTAGTGAGTTTGAACTGTTGGCCTTGCTTATCCTACAGTGCCATATCAGAATGCCTGAGGATTGGGTATCGTATGTTTTTCTCTTTTTTTTTAAACAAAATAAAACTTTACTTTTCCATCTTACCCTGATGGATAAAAGGACAACAAAGAGCTGGAAGATGTTTCACACCAATGTTATTTACACATTGGTTGCCAAACATGATTGTCTAAAAAATTCTTGTTAAATAAAAGTCGTGTGGCACTCAAACTTGCAGATAGTACCCATTTGACTTAGTTTCAATGGCTGGATGATCAGAACTCAAATTGTTGTTGTTAAGTGCCATTGAGTCAATTCCCACCCATAGTGACCCTGTATAGGGTTTCCAAGGAGCAGCTGGAAAACTCGAATAGAGGAAGATAAAAAAAAAAAAATTATTGATAAAGAAAACAAGTGTAAATCACTACAATTTGATGTACTTGACCTATATTTATGAATGTAGTAGCTTAAAATACCAGCCAAGAGGGAAGGAATCTTCACAGCAAGGATTATTCCCATCCCCTCCATACACAAGGTTGATAGGGATGGGCAATTTAGACATTAGCTATCTAAAATAGGGGGGCTATAAAGGCATGAAGTGACTGGCTAACAAGTTTTCAAGAGGGAGTTTACTTTCATAATGTGCGGGGGAAGGTAGAATTTCCACTGAATGGTTTTCATCTTGTCTAGATGGGTTTGCTTAAAGGAGATGGGCATAAGATTCTTATGATTCAATAGTGAGTAGTTGTTATCATGACTAATTGCAATTGTCACAACTGTAAAGGTAGAAGTTTTGTAACAAAAGGAGGTAAGTAGTTAATCTTACAGTCTAGGAACAGAGGACCCTAGGACCATCAAGGGAGAAGAGCATGAGCGGAATGTGGGACCCTATCTAGAGAAGCAGTGACACCAGAGATAGAGGCAGAGATGAGGACATGGAGAGATAGAACAGCTGAGGACTCTAGACTCATGGCAAAAGAAAGGCTGTGTGCTGCCAGCCAAGAGGCAGGCTTGCAGAACGTGCCCTTTGGTTGTTTAAATGATTAAATATTCCTGAGTGATTTGGTGTACATCCAAAAACAACAAAAAACAGAGGGAATAGAAGCAAATACTGCTAAATGATGATGCATGGAGGGGATTGTAATCATTGCAATGA
Organism: Chrysochloris asiatica; assembly: GCF_000296735.1. Taxonomy (NCBI): domain Eukaryota; kingdom Metazoa; phylum Chordata; class Mammalia; order Afrosoricida; family Chrysochloridae; genus Chrysochloris; species Chrysochloris asiatica. The sequence goes on along the minus strand of NW_006408684.1, from coordinate 1,737,481 downwards.
AAGGAAACACAATAGGATGAGTGTTAAACTGATGTTCTCCCATGGAAACTATCACTCAATTCACAAAATATAAAATTTCAAAAAAAAAAAAATCCTAAAAAAAAAAAAAAAAAATGGTGTGGCGCTGTAGGATAATCACTGAACTGCTAAACCACAAGATCAGCCATTCAAACCCACCAACCAGTCCTCGGACACTATACAGGTTCGCTAAAGTGGGAACCAAATCACCGGCACTTCCCAAAGTCTATTTGGCTTAATGGAAGTGGGAAACACTAACCACAAACAGAATTTTGACATTCATACGGAGTCCTGGTGTGGTGCTGTAGGTTAATACACCAGACTGCTAAGCCGTTTGAACTGCAAGGTGGGCAGTTCAAGCTCACCAGCTGCTCCTTGGAAACCCTATACAGGGTCGCTATGAGTCGGAACTGGCTCAATGGCACTTCACAACAACAACTGAATATCTAATGCTGTTGTTGTTAAGTCGGTTTCGACACATATCCACATTGTATAGCGTTTCTGAGGAGCAACCTTGCAGTTCAAACGGCTTTGCAGTCTGACGTATTAACCCACAGCACCACAACAGGACTCCATATTAGTTTTTCATCAAATCTTAAAGCTTTTGTCTTTTTCAATTCAGTACTGCAAAGCCAGACAGTCCTGGGTGATGCTGACAAACATTCAAATTCTCTCAATGGTTCCTTTCCTTGTAAGTGTCCCTGTAGTCCTTTCTACTCTATGTTAACCTCTACCCTATGCTATTTCTGTCAAAGGAGTTAACTAATTAACTAACTCTGATGCTGCTTCAATTGAATTAAATAAACATTTATGGAGTGCTGTGATATGTAAACTCAGTTTGAATTAACTGACAGGGACTTAAAGAGTGACCACCGCTCATACCAGATTTATACGTATTTTACTAGGAAACCTTAAGTGCACTTAGAGTCCTGGTGTAGAATTAGCACTGGACTGCAAACCATGAGGTCAGCAGTTCAAAACTACGAGTCGCTCCTCACAAACTCTATACAGAACAAGAACACTTTGCCCACTATATCTCTACCAGGACTCCTTTGCAGCTTTGATATGGGTAATTGACATTTTCTCAATCTTGAATCAGATGCTTTGCAAATGTAGCTTCAAGACTATTTCCTTAAGTTCTTCAGCAAATCCGATGGCTGCGCCCACACTTTCTATGCTAGAAATGTCTGCGGTGCTGTAGCATCAGCACTGGACTGCTAACCAAAGGTTTGTCAGTTCAAATCTACCATTTGCTCTTTGGAAACCCTACACAGGGTTGCTATGAGTCAGAAAGGACTCGATGGCACTTAACACTGTACCATCTAAGACTATTTGTAAAATTATTAAAATTTCCACACATAATATGAATCTATGATATTATCTATTTCTAGTTTAGAAAGTATTCAAAAAGGATCACCAATCAGTGTAAGTCAGTGTCAAAGTGTCACAAATTATCAGAAAAATATTGTGGCTTTCTCACCTTAAAAATAACTCGCCTGAATACATGTGTGTATACATGAGTACATACACATAATCAGGAAATAGAAATAGTTTTTTTTTTTAATTTTAAAACATAAATGAAAAGTAGCTGTTGCCCTTAAAACATTTTTGGCCACACTTCATTTTTTGCCACCGCTTAAAAATAAATTTAATTTAAAAGTGTTCATTGCTGGTGAATAGAGACAAAAAAAAGTCTGTGCTAAAAAAGTCAGAATTAGTATAATAGCTATGTTGTTGTTATTGTTTAAATGCTGTCAACTCAATTTCAACTCATAGCCACCCTGTACAGGGTTTCCAAGGAGCAGCTGGTGGATTTGAACCACTGACCTTGTGATTCACAGTACAGTGCTGATCCTCTAGCATCACACCATAGGCATAAAAAAAATCTTATAATTGAAGTAGGAAGTATGAATGATCTCCATTGCAGTGGGAACCTGTAATCTTTTCTCTGGAATTAATACTAGAGAGACTCATAAAAGATTAATCAAGATAAGCAATCAATAACTTCTCAAGTGCTGATAATAAGCATTGCCTTGTTCTATGATATGTTGAGCAGTTTATCATGTTTAGCTATATGAAGATTTATAGAAAATCCATAGTTAAAACTAAAGGATGAGGTAATGCAGCACTTAGTAAATGAAGCCCAATTAAAATTTATGCTTGATATCATGCATTCCAAAGATCTGCAAAAATCATTTTCGATCACCACACCACCCCTTTTTTAAGGATTAAAAATTTAAAAAAAGAATTAGTCATACTACTTAACCACAGTTGCTAAGAGAATAACTTAAAAAAAAAAAAAAAAAAGTATAATGCTATTCAAATGATTATCTGCTTTTTTGGAGTGGAAAGCATTAAAATGCTAGGAAATTCATCAACTTTATTTATTTATTTTTTTGCTCTCTTTTTCAACCAAGGATGAACTTTCCTCAGAAAAGTTTTTAAAGGTACATAAAATATGTTTTAGGATCCTTTAGGTCCGCACTCTCAATCAATCTGATGACTCTATAGGTCGTGTGAGTGGATGAGTTAATGGGCAATTAATAGTTCATAAATTGTAGGTCTTGACCATTATGTTATTTCACTGATCTTCACACTTTGTCATGATATTAATTAAAGAATCAAATTACATGTTTAGCAAATTAATCTTTGAGGCAATATTATAATCACAAGAAAACACATAATCAAACAGATGGGCTACAATAAATGTTCTAATAAATTTAGAAACATAAAGTAACTGTAATTATGAACAAGTAAATTCTGGTGAGAAGTGATGTTTTCTTCAGCATCAACAATGATAAATACTAGAAAATGTGGCTTAGTTGGTTAAAGTGCCTGTCTAGTAAACAGGAGATATGGGATTCAACTCCCAGTATGACTTGGAAGGCTGGCGTGGTGCTGTAGGTTAATGAGCTGAACTACAAAGTCAGTTTGAACCACAAGGTTGATGGTTCAAGCTCACCAGCTGCTTCTAAGAAACCCTATATAGGGTCACTATGAGTCAGAACCGACTTGACTGCACTTAATAACAGCAACAGTCAAATTAAGGTTTAAAATGAACATGTAAAAAAAAAATGTGGAAAAGCCTTATTTTCTTAATAAAAAATAAAATGTACCAGCTCGCCAAACTGGTGAGATTTAAAATATTTTTTTAAGAATTTTTAAAATTAGTTTTAAAAATAGATAATGTAATAGATCTTTAAAGGTAAATAAGGAATTTCATGGGAAAATATTCTAATATTTTAACAATCTAAATAAAAGCTCTATTACTGGTCCAAATAAGATTGTGAAAGAAAGAAAGAAAAATGAAGGAACATTGGTGAGTAATTAGATTTGGTGCTGTTTTTAAGTGTCATCAAATCGTTTCTGACTCATAGTGACTCTATTTAGGGTTTCAGAGGAGTGGCTGTTAAGTTTGAACTGCTGTCCTTGCGGTTCAAAGCAACCTTGTGATCAAGCACTTATCCTATAGCACCATACCAGGACTCCTTGTTTAACAATGGACACTAACAGGATTACCCCAATGTACACAGCTACTTACATACATACACATTTGTTTCGCCTTAGGATGATATGAAATGGAATTGAAATTGCTATCTATTCACATTTCCTTTTGCTATGGGATAAGCAAAAATCTCATATTGACAAGCAAAGAAAATATGGAGCCTTCAGAACAAGAGCATATTTTCCCATCAAAACTTACCAGAAGAGATTGTTGGGAGGCAGGGCTTGTTGGTGGCTATGGTGGAGGTGCAATAAGGTTCCCCATCAGCAATACCACAGAATATCAGGCAAAGCAGATTCACAGCAAAGTTCAAAAACTCGGAACCACACACATAGGAATATTTTAAAAGTAAGAAATCATGAACTTTTGAATCTGCCCGGCTCAGCGGCCCGGACCCAACAACTTGGGCTAGACCAAATGGCAAGACCAAGCAGGGGAGCAGACACAGCATGGAAAATGCCATGGGAACCTAGGCGCAAAAGTGGACAATACACTCTGTCGGTTTTGCTTTGTTCTGATTTTCTTTTTTTTTTTGGTATCTGTTCATTGGCCCCCCCACAGTTTGCACACCTCCATTCTGGTGACTACATGGTTTGCCTGATTGAGTGGACACCGTCCACCCTCACCATTGGTAGGTTCTTCTGCCAAGCACGCACACAGATACTCTCAGACCAAGAGCCAGTCCTGAACTGTTTTTCTATTTTAAATACAGAAAAGGCCAGAAAAAGGGTGTAGAGAGGGAAAGACAGTTTAAAAACAAAACAAGCCGAAAATTAAATTAAATCCTGAGGTACAGCATAACAACCAACAGTGGCATCTTGAAATCTCTCTGGCAGCTTTGAAGGCAAGAAGTTGAAAGAGGACATTAAAGTGACACTCATATTAGGCTACAGATTTTTTTCTCTCTCTCTTTTCTCCCTCTTCTCCCTTTTCTGCGATTAGAGACTACAGTATCCAGTCTAGATTTTTGCTGTTGTTGTTTTGTTTGTTTTTTTCTTGTTGTTGCTGTTTTTCTATTTTATGCTCCCCCTTCTACCTTTGGGGGACTCTTTGCTCCCTATATTACCCAAGAAGAGACAGAAACTGCTGCCATATAGTCAAGCTACAACCACACTCTACAAAACACCAAAATCCAGGCAAGAACCAATACCAACTGCCATCTACCAGGGAGGCAGACAACACCTATGGAAGTTACTCTGAGTTAAGCAATAAGAAGAGTGAAAAGGGAAGCCCACATCCTGATCACATCTACCTGGAAGCAATCAGAAAGCATAAAAAAATACCAAAACACATACTCAATTAAGTATTAAGGCCACAGATAAACACTACACATGTCCAAGAAGCAAAAGCAGATGACCATATCAGCACATGTCCAGAAACAAGATAAAATGTCTGAGACAAATGACTAGAGGTAGACCTGGACTCTATTCTGGAAGGAGGGCAGGCCTTGGAAATGCCTAAGAGGGAATTCAGAAAAATGATTATAAAATGTTTCAAAACACTTTACAATGGAGTTGAGAAAAACAAGGAAGAAGTCAGGAAAGTGGTACAGGAACAATCAAATAAGATAGATACAGCATTGGAAACAATTCAAAACCTACAGAAAGAAGTCCAAACGATCAATAACAGAATATCAGAAACAGACAATACTCTGAAAGGGCAGAGGAATAGAATAGAAGAGATGGAAGGCAGAACCAGTGAGCTGGAAGACAAATCTCTCAATACATTAAAATAGAGGAACAAGTACAAAAAAGAATTTAAAAACTTGAAGAAGGTCTAAGATTCATGTTGGACAACATGAAGAGAAATACACATTAACACAGCATCTACAACAATTAGAAACAGACTAACAGAAGGAACCTACAGCAACCAAAAGAAAAGAAATAATAAAGATTAAAGGAGAAATAAATGAGATAGAAAAAGAAAAACTATAGAAACAATCAAGAGGAAAAGAAGCTGGTTCTTTGAAAGAATTAACAAAATTGACAGACCATTGATAAATCTAACAAAAGAAAAGAGGGACAAGACACAAATAACATGTATTAGAAACCACATAAGCAATGTCACAACAGAACCGAAGGAAATAAAAAGGACAATAACAGACTAATATGAAGAGTTGTACTCCAACAAATTTTAAAACTTAGATGAGATAGATACATTTTTAGAAAAGCACGACCTATCTAAACTTATACACAGTGGAGTAGTAAACCTGAACAGACCCATAACAAAAGAAGAAATTGATCAGGTCATCAAAAATCTCTCAACCTTAAGAAGCCCAGGCCCAGATGGCTTCACTGGTGAGTTCAACCAAACATTCAGGGAAGAGCTGGCACCAATTCTACTCAAATTATTCCAGAAGATAGAGGAGGATGGAAAATTTCCTAATACATTTTATGAAGCCAGCATATCCCTCATACCAAAACTAGGGCAGGATGTCACTAAGAAAGAAAATTATAGACCAATATCCCTCAAGAACATAGATGCAAATTTTCTCAACAAAATCCTAGCCAACAGAATCCAGCAGCACATCATAAATATTACATCAGGATCAAGTGGTATTCACACTAGGGATGCAAGGATGGTTCAACATTAGAAAAACAATCAACATTATCCAACATATAAACAAGAAAAAAGAAAAGAACCATATGACCATATAGATTGATGCAGAAAAGGCATTTGACAAAATCCAACATCCATTCCTGATAAAAACACTCAACAAAGTAAGAATGGAAGGGAAATTCCTCAACATAATTAAGAGCATATATACAAAACCAACAGCCTACATTACTCTCAATGGAGAGAAACTGAAAGCTTTCCCTCTGTGAACAGGAACAAGACAAGGATGCTCTTTGTCACCACTTCTATTCAATATTATGCTGGAAGACTTAGCAAGAGCTATACAGCAAGATTGGGAAAGTAAAAACATCCAAATTGGCAAAGAAGAAGTAAAACTCTTTCTGTTTGCAGAGGATAGGATCCTATACATAGTAAAAAGCTACTAGATCTCACTGGAAAATACAGCAAAGTGGCAGTATATAAGATCGATATACAAAAATCTGTTGGATTCCTTTATAGCAATAATGACATCACTGAAAAGGACATTAGGAAAGCAATACCATTTACAATAGCCATCCAAAGGTTGAAATATCTAGGAATGTATGTAACCAGAGAAACAAAGGACTTATTCAAAGAAAACTACAAAACATTACTACAAGAAACCAAAAGAGATCTACAAAATGGAAGAATGTAACACATTCCTGCATAGGAAAACTTAACAAGGTGAAAATGTCAATACTGCCCAAAGAAATTTACATATAATGCAATCCCAATCCAGATTCCAATGACGTTCTTCAAAGCCATGGAAAAAAATATATGGAAAGGAAAGAGATCCAGGATAAGGAAAGCACTGCTTAAGAACATTACTAATGTTGGAAAACTCTCATTCCCCAACTTCAAAATTTATTACACGGCTACAGTGATCAAAACAGCTTGTTACTGGTACAATGAAAGATACATAGATCAATGGAACAGAGTCGAGAATCCAGAAATTAACTCAAAATATATCACATGGGAAGGTGATAAGTCTCTTCAACAGATGGTTCTGACAGAACTGGAAAGCAATATGCAAAAGACTAAAACAAGTCCTTCACCTCATGCCTTAAGCAAAAACCAACTTAACATAGATTAAAGACCTAAAAGTGAATCCTAGAATTACGAAAGTCATCAATGAAAAAAAAGGGACAAACGCGAGAGCACTAATTCAGGAAATACACAGACTACCAAACATTTTGGAAACTACACAAACAAAAATAGACAAAATAGATGATTGGGACATACTAAAAAATAAAAACTTACGTGCATCAAAAGACTTCACCAGAAGAGTAAAAAGGGAACCCACAGAAGGGGAAAAAATCTTTAGCAAACGACACCTCAGACAAGGAACTCATTTCTAAACTATATAGAACACCTCTACAATAAAAAGACAAATAACCCAATTAAAAAATGGGCACCGAGTGAGACCCTACCCAGAGAAGCAGTGACGCCAGAGAAAAAGGCAGAGATGAAGACACGGAGAGATGGAGTGGCTAGGGATTTTAGACCCAGAGAGGGAGAGGGGCTGTGTGCTGACGACCGGGAGCAGGCTTGTGTGGTATATCCTTGGTTGACGATGCATGAAGGGGACTGTAATCATAGCAATGAAACGATATACGATAGGATGCACGTAAAGCTACTGTTCTCCCATGTAAACTATCACATAATTCACAACAAAACAGGGGGCACAGGACATGAACAGACACTTCACCAAGAAGGAGATCCAGGCAGCCAACAAACAAATGAAGAAATGTTCACAATCACTAGCCATTGTTGTTGTTGTTAGGGTTATCTGAAGAAAAACGTGGCAACAGGATTAGAGGAAGACTCATTAACAACCTGTTATAGGCAGATGATACAACCTCACTTGCTGAAAGTAAAGAGGACTTAAAACATTTACTGATGAAGATCAAGGAGCACAGTTTTAGGTATGGATTACATCTCAATGTAAAGAAAACAAAAATCCTCACCACTGGGCCAATAAACAACATTCTTATCAACAGAGAAAAGATTGAAGTTGTCAAGGACTTCATTCTTCTTGGATCAACTATCAACACTCATGGAAGCAA
>NW_006408684.1:1726746-1728217 GCF_000296735.1 Chrysochloris asiatica | reverse complement strand
GGTGGGGATTCTTTGCTGGTTACTGGAATGTGAGGGGTGGGGTGAGGAGAGGGAGGGGAAGGTGGAGCACAGGATAAGGAATAGACACAGGATAGTTTCGGTGCTAGTACGGGGCAAAACACAAGAAACGGGAGGGGAATGGAAGAACAAAGCGGATGGGAAAACAATTAGGCAGGTTTTCATGGGCTAAGTGGGACAGAGGTGAATAATAATGTATGCACAACCTTGGAACAACAGGGCTCTGGGATACAGGGATTGAAATATGGTTGGAATGGGGAAAAGGGGGGATATAATGTTAAGATGCTTGGCTGTCTTTTGAATCGTGGTTTCCCTGGCATACCATTATAAAATAGACACTTGAGGGGGAGAGAAAGGAATAGCCAGAAATATCACCATAGAAAGCTTGTAAGTCCATCTTCTGCCTGTAACTGATTGGAATATCTAAAAAGGGACTACAATGTGCCCAGTGAAGGAGACTTCCTGTGGAGCCTCTGCATTACATAAGACCACAGATGGAATTCTGAACAGCATCCAGAATCTTCTTAGGTGAGACATTTCCACTTGAAAGGACAAGCAGACTAGCCTGGAGCAGCTAGAAGAACAGAAGATACTTCTTGAAAGAAAGATCAACAGGAAAATACAAAACAATATAGGCAGTCCAACTGATTACTATAAGAACAAGCAAGTTGCTTGTCCAGGAGACATCAAGGCAAGTGATCAGGTCCCCTCAGGGCAAACGCCTTTCCAAGACTAAAACTGAATGGGAATATACTCTGTGATTGGGGACCACGTTCATCATTGATAAGGGGAAGTGAGGGAAAAACAGCAATGAAGCTGCGAGCTAAGCCCTACAATGGTCAATAGACTCCTGTGAACCCTGGTGGAGACCTGGTAGGCCAGCAGTGTGGCAAGACCTGGGGACTCTTTGGCCCAGAGTCAGTGACATAGCCACAGAGGACTAGAGTGGAGAGTGAAGCATCCAGCTGATAAGGAGAGAGGGCACATACATAAGAACACCCACACTTACAGATAATACCCACTTGACCTGCTTTCAATGACTGGATGATCACAGCTCAACTAAAAGAAGAAAGAAGAGGAAAATAAAGATAATCTGATACAATCTGATGAACTTGACCTACACCTATGGATGCAGTAGCTCAAAAAAGGTAACAAATCTTTACAGTGAGGATCATTCCCACACCCTCCATATCCCAGAGTAGACAGGGATGGGCAACTTGGATATTGGCTACCCAAAATGGAGGGGCTACAAAGGCAAGAAGTGACTAGTTGACAACAAACAAGATGGCGGATCGGTTGGACGTATAGCAGAGAGCTCCGCCAACAACAACACAGAATACCTGACCAAGCAGGTTCAGGGGCTGGTCCCAGAACTCTGAACCTCATATAAAGGAATACTTAGAAGATTGGAAGGCTCACAGCTGGGGAATCTGTGGCAGAAGCAAGAAATCTA
>NW_006408684.1:1721380-1724566 GCF_000296735.1 Chrysochloris asiatica | reverse complement strand
GATATGTCTCTTGTGATACAATAGTGAATAATTGTTATCAGGACTGACTGAGGGTTGGAAATGTAAAGGTAGAGGTTTTGTACCAAAAGGAGGGTAGTGATTGACTTTTCAGTCTAGGAGCGGAGGTCCCTGGGACCTTCAAGGGAGAAGAGCGGAGAGCGTCCCTACCCAGAGAAGCAGTGACGCCAGAGATGGAGGCAGATGGATGATGTGGAGAGAGGGAGCAGCTGGAAACTTTAGACCCAGAGAGGGAGAGGGGCTGTGCACTGATGACAGTGGGGCAGGCTTGCAGGGTATACCCTTTGGTTGGCTGATGATGCATGGAGGGGATTGTAACTATGGCAATAAAATGATATATGATATACGATAAGATAAATATTTGTAAAGCTAAGTTCTCCCATGTAAACTATCACATAACTCACAATAAAACATTATAAAAAATTTTTTAAAGTTACCAGATGACAAAGGCTGTGCTCACATTGAATGCTATTTGTATTGGTTAGGATACCTTTGTCGTCAAGTAACAGAAAAATTTAACCTGTGCTGGCATAAAGAGGAAAATGTATTAGCTCACATGAGAGGCAGCACAGCTTCAGGTTGGTCTCAGTGGTTTGCTGATAATACCACAAACTCAAATTATTTTGCTGATAATACCACAAACTAAAATCATTTCCCTAGCTCTTGCTTGCCAACCATGGGAGTTTTGTGGCTTTGTAGGATTAGCACCAGACTGTGAACCAAAATGTCCGTGGTTTGAGCCCACCAATGGGTCTGCAGGAGAAAACTGAGGCTTTTTGCTCCCTAAAAGATGTACAGCTTCAGAAACCTTATACAGGATCACTACGAGTCAGAAGCAACTAGACAGCACTAAAACACAACAGCTTGCCACCCATAGTACCGACTTCATTCAAAGATTGGTCCCCAGTGTGACCTTAGCTACATGTTTCTTCACCTCATGTAAGGAGACATTTTTGATAAGACTCTTAAAGTGAGGAAAAGTTTTGCCTAAAGACTCCAGAAAAGCTTTGAAGTCTCACTGGCCCAAATTGGGTCACATTCCCATTTTGATGCCAATGAGTTGAAAGGCTTCCAGAATTATTCTTAGATCAGTCAAGTACATACCTGAAATGCAGTGCTGATGATACTCAATGGGCTCACATTTTCAAGAAATGATACCACCCACATCAAAACCGATTCCAACTCATAGCAAACCCTGTAGGACAGAGTAGAGTTAGCCCATAAATTCCAAGGCTGTAATCTTTAGGAAAGCAGATTGCCACATCTTTCTCCTACAACCTTTTGGTTAGCAGCTGAGTGCTTAATAACTGCACAACCAGTACTTCTTGTTGAGAAATGGTACAGATGTGGGTTAGTACAAAGCTCAGAGCACACAACAGTATGATGCCTAGTCAAAGTTCACTATTCTCAGGGTGCAGAGTTCTATAATTGTTTCATTAATGAGATAATTCATAATTTTTTATCATGTCTATGGAATTGAGTACTTATTTGCATGTGGTTATTGCCCACCCACCTAGCGAGAACTAGCTCAGCAATTTAATTACATCACAGACTGTAACTATTAAGGTACAATTCAAGATCGTAGTCTCATAATCGTAGGATAATTATCTTTGCTGTGTAAATCACATCATTTTGAAGACATATAAAAGTTACATGGCAGTGGCATCTAATTACATGACAAGTCAATGTAATTATTATTAAGTAATCTATCAGATTATGAAATTGCTTCTTGATGTAGTTATAATGATCAGCATTGTTAGTGTCAAAAGTTTCACATAGCTACTAAGTCTTGCAAAAAGAAACAATTCTAAAATAACAGAGCATTAAAACACAGAAGAGAATTTGATTTTTGTTTTTAACAGATAGGATTGTAAATCTTAGGGTTCAATTCACAGCAATTCAGACAGCAATTCAGAATCACAAAAAAAATACCATAATGTAGAAAATGCAGCTAAAAGAACATGAAAAAAATAAAAACAAAAAACCCAGAAACAAACAATTGCTTCCCAAATTCTACAGGCTAATAGACTTAAAAAAAAATAAAAGTCTGACATAAACAAAATAACACAAGGAGGCTTCAAAAAGTTCACGTAAAAAGATGACGGAATTTTTCTGAGAACTTCTTGATGTTCTCTAAATGATCAATGGAGTCCTGGTGTGGCACTGTGGATGATGAGCCAGACTGCAAAGTCATTTAAACTGCAAAGTTCGCAGTTCAAGCTCACCAACTGCTCCTCAGAAACCCTATTCAGGGTCACTATGGGTCGGAACCAACTCAACGGCACATAACAACAACAGCAAATGGTCAAAGGGAAACCAGTGAGGATTCTAATTAAAGAATTGCTGCATTTTTAGGTGGTTTCAAAATTTCAGGATGTAAAGATTTTTCTATTTCTCTTCTCTGGAGAAAGCAATAACCAGATTATCACAATATTTATTAAGGTGTTTATCAAATAAACACAATATTTATTAAGATATTTACCAAGCAGAGTATTATTCCTACTTTTTATAAGGCTCTTTTCATCATGGATTTCTTCTTCCATAGAGTTATAATAAAAATTTCCCAGAAAATGCTATGTGATCAATTGCTTGGTATTCATACACATTTGAACAGATTAAAAAATAGTAATAATAAATTGATGGATTTGTCCAAATTGAGTACCTTCATATGTCTCATTTTCTTGTAATTGTTTTATTTCTATTCTTTATCACTATTTTGTTTCAGTTAAATCCTCATTTATTTAGTTCTTATTGTTGCTATTACGTGCTGTGGAGTCGGTTCTGACTCATAGCGACCCTGTACAGGGTTTCCGAGGCTGTAAATCTGTATGGGAGCAGAAAGCCTCCTCTTTCTTCTGCAGAACACCTGGTAGTTTTGAACTGCTGACCCTGAGGTTAGCAGCCCAATTCGTAACCACTACACTACCATTACCTCTACTAATGTCATATATGTTACTTTTCACTGACTTTAGAGTCCCAAAGTTTTGTACTTACCCATACATGTGAAAGCTATTATTGAATACCTCTTTTATTACTCTATAGACATTACAGAATTTGACTCAAATTTTAATCAACTAATACCAAAAGGAAATGGTTAATGTTCAACCATTTCAAGAGATACCATACGAACAAGAGCCAATGATACTCAGAGAGGAAGTCCAAAGTGCA
>NW_006408684.1:1693307-1720022 GCF_000296735.1 Chrysochloris asiatica | reverse complement strand
TGGCCCAGGATCGGACATTGTTTCGTTCTGCTGTGCATGGGGTCACTATGAGTCGGTTCCAACTCAATGGCACCTGACAACAACAACAACAACAATACTGAGAAAGCAGGTTTAAGGGTAAGTTGCTATTGCTGGTGGTGTTATTTTATTTTTTTGTGTTTCAAGACTTTAGGGGAAGAGCTTTCTTTGCCTTGTCTTCTTTTTTTTATTATTTAAGTTTTTATTGTAAATTGGGTGGTAGTTTACATGGGCAAACATCAGCTTTACATTCATCCTTATCGTATTTCGTTTCATTGCAATGGTTACAATCCCCTCTATGCATCATCATTCAACAGCATTTTTCTTCCATTCCGTTTTATTTTGGATGTACATCGCAGTATTCAGGAATATATGACCATTTAAACAACCAAAGGGCACACCTCACAACCCCGCCCCTTGGCCGTCAGCACATAGCCCCTCTCCCTCCCTGAGTCCAGGATACCTAGCTGCTGCTCTCCATGTCATCATCTCTTCCTCCATCTCTGGTGTCACTGCTTCTCTGGATGTTGTTGTTAAGTGCCATCAAGTCGGTTCTGACCCAAAGCGACCCTGTATAGGGTTTCCAAGGAGCAGGTGGTGAGCTTGAATGGCTGACCTTGCAGTTCAAACAGCTTTGCAGTCTGGCGCGTTAACCCATAGCACCATACCAGGACTCCACTTCTCTGGATAGGGTCCCACATTCTACTTTTTACTCTTGATGGCCCCAGGGTCCTCTGCTCCTGGACTGCAAGATGAACTACTCCCCTCCTCTAGTTACAAAACATCTACCTTTACATTTGCAACATTCACAATCAATCCTGATAGCAATTAGTCACTATTGTACCACAAGAGACCTATCCCCATCTCTGTTCACTAGCTCTGTCCAGACAGGTTGGAAACTACTCAGTGGAGTGGTGTTGTTATTTTTGTAATGTATCATTTCATCCAATTTATAGCAATCCTGTGCACAACAGAAGAAAGCACTGCCCAGTCTTGAACCATTTTCATCACTGTTGGTGCCACTGTGTTGTTCCATCTTGTTAAGGATTTTCCTCTTTTTCATTGACCCTACTTTACCAAACATGACATCCTTTTCCAGAGACTGGTCCCTCCTGACAATATGTCCAAAGTACAAGAGATGATGTCTTGACATTCTCACTTCTAAGGAAAATTCTGGCTGTAATTCTTCCAAGACAGATTTATTTGTTCTTCTGGCAGTCCACAATACTTTCAACATTCTTTGCCAAAGCTGTAATTCAAATGCATAGATTCTTACACAGTCTTATTCATTGTCCAACTTTCACATGCATATGAGGTGATTAAAAATACTATGACTTGAGTCAGGCATACCTTAGTTCCCAAACTGACATCTTTGCTCTTTAACACTTGAAAGAGATCTTTTGCAGCAGGTTTGCCCAATGCAGTAAGTCATATGCTTTCTTGATTGCTGCTTGCATGAATATTTATTGTGGATCCAAGTAAAATTAAGTCTTTGACAACTTTAATTTTTTCCCTATTTATCATAATGTTATGTATTAGTCTAGACTCCCAGTGTGGTGCTGTAGGATAAGCACTGGACAGAATATGAACCACAAGGTCATCAGTCAACCCCACCAGCTGCATCTTGGAAACTCTGTATGATGCTATGAGTCAGCATCAACTCAACAGCAGTTAACAACAACATTTACTAGTCCACTTGTAGGATTTTTGTTTTCTTTACATTGAGGTCCCAGCCATATTGAAGGCGGTAGTTTTTAAATCAGTAAGTCTTTCATGTCCTCTTCACTTCCAGCAAGTAAGGTTGTATCATCTGTGTATCACAGGTTGTTAATGAGTCTCCCTCTAATCCTAGTTCCACGTCCTTCTTCATATAATCCAGCTTCTCAGATTATTTGCTCAACAAGCAGATTGAGTAAGTATGGTGAAAGGATACAACCCTGGCACACACCTTTCCTGATTTTAAACGATTCTGGTCTATGTACAGGTTCCTCATGAGCACAGTTCTAGAATACCCATTCTTAGCAAGATTATCTGTAGTTTGTTATGATCCACACAGTCAAATGCCTTAACATAGTCAATAAAATACAAGTAAGCATCTTCCTGGTATTCTCTGCTTTTAACCAAGATTCATCTGGCACCAGCAGTGAAATCTGTAGTTCAACATCCTCTTTGAATCCTGCTTGAATTTCTGGCATCTCCCTGGTTTTTTTTAGTTATTTTTTTATCTTCAGCAAAATTGTACTTGCGAATGATATTAAAGATACTGTTTGATGATTTCCACATTCCATTGGGTCACCTTTCTTTGGAATGGGCACAAATATGGATCTCTTCCAATTGGTTGTCAAGACAGCTATCTTTCACATTTCTTGGCATAGACAAGTGAGCACCTCCAGGACTACATCAGTTTGTTGAAAGATTTCAACTTCTATTCCATCAATTCCTGGAGCCTTGTTTTTCACCAATGCTTTCAGTAAATTTTGGACTTCTGCCTTCAATATCATTAGCTCTTGTTCATAGGCTGCCTTGTCAAATGGTTAAGCATACACCAATTCTTTTTAGTACAATGACTGTGTATTCCTCCCCTCTTCTTTTGACTCCTGTATCATTCAATATTTTGCCCATGAAACCCTCCAATATTGTAAATCGAGGTTTGAATTTGTCAGTTCTTTCAGCATGAGAAATGCTGACTGTGGGCTTCGTTTTTGGTTTTCTAATTCCAGGTCTTCACACATTACTGGACTTTGTCTTTTTGAGCTGTCCTTTGGAATTTTCTGTTCTACTCTTTTAATTCTTCATTTCTTCCAGCTGTTTAGCATCACTACATTCAAGACCAAGTTTTAATATCCATTTTGGTCTCTTTAAATTTCCTGTCTTTTAAATGACTTTTTGATTCTTCGTGTATGATATTCTTGATGTCATCCCACACTTCTTATGGTTTGGGGCCATTAGTGTCTAATGTAACAAATCTGTTCTTAAGATGGTCTCTAAATTCATGTGGGATATATTCAAGGTCATATTTTGGCTCTCGTGGACTTGTTTTAATTTTCTTCAGCTTCATCCTGAACTTCCATATGAGCAATTGATGATCTGTTCCTGGCCCTGCTTTGGCTGTTGATATTCAAATTCTCCTTTGTCTCATTCCACAAATGAAGTAAATGTGATTCTTGTATATTCCATCTGGTGAAATTCACATGTATAGTCATCCTTTAAGTTGTTGGGAAAAAAATATCTTTGCAACGAGTAAGTCACTGGTCTTGCAAAATTTTCTCACACGATCTCTAGCATCATTTCTATCATCAAGACCATATTTTCCAACTGCTGATCTTCCCTCTTTTTTTCCAACTTTTGCATTCAAATCACCAGTAATTACCAATGCATCTTGAATGCATATTTGATCAATTTCAGAATGAATAAACTGGTCAAACTTTTCAATGTCATCACCACTGGTTTTCATGGATGGTGCATGCATTTGAATAAGTGATATTAATTAATTTTCCTTGTAGGTGTATGAAAATTATCCTGTCACAGACAGCACTGTACCTCAAAATGAATCTTGAAATGCTCTTTTTGGTGATGACTACACCATTCTTCAAGGAGCTCTGGTAGCATAGTAATTACAAGTCAGGCTGCTAACCTCAAGGTCAGCAGTTCGAAACGACCAGATGTTTCATGGAAGAAAGACGAGGATTTCTGCTCCCATAAAGAATTACAACCTCAGAAATCCTATGCAGGGTCACTATGAGTCAGAACCGATTCCACAGCACTTCACCACCACCACCACACCATTCTTCTTCTATTTGTTTTTCCTGGCATTGTAAATCATATGAGTGGATAATTCAAAATGACCAGTACCAGTCCATTTCAGCTCACTAATGTGTAGGATATCAATGCTTATGCTTTCCACTTCATCTGAATGACTTAATTTTCCAAGATTCAGTCAGATGATTAATGGATGTTTACAGCTGTTTTGGAGTTCTGGTGTGGTGCTGTGGGATAATACACCATACTGCAAAGCCATTTAAACTGCAAGGTTGACAGTTCAAGCTCACCAGCTGCTCCTAGGAAACCCTATACAGGGTCACTATGGGTCAGAACTGACTTGATGGCACTTAACAACAACAACAACAACAGATGTTTTGTCCCATTTTGAGTTATGGCACATCAGCAAATGTATGTCTTGAAAGCTTTACTCTAGTCACATCATTAAGGTCAACTCAATTATGAGGAGGCAACACTTTCCTGGTCATATCTGAGTGCCTTCCAAGGCTCATAGTCTAGTGCTGATCCAATGGTGCCACACCAGAGTAATTAAAGCAAATTAAGAAAAGTTTAAGTAAAAGAGCTGAAGAGAAGGGCAACTCGAGAAGACAAAGTGAAATAATAAAATAGAATTGAAGAAAAAAATTAAAACCTTGAGTCACGATATTGAAGGATTTTAAGGGCAAAATATTGAAAGACACAAGAGTTTCAAAAGGAGATGGAAGGAACACACAGAACAAAAGAATGGGTCAGTGTTCAAACACGTCAGGAGGTAGCATATCATCAAGAACCCATGGTACTGAAGAAAGAAGTCCAAATGGAACTAAAGACATTGGGAAAAAACATTCACCTCCACCTGGTGCCATCAAGTGGATTCTGACTCACTGTGATCCTATAAGACAGAACAGACTTGCTCTGTAGGGCTTCTGAGACTGTAAAACTTCATGGAAATAGACAACCTCATCTTTTTCCTCAAAGCAGCTGGCAGGTTTGAACAGCCAACCTTGCAGTCAGCAGACCAATATTTAACTCATTGCACCACCAAAACTCCTTGGTGAAAAACAAGCCTCCAGGAATTTACAGAATACCAATTGAGATGTTTCAACAAATGGATGCAACACTGGAAACACTCATTCATCTATGCTAAGAAATTTTGAAGACAACTATTTGAACAACTGACTGTAATAGATGCATATTTGTTCCCATTTCAAAGAAAAGTTACCCAATGGGAGATGTAAATGGTCAAACAATATCATTAATATCATTCACAAGTAAAATTTTTCTGAAGATAATCTAAAAATGATTGCAGCAGTGCATCAACAGGGAATTACCAGAAATTCAAGCAGGATTCAGAAAAGGATGTGGACCAAAGGAATTCATTGGGATATCATTATTTATATCAGATGAAAGCACAGAATAACAGAAAGATGTCATGGATTAAATTTTGTCTCTCCAAAATGTATGTCAACTTGGCCAGACCATGATTCTCAGTGATTTGGCAGTTATGTGATGATGTAATGTGTCAGTTATATAATGATGTAATCACCTCAGAATGTGATCAGATGTAATTGTCCTCTGGGTTGTAAATCCTTCTATGATGTTAATGAGGCCAAATGCAATCTACAGGATTAGGCTGTATCTTGAGTCAATCTCTTCTGAGATATAAAAGAGATTAAACATGCAAGAAAGAGGAGCTGGAAGTGAAGTGTGTCCTTTGGACCTGGAGAGTCCTACTCTGTAAAGCTCCTGGACCAAGAGAAAGACTGATACCAAGATATACGGAGACCCACAAGTAAAGCTGGGTCTACCGATGCTTAAGACAGAACCTTTCCCCAGAGTCAACACTCTCTGAATTTGGACTTCTAACCCTCTAAACTGTGAGTGGGGCCCTAGCATGGCACTGTGGGTTAATGCACTGGACTGCAAAGTTGGTTTGAATTACAAGGTAGGTGGTTCAAGCTCACCAGCCACTCCTCAGAAACCCTATACAGGATAGTTATGTATCGGAACCAACTTGATGGCATTTAATAACAATCAACAAAAACTGTGAGATAATAAATTTCAGTTTGTTATAGTCATCCACTCGTGGTACTTCTGTTATAGCGAAATTAGATAGCTAAGACAAATGTTTACTTGTATTTTATTGATTATGCAAAAACATTTGATTGTGTGGGGTCATAACAAGCTATGGATAACATTGCAAAGAATGGTTATTCCAGCGCACTTCATTGTACTTATGTGAAACTTGTACATAGACCAAGAGGCAGTAATTGGAACATAACAAGGGAATACTGATTAGTTTTAAATCAGGAAAGGATTTTGCCAGGGTACTATCTTTTTACCATACTTACTCAATCTGTATGCTGAGCAAACACTCCAGAAACTAGACTATATGAAGAACATGGCATCAGGTTTGGGGGAAGATTCATTAGCAAACTATGATACAAAAGCAGATGCCAAAAGTGCTTGATGAAAGCAAAGAGGACTTGAAATACTGATAAATATCAAAGACTACAGCCTTCAATGTGAATTACACCTCAACATAAAGAAAACAGAAATCCTCACAACTGGACCAATAAGCTACATCTTGATAAGTGGAAAAAAAGATTGAAATTGTCAAGGATTTTATTTTACTTGGATCCATGATCAATGCCCATGGAAGTATTACTCAATAAATCGAATGATGTTTTATCTCATTGGGCAAATCTGCTGTAAAAGACCTATTTTAAGCGTTAAAAAGCAAAAATGTCACCTGAGGATTAAGGTGCACCTGACTAAGCCATGATGTTTTCAATTGCCTCATAAGCATGCAAGAGCTGGGCAATGAATAATGAAATCTGAAGAATTGAATGACAGTGTTGGCAAAGAATATTGAATACACCATGGACTATCAGAAGAATAAACAAACCTGTCTTGGAAAAAGGACAGCTAGAATACTCCTTATCAGTGAGGATGGTGAGACTTTGTCCCATGTACTTTGGACATGTTATCAGGAGAACCAGTCCCTGGAAAAGGATGCTATGTTAAATAAAGTAGAGGTTTAATGGGAAAGACAAAAACCCTCAACAACAGGGATTGGCAAAGTGGCTGCAACAATAGGCTCATACATAGCAACTATTGTGAGGATGATGCAGAACCCGGCAGTGTTTCATTTGTTATAGATAGGGTCACTGTGTGTCAAAACCAGCTCAATGGCTCATAACAACAACAACAACCTTCTGGTGTGGTGCTGTAAGATCAGCAACGGAGTACAAACCATAAGGTTGGCAGTTTAAACCCACCAGCTTCTCCTCAGAAATACTATATAGGGTCACTATGAGTCAGAACCAACTCAATAGCACTCAACAACAACACATTAAAGTCATGTTTATGGAATGAGATCACAACCAAGGGGATGTGTGAAGTGAAAAGGATAAAGGTTAAAAAAACAAAATTCTTAAAAATAGAGACATTTGAAGCTAGGGAAGACAAAAAGATCCCACAAAATAAATTTGAACAGGAATTGCAAAAGAGTTAGAAGAAAACCTCCCATAAAACATTTTTATACTTCTACTTTTGCCTTGGCTCTGCTTCCTAGAGCAGGTGTTGGCAAACTACAGCCACACAAATGCAGCCCATGGACTGTATTTTCATACAATTTGAGCTAAGAAAGGAATCCTGGTATGGCATAGTAGGATAAGCAGTGGACTGCTAACCCCAAGGTTGACAGTTAAAACCCAACATCCACTCTTCGGAAACCCTATTCAGGGTTGCTATGATTTGGAACCAACTCGATAGCACTTAACAAGAACAAAAGAGCTAAGAAAGGAATCCTGGTGGTTAAATATTCAGCATCTAACCAAAAGACCTGTGGTTTTAACCTACAAGCTACTCCAAGGGAGAAAACTGGTCATCTGCTTCAGTAAAAGATTACAGTCTATGAAACCCTACGGGACATTATGAATTAAAATCAGCTGGCCAGTACACAACAAACAACAAAGAGCTAAGACTGGTGTTTATAGTTTTAAAGGTTACATGGAAACAAAGAAAAATATGCAACAGAGACCTTGTATGGCCCTCAAAGCCTAAAATATTTGTTAACTAGCCCTTTACAGAAAAAAATTTGCTTACCCCTGTCCTAGATGACTCAAAATAATACAAGGAACAAGGACACAAGAAACAGGGAACAAGTGAAGATGGATAAAGTATGCACAATGGACTTTGGAAGAAAGAAAGTAGTTTTAAAAGCACTATTAAGATAAGTTTATTTGGAAACTAGAGAGTTTAAGGAAAAGAAAGCAAAAGAGAAGAAACCATTTAAGGCTATAAAGGAAAAAAAATTAAAACTAAAAATTATAAATATTGACAATTATGTTTTAAGATGCTCAACAGTAGCCGAGGCAAAGGCAGTACATTTTAAGTTGCTACAATAGTAATTATCTCTATCCATTTCTTATAAATTATTTTTTTAAAACTAAAATTATATGATAATGTAATCATGTAATTTTTTATTTGTAGAGAGAAATTCATTCACATGTTTTGAATACTATTTTCAATATTTTCTCGTGGCCCTACACTCCATTAAACACTAGATTTGTCAAATTCATTCAGTTGTAGACATATATTCTTATCCATTTGGTAAGACATGCAGGTAACGAAGTTTGTAATTGTAAATTTCATTCTTTCATGTATCTGACCACCATGCATACTAGAAATTAATCAAAATTGTAAATTTATTCTTTGTTTTTGTTAAGTACCTTGGAGTCAGTTCCGACTCATAGTGACCCTGCACAGGATTTCTGAGGCTGCAAATCTTTACAGGAGCAGAAAGCCTCATCTTTCTCCTATGGAACAGCTGGTAGTTTCGAACTGCCGACCTTGAGGTTAGCAGCCCAATTCATAACCTCTACACTACCAGAGCTCCTTAAATTTATTCTTTACTAAGTACTATTCTCAAAGTAAATGTAATTTTGAATCTTTTTTAAAATCATAATGCCTGTAATTTTCAAAGTTCTGAAATCTGTTGACTCTCGCTAAGATACCACATCATCTCTACCCACTTTAACTATGTCTTAACAGTTTACATGTATTTTTCATATCCCTAAGAGTCAAGATATCAAGATTTTGTCCAAGGTCACTTATTTCTGCACTTTCCTAATAAGGTATTTTCCAGGGCAAAAACTGTGGCAGATATGTTTTGTGACCATCACAAATTTCTGAGACTTCTTTTAGAATGTCCATTAGTGAGATATGAACTCCCAAGTAGTTCACAGACCTGGTTGTTGTTGTGTTGTGTGCTGTCAAGTCATAGTGATCTGACAGGGCAGAATTATACGAGCAGATAGCCATGTCTTTTGTCCCATGGAACCACTGTTGTTGTTGTGAAGTACCGTTGAGTCAGTTCCAACCCATAGCATCCCTGTATAGGGTTTCCAAGGAGCAGCTGGTGAGCTTGAACTGCCAACATTGCAGTTCAAACGGCTTTGCAGTCTGGCGCATTAACCCACAGCGCCACACCAGGACTCCACTAGGTGGATTCAAACCACCAATTTTTCCGTTAGCAGCTTAACCATTGTGCCACCGAGACTCCTACATGGACCTTGTAGTTGTTGTTAAGTGCTGTCAAGTCTATTCCAACTCATTGTAGCCTGATACAAAATTTCCAAAGGAGCAACTGGTGGATTTGAACCACCAAACTTGCGGTTAGCAGTCCAGTGTGTATTGTACAGTGTATACCAGGACTCCACTACTCCCTGTTGTCTTACAAGTAGCTTAGTCACAGCCACTACCTGCCTGGCCCATGTGGATATTTTAGTCTGTGATTCATACTATAGGAATAAGGTGGAATGGTATAGGACATTCATAAACACACAGAAACAGACACCACACACATACAAAGTCCTTGAATTTTGAAGATTTGGATTTAAATTCTGCATTCGTACACCTTTTCTATGTAAGATTTTCTGATAAGAGGCTTCTATAAGTCTCAGTTTCCTCATCTGTAAAGAATACTAGGGAGTGTGGTGGCTCTGAACGATAAACATTGGACTGCCAACCACAAGGTTCAAGCCCACCAGAAGAAAGATGAAGTTTTCCACTCTTGCAAAGATTTAAAAGCCTCAGAAACCCTATACATGGTCACTGTGAGTCAGAACTGACTCTATAGCACTTAACAAAAACAACAACATATGTCACAAAATTGGTTTAAGATTTAAAGTTAAATAACACTATTGATACAATAAATAACATCATGATAAACGGAGACAAAACTAAAGTTGTCAAAGACTTCATTTTGTTTGGATCCACTATCAATACTCTTAGAAGCAGCAGCCAAGAAATCAGACAACATATTGCACTAGGCAAATCTGCTGCACAAGACCTCTTTAAAGTGTTCAAGAGCAAAGATGTCAGTCTGAGGACTAAAGTGTGCCTGACCCAAGCTCTGGTATTTTCAGTAGCTTCATATGCACGTGAAAAGTGGACGATGAATAAGGAAGACCATAGAAGAATGGATGCATTGGAGTTACAAAGTTGTAGAAAAATATTGAAAATACCATGGACTATCAGAACAATCAAATCTGTGTTAAGTGCCAGAGCTCTCCTTATAAGTCAGGATGGCCAAACTTCATCTCTCATACTTCAGACATATTATCAGAAGGGACCAGTTCCAGGAGAAGGACACCATGCTTGGTAAAATGGAGGACGAGCTAAAAAGAGGAAGACCCCCAATGAGATGGTTCTGCACAGTGACAGCAGCAAAGGGCTGCAGCGTAACAAAGATTGTGAAGATGGAGCAGGACTGGGCAGTGTTTCATTCTATTGTGTATAGGGTCACTATGAGTTGGAACCAACTCAATGGTACCTAACAACAGCAACAACATAAAATGTGCATTAAACAATACAAGGCTTTTTATTTCTAGAGCTAAACGGGATCTTGCAAGCTACTTATGAGTTAGAGGCAAAAGCAAATGCTCCCACCTATATCCACTGTTGGACTGCTGATGTGGTGCTGTAGAATCAGCCCTGGACCACGAACCACAAGGTTCGCTGTTCAAACTTACCAGTTGCTCCTCAGAAACCCAGGGCAGGGTCACCGAGTTGGAATTGACTTGATGGCACTTAAACCACAACAATGATTCTGACTCACAGCGACCCTGTACAAGGTTTCTGAGGAGCAGCTGGTATGCTTGATTTGCCAACCTTGTGGTTTGCAATCTGGTACTGATCTAATAGTACATACCAGGAGTCTACATATAGCCATGTTTTGTTGATGTTGTTGTCAGGTGCCATCGAGTCGGAACCGACTCATAGCGACCCCATGCACAGCAGAACGAAACAAAGTCCGATTCTGGGCCAACCTCACTACCGCCACCACACTTGATGCCATCAATGATGCCACCTGGCTGATCCATCTCATTGGGGGTCTTCCTCTTTTTCTCTGACCCTCCACCTTACCCAGCATGACATCCTTCTCCAGTGACTGTTCTTTCCGGACAATGTGTCCAAAGTTTGAGAGACGAAGCCTAGCCATCTTGGTCTCCAAGGAGCACTCTGGTTGCACTTCTTCCAAAACAGATCTTACCTATAGCCATAGGACAAGTCAATAAATTTATGAAAAAGAAAAAAAATTAAAGTTCCACTTGAAATGTCACTTATACCAAACATAGGTCTTTGATACACAAAATATAAATGATTAATGATTAAAATGTGCAATGGTTAAATTAATTTATATGTGCTGGTGCACAACAGTGAAGATCAGAACGACAACCAAGTAAAATATCATGTTTTTTCTTTTTATTTCTCAAAACCTTCAGAGCTATATTGCTTCAATCTACAGTATTTTCAGTAAAACACAAATAAACACCGTAATGGGAACAAATGACAGTGTCCTGACCACATTCAATAATACCAAATCCATCTGCCCAGCATTGTGCTTCTCAGGATTACTTACTATGAGGGCATTTTTTTCTTCAGAAGAGCAAAATGTAATGTAACCACATAACCCCTACACCACTAATAGAAACCGCATTGCACCAGCAGCATATTTCTGGTAGTGTTTACAAAATGGAAATCAAATTTTGTGGTGACACATTAGTGATATCAGAGTCTGGCACATAGATGGAAACTCTCTCAGGTCAAGAGACTGAAGCTTTGTTGCTCAAAAATATCACCAACATTTTGTGTCAACAACGTGAGTCAGGCAAATGGCACTGGAAAATTATACCTCCTGAAAAAGCTAATAAGGATGGGCTGAGTCCAACCATGTTCCATAGACTCCTGTCAACCTGGAGATAAGAGAGAGAGAAGAGGAAGGGCTGGTTGGTCTGAAGTGTGGTGAGACCCGGGGACTCCTAAGCTCAAGGACAAGGACCTAGCCACAGAGAGCTAGAGCTGACAGTGAAGCATCCACCTGATATGGCGTGAGGGGAGAGGCACAAGAACGCCCAAACTTGCAGATAGTACCCATTTGACCTATTCTCGATGGCTTGATAATCAGAATTAGACTAGAGGAAGAAACAAGTTTGCTATGACAGCACTTAACTACAACAACAGCAGTGTTGTAAGTGGCAGGAGGAAGAAGCTGGGAATACTGTTACAAAGTACCCATATTATTCATGAAGTGGAATAGTGATAGTTGAAAGTGAATTTAGAATAATTGCACACGTTTATTGTAAACTGTCTATAACTTAAAAAAAAAGGTGTTTAGCTATAACTGTTATGGTAAGACAGTACAGAAAATAGAATCATAGAGAATGCTAAATTAAAATTAGAATAGGCATAAAGAGAAGGAGGGAAGCACAGACCATGTACAACAAATAGAAAATACTTATAAACATGGTAGATGTTAATCTAACTACATTAATAATCACATTAAGTGTATAGGTCTAAACGCACCAATTAAGAGACAGATTGGTTATATGTAAACAAATTAGATAACTTAGAAGAAATGGACAAATTATTTGAAATACATCAACTCCCTACAGTGACTCAAGAAGAAATAATGGGTCTCAACAAAACCATGACAAAGTGACTGAATCAAAAATCTCCCAAAAAAGAAAAGCCTTGAGCCAGATGGATTAAAAGAGGAGTTATATCAAACATTTACAGAGCTGATGCCAGTCCTACTTAAAGTTTTCCAAAAATCAAAACAGAGAATATAAGAGTAAATCAAAAAGTATTGCTACTAGAACATTTAAAAGAAACACAATTTGAGTCCCTTCAAGATACACAGGATGCACCCCATCCAAGTTAGTGTTTTCAATCACCTCATCTGCATGTAAAAGTTGGACAACAAACAAGGAAGACTATAAAAGAATCGATGTATTTGTGTTGTGGTGTAAGAGAAAAATATTAAAGGTGTCATGAGAACAAACAAATCTGTGTTGGATGAAGTACAGTCAGAAGGCTCCTTAGAAGCCAGGATGTCCAGACTTTGTCTCTCATATTTCAGACATATTATTAAGACGGACCAGTCGTAGTGTAGTGGTTACAAATCGGGCTGTGAACCGCAAGGTCAGCAGTTCAAAACTACCAGCTGTCCCACAGGAGAAAGATGAGGCTTTCTGTTCCCGTAAAGATTTACAGCCTTGGAAACCCTGTATAGGGTCGCTATGAGTCAGAATCGACTCCATGTCACATAACCACCAACCACCAGTCCCTGGAAAAGGACATCATGCTTGGTAAAGTGGAGGGTCAGTGAAAATGAGAGAGGACCCTAATGAGATGGAATGGCACAGTGGCAGCAGCAATGGGCCCCGCAGTGTTTCGTTCCATTCTGTGTAACGTCACTATGAGTCAGTACCAACTTGGGCATGCCTAACAACAACAACATCTTAACCAACCCCAGTACCTGGAGTCAGGTGAATCCTGATCCAAACCTGCAGAACTAGCCCTGGTTAGCCCTAGACTAGCCCTCACAAGGAGAAAAAGCTGAACAAAGAAATATAAAGGGCATAGACAGGTCATTTGTACCAGTTGGCTAGGCACAGTATGGCCATTTTGAACTTTCCTGGGTGGCCTTTTGAAGACAGAGGGCAGCTTGGTGGCACAGAGATATATCACTTGCTGTTTTACTTGTACTCCACATTATCCTGGTGACCAGATGCATGCCAGCCCTCACTACATACACCCCCACACAGTGGTGAGCCATGCAGTTTTGATCCTCATCAAAGTGAGGTGAGAGGTATCTTCACAAACCCCAATGCCTTGATTCAGGTTAAGCCTGCTCCAGACCTACAGTTCTGGATCACCTGAATCCTGTGGCAAGCTCTGGAATAGAGAGAACTCTTGCCCCCATTTGCCATCTGGGAATGAAAGACCTTGATCCCAGCTATACAAACTACTTGCAGATTGGGTGCCTAGAACAGACAACACCTAGGCCTACAGGAACTCCACCTAGGACTGGAAGCACTACTGTTTCATACCTTGCCCACTCATCATGTGAGTTCCTAGGCTGACAGAAGTCCCCAGAGGTTTTTCTCTGGGTCTGGTTTTTCCTTTCATTGTTTATATTAGTTTATTCTTTCTTACCTTCTTCCTTTCTTTAACATAACTTGCTTTTTATCCTTTCTAACTCTGCTTTTATTTTTTTTTCTTCTTTTATTCTGTTTCTCTTTCCCCTCCAGTTCTTCTTCCTTCCTTCCTCCCTTTCTTTCTCTTAATTTTTCTTTAACATATTCTTGTCTCTTCCTCTTTTACTCATTCCTCTCCCTAATTGTATTTAGTGCTATTGATTTCTTTTTATTTTCTCTCTTGTCTCTTCCATGTTTTTCATTTGTGGGTTGTTGTTTTTTTAATTTCCTCATCCTCATTTCTTTTTGGTTATTTTATTCTTTTTCTAGCTGCTGCCTGCTATTTTCTTTCTTTCTTTCTTCTCTTTTCAGTTATTGTTTTAGTTTTTTCTTGTTGTTGCTGCAGTTTGCTTGTTTGTTTGTTCTGGCTCTTGTGCGTGTGTTTTCTCTTCTTGTCTCACCCGAGAGGGGACAGTGACCATGCCTAATTAGCCCAGTCACAACTGTACCCTCTGCAGCTCCATCTACCAGGCAAGAGGCAATACCAACTACTATACACCTGATCACCTATAACAACCAACACCAACCAAAGCCATCCTAAACTGAGCTGCCCAAGTGGTGAACATAGAATAGTTCACACGATTCCATTCTCTAATCACACCCACCAGGAGGCAGTTGTTTAGTGTTGACAAGCACACCAATAAACAATCATCAACTAAATATAAAAAAAGTGATATCACAGTATCTCAGAAGCAACAGACAACTTCACACATCAAACAATAATGAAAACACAACATACCAAAACCTTTGGGGCCCAGCAAAAGCAGTGGTTGGAGGGCAATTTATAGCAAAATATGCACCCATCCTAAAAGAAGAAAGTGCCAGAAAAAGAACAGCAAAGTAAGCCTACTGTCAACTGAAGAAAACAAATAATAATGATTAGAGTAGATATAATGAAATAGATAACAGGAAAACAATAGAAAGAATCAACAAGGATTAATAAAAATGACAAACCATCTAACAAAAGAAAAGAACATGCAAATAACATGAATAAGAAATTAAATGGATGACATCACAACAGCATCAAGGGAAATAAAAATATATTAAAATACTATGAAATTGTACTCTCTTGGTACACAGCCATCACCACCATAATAAAAAAAGAAATTCATCAGGTTATTAAAAACTCAAACCAAAAAAAGTCCACATCCAGATGGCTATACTGGCAAATTCTACCAAGCACTGAGAAAAAAAGCTGACACCAATTTTTCTTAAACTATCTCAAAATGTAGAAAGAGATGGAATGTTCCCAAAAATATTTTATGAAGTGAGCATAACCCTCATACCAAAATCAGGCAAATACATCATTAAAAATAAATTATACATCAATATACCTCATGAGCTTAGATGCAAAGATTTTCAACAAAATCCTAGCCAATAGAATTAAATAACACATCAACAAAATAATATATCATGACAAAGTGCAAGTCACACCAAGCATGCAAAGATGGTTTAATATCAGAATAACAATCAACACAATCCAGCACACACACACAAAAAAGGTATCAATTTATTAGAAAAGGAACTGGACAAAATCCAATATACATTCCTGATTTTTTAAAAAATAAATAAAACAAAACAATAACGGCAGTCCAACCGACTACTACAAGAACAAGCAAGTTGCTTGCACAGGAGCCATAAAGGCAAGTGGTCAGGTCCCCTCAGGGCAAACCCCCTTCCAAGACTAAGACTCAATGGGAATACACGCTCTGATTGGTTACCACTTTCATCCCCAATAAGGGGAAGTGATGGAAAAACAGCAATGAAGTTGCATACTAACCCCTACAACGGTCAATAGACTCCTGTGAACCAGGTGGAGACCTGGTTGGCCAGCAGTATGGCAAGACCTGGAGACTCTTGGGCCCAGAGTCAGTGACAGAGCCACAGAGGTCTAGAGTGGAGAGTGAAGCGTCCAGCTGATAAGAAGAGAGAGCATATGCATAAGAACACCCACACTTGCAGATAATACTCACTTGACCTGGCTTCAATGACTGGATGATCAGAGCTCAACTAGAAGAAGAAAGAAGAGGAAAAAAAACAGTAATATGATACAGTTTGATTGACTTGACCTACATCTATGGATGCATTAGCTCAAAAGAGGGAAGAAATCTTTACAGCAAGGATCATTCCCACCCCCTCCACGCACAGAGTAGACAGAGATGGTCAACTTGGACATTGGCTACCCAAAATGGGGGGTGGGGGGAGCTACAAAGGGAAGAAGTGTTGAAGAGCAAAGACGTCAGCTTGAAGACTTAGGTGCACCTGACCCAAGCCATGGTATTTTCAATAACCTCATATGCATGCAAAAGCTGGACAGTGATTAAGGAAGACTGTAGAAGAATTGATGCTTTTGAGTTATGGTATTGGAGGAGAATATTGAAAGTGCCGTGGGATGCCAAAAGAACCAATAGATCCATTTTGGAAGAAGTGCAGCCAGAGTGCTCCTTGGAGGCCAAGATAGCCAAACTTCGTCTCTCATACTTTGGACATATTGTCAGGAGGGACCAGTCGCTAGAGAAGGATATCATGTTTGGTAAGATGGACGGTCAGAGAAAAAGAAGAAGGCCCCCAACAAGATGGATTGGCCAAGTGACAGCATGGATGGACTCAAGAGTGGCAACAATAGTGAGGTTGGCCCAGGATTGGGCACTGTTTCATTCTGCTGTGCATAAAGTTGCTATGAGTCAGTACTGACTCAATGGCACCTAACAACAACAACACAACAAAGGCAAGAAGTGACTGGCTTACAAGCTTTCAAAAGAGGGCATTGAGGAAGGTAGACTCTCCATTGAGTATTATCCAATCTATCTGGGCGGGATTGATGAAAGGATATAGGGATGGATCTTCTGTGGTACAATAGTGAATAACTGTTATCAGGACTGACTGTGAGGGTTGGAAATGTAAAGGTAGATGTTTTATAGCAAAAGGAGGGAAGTGATTGACTTTGTAGTCCATTGGAGGTCCCTGGGACCATCAAGGGAGAAAAGCAGAGTACAGGACCCTACCCAGAGAAACTGTGATGTCAGGACTGGAGGCAGAGACAATGACATGGAGAGATGGAGCAGCTGGGAACTCTAGACCCAGAGAGGGAGAGAGGCTGTGTGCTGATGACCGGGGGGAGGGGTGTGGGGAGCAGGTTTGCAGGGTGTACCCTTTGGTTGGTTGATGATGCATGAAGGTGATTGTAACCATGGCAATGAAACGATATACAAAATGATGAAAACTTCTTAGATACTATCAAACATTGAGTTGCTGGGCTTGGGGGCTCAGGACCATAGTCTGAGGGGACACCATGGTGAACCGGCATAATACAGTCGGCAAAGACAATGCTCTATTTCCTACTTTGGTGAGTTGTGTCTGGGATCTTAAAACCTACTTCATGTGCAAAAGATAGAAGAGTGATGAAAATTGAAAAGGATTGGAATAAATTAATCCATTGGACTAATGGAACATGTGAACACATCAGTCTCTACAACTCTGAGATAGAAGAACTAGATGATGACCAGCTAACACTACCAACTGCTCTGAAAGGGATCATATTAGAGGGTCCTGGATACAGTGGAAGAAAATGAAGAATGATACTCAAAATTATTTAAAATAAATAAAAAGACCAGGCTTATGGTCAGAAAGAGACTGGCGGAAACTGAGACTATGGTCCTCAACCACCCTTCAGGTCTGGAAAGGAACTCACCCTGTGGCCCAAATTTCAGCCAAGCAGTAGGTAGATATATAAGGGGAATAACAACACTAGTAAAGTATGCTCTCTATGGAATGATCAATCATTCAAAATCAAAAAGCAACATTTTCCTAAGGCCAAAGTTGAGAAGGGATAGGAAGGTGGGTGGAATGGAAATAGGAACCACAGGGAGGAAACGGGAAATGGAGGGGATAAAACAAAAGTTCAGATTTGTTGAATGTGAAACTGGTAATCATATCTGTATTCTTTCACTCAATTTACAGTAAAAAGCGCAAAAAAAAAAAAAAAAAAGATCTACCCCACTCCTGGCTCTTCTGTCTTGGTGATAGTAGGTCCCTCTCTCTCTGCTCACGTCTTTTGCCTCGTATCTCTTGTAAAATAAAAGATGTTGCATGCCTTGGGAAGCGCCCATAAATCTCGGATTAGGGAGCTACTGGGATTAAAGGTGATGTCCTGGTGTGGCACTACAGGTTATGCACTGGAACACAAGGTCACTTTGAACTACAAGTTCAAACTCACCAGCCACTCCTCAGAAATCCTATATTTTTATTGGTTTATCACAACAAATCACATTATGAGGGACAACTACCTGTAAACTGCCAAACACTGAGAATCCTGGCCCAGTCAAGTTGCCACAAAGCCTTAACTATCATAGTCACCACGGCTATAAATCTTTATGGAAGCTAACTGTGGCATCTTTCTCCTGCAGGGCGGGTGGTAGGTCTGAACAGCCAATATTTCAATTAGCAGCTGAGCACTTACCCACTGCACTACTAGTGCTCCTTGGGAATTATCCCAGCAATTCCACACTTGAGTGTATCCCCAAAGACCTGAAAAACGGTGACATGAAACAACATGGGTACACCGATGCTCATTGTAGCATTAGTCACATATTCAAAAGGGAAACAACCTAAATGTCCATCAAGGATGTGATACACACATACAAAATGTGATACATACATACAATGGAATATTACTGAGACTTACCAAGCAAGGAAGTACTGATTCCTGCCACAACAAAGGTAAAGCTAGACAACATGCTAAACAGCAACATGCTAAACAGAATAAATCAGTCACAAGAGCACAAATACTGTATGATCTCATTTATATGAAATAAGTAAATATATTATTGTTGGTTCCTACTCATAGCAACCACGTATAGGGTTTCCGAGGGTGGATGGTGGGTTTTAACTGAAGTCTTGTCATTCTGGTCTTCCAACACAGATTTGTGGTTTTTCTGGCAGTCCATGGTACCTTCAATATTCTCTAACACCGTAACTCAAATGCATCAACTCTTCTACAGTCTTCTTTACTCATTATCCAACTTTCACATGAATAGAATGCTACTGAAAATACCATGATTTGGGTCAGGCGCACCTTAGTCTTCAAATTGATTATCTTTGCTCTTGAACTCTTCAAGAGGTCTTGTGCAGCAGACTTGCTTAGTGCAATATGTTGTTTGATTTCTTGACTGCTGCTTCCAAGAGTGTTCATTATGGATCCAAGCAAAATGAAGAATATAATTCTACATCAATGAAAATAACTAAAATGATTACATCTGCACATAACTCTGTTGTGCAATGCCAAACTATGAGTGTAGTATGTAGACAAAACACAAAATGCAGTAGAAGTTCCCTTTCTTTCATTAACATTGCTTTAAAATTTAAAAGCCAAATGGTAATTAATTTTTATCAAATGTAAACACAACGTACATAAAAATAGCCCCTTTCCACACCACATTTGTTACCTCTTTTCACTCCTAAACTTCAGTTTTAATTAACACCAAGTTTTCTTAGGTGTTCTCTAGAGAAGTGAAACATATGTGGAGTTCTGGGAGTGTGGTGTGGCAATGCAGTATAAGCACTCAACTGCTAACTGAAAGGTCAAATGTTCAAACCCATTAACAAATCCTTGGAAATATAGGGATACTATGAGTCGGAAACAACTCAACAGCACTTAACAATAACAAATATATGTATATGCATGCATATATATGTTGCTATTGCTGTTGTTGTTATTAAGTGCCATCAAGTTAGTTCCAACACATAGCAATCCTATATAGGTTTTCTGTGGATCAATTGGTGGATTTAAACCACTGACCTTGAAGTGCAAGCTGACCTTTCAGTCAGTACCACACCAGAACTCCATATTTATATATATATATATATAAGTTTGAACCACTGGCCTTATGTATATTTATCTATATACGTATCTAGATCAATAGATAGACAGACAGGTATGTAGGTAGATAAACAGAGATATACATAAGGCCAGCAGTTCAAACTCACCAGCCACTCCTCTGAAACTCTATACAGGGTCGCTATGAGTTAGAACTTTCTCCACAGCACTTACCAACAACAACAATAGATATAGATACAGATAATCAACACTTTTCTGTCAGTTTGTCGTAGTGTGGTGGCTTAGATGTTGCTGTGATTCTGGAAGTTATGACACTGGTATTCTAAATACCAGAATGATCACCCATTGTGAACAACTTTCAGCAGAGATTGCAGACTAAGACAGACTAGGAAGAAGGAGAGGCAGACAACTTCTGAATGTTTAGCCACTGAAAGCCTAACGAACAGCAGCAGAACATCAACAGATGTTCAAGTACCAGAAGACGAAAACATAAACAGCACCAGAAGATGTCATTTTGCTTCGACACACAATCAATCACATAAGCAGCAGTCAAGAGGTCAAACAACATATTGGATTTAGCAAATCTGCTGAACAAGCCCTATTTAAAGTGTTCAAAAACCAAAATAATAAGTTGAGGATTAAGGTGCACCTAATTCAAACCTCATATGCATGTGAAAGTTGGACAACGAATATGGATGACTGTAGAAGAACTGATGCATTTGAGTTATAGTGTTGGAGAAGAATATTGAAGGCACCATGGACTGCCAGAAAAACAAACAAATCTGTTCTGGAAGAAGTACAACCAGAATGCTCCTTAGAAGCCAGAATGATGAGACTTCGTCTCCCATACTTAAGACATACTATCAAGAGGGACCAGTCCCTGAAAATGGACATCATCCTTGGTACAGTGGAGCGTCTGTGAAAAAGAGGAAGATCCTCAACGAGATGGACCGGCACAGTGTCAGCAGTCACGGGCTCAAGAGTAACAATTGTGAGGGTGGCGCAGGACCAGGCAGTGTTTTGTTCTGTTTTGCACAGGGTTGCTATGAGTTAGAACCGACTCTACAACACCTAACAACTAAAAGATAAGCACTGATTGCTAACCAAAAGGATGGCAGTTCAAGCCCACCGGCCACTTTTTGGAAACTTTATACAACAGGATCTCTGTGAGTTGGAACCAACTTGACGGTACTTAACAACAACAATTTATATATAAATACATCAAGGTTTGTATCAAGAAAATAGCTCACACAGATGTAGAGGCAGACAAGTTCCAAATCCATGAGTCAGACGTTAGGCAGAAGGTTTCTCTGGACTTATGTAGCTGCAAGAGTTGATGAACCCAAGATCAACAGGTCAGACGGAAGACATTTGACTACAGAGGTGAATGAATCTAAGGCTGGCAGGTAAGATGACAGGCTACCAACAACTCCCAGGATTTGTAGGCAATACAGTAGGCCAGTGGTTTAAGTCCAAAGAACTGGAGGTCAGATGACAAGCCAGATGCACGCTCCAAAACCAGCAAAAAGTAAACAATCTTTTTCCTGAGTGTCCAATATATTGGAAGTAGGCTACACCCTTAAGGAAATTTTCTTTCAATTGACTGGATGCTCATAACAGATCTCATCATGAAGTTAATTACATTATATTAGATCTCATCATGAGATCACTATGTCTTAACTGCTACTCTACTGAAAATATACTGAGCCAGTCAAGTTGACACAAAATCTTAACTATCACATTTCCTGACAATGAGAAAACTTCAAACCTCTTCACTCTCATGAAAGGAATCCCTGACTTTTGATTTTAATGTTTTACATAAAGAATCATAACAGTAATAATAAATGTCATTTATTGTCCAGCAATTATCTATCAGTAAAGGAGCTCTGGTAGCATAGTGGTTACGAATTGGGTTGCAAACTGAAAGGTCAGCAGTTTGAAACTACCAGCTGTTCCAGGGAGAAAGATGAGGCTTTCTGCTCTCGTAAAGATTTATAGCCTCAGAAACCTTGTTCAGGGTCACTACAGGTTGGAACCAACTCGACGGCACTTAACAACAACTATATATACATCACTCGTGATTTATATACTATTTCATTTAATCCTCAGTACAGGTCAATGACAGCTCTGGTGTGGCACTGTAGGACAGGCACTGGACTGCTAACTACATGGTCAATAGTTTAAACTGACCAGCCACTCTCAGGATGGCTGTTAGTCAGAACCAACTCAATGGTCTATAAAAAGCAGTGGTTAAGCACTCAGCTACTAACCAAAAGTTTCGTGGTACAAACCTACCAGCCACTGTGTGGAAGAAAGATGTAGCTGTCTGCTTCCATAAAAATGACTTGGAGACTTCCAGTTCCACACTGTGGCCAGATGATGCGGGTAAGGGGAGCTCCAGGGAGAAGGGCAGGGGATCTCACAAAGGAAACCGTCCTGTAGCAGACTAACAGACTTCGAACTATCATAAGAACTAGTGCTTCAACCTCCTGAACTCTCTTTTTTTAAAACAAAAATCACACTACTGAAGAATTACTGGCATTTTGAACTTTCACCTGCGACTGCACACAGCGACGGCCCACACTCCCTGTAAAGTTTGGAGGGTGGGGCTGGAGCCAGCCTGTTCAGAAAGCAGCGCTGCCAGCAAATGGGAATCGTGAACAAACAAAACTGAAAGTGCTGACATAACCACCACCACCCCCCAAAAAAATCCTTACCCTAGTGTGGAATCTCAGCGTGGATAGAAGGCAAGAAAGTCAGTTTAACCAGGACACAGACAGAGGGAGAAACACGGCAGCTTTCTGACGTCATCAGACGTGGACCCCACCCACCAACCCACACAGCTGCCAACCCACCTGCTTGAACCAAACATGCCCACTGCCCCACCCCCTTGAACCCCGCGCACCCCCACCCCGCCCATAGGTGATCAATAATAAGATATCAGAAATAGACAATAGCCTGAAAGGGGAAAGGAGCAAACTAGAAGAGATGAAAGCCAGAACTAGCGAACTGGAAGACAAATCTCTCAATACTGCCAAGATATAACAGCAAACAGCTAAAAGGACAAAACTATCTGAAGAGGTATAAGATTCATGCTGGATAACATGAAGAGGAATAATGTAAGAATTATCAGCATTCCGGAACAAGAAGAATCAAAGAAGTCCACAGAGGAGAGAGTTGAAGAGCTTCTGGAAGAAAACTTCCCTAATATTTCGAAAGATGAGAAGATAAACATTCAAGAAGCCCAACATACCACAGGAAGGATAGACCCCAAAAGAAAGTCTCCAAGACATATAATAATCAAGCTCTCCAAAACCAAAAACAAAGGAAAGAATGCTAAAAGTGGCCAGGGAGAAAAGAAATATAACTTATAAAGGCAAGCAAATTAGATTAAGCACTGATTATTCAGAACAAACCATGTGGACAAGAAGGCAACGGGGAGACATATACAAAACCCTGCAAGAAAAAAAGTGTCAACCAAGAATCATCTATCCAGCAAAACTATCAGTCAAATGCGATGGCATGATCAAAATTTCCTGGATAAACAGAATCTGAAGGATTTTATCAAAACCAACCCAGCACTTCAAAACATCCTAAAGGGAGTTCTGGGGATGGAGAACCAACAAGAACAGATGACAAACAGAGAATGACAAGTATGGCCACACCACCTAGAACATAGTCAACAGAAAGCAGAGTCTAGAACAGAACAGGACTACAACAACAAATTCAAGAGAGCCCAGAGATCAACTGAAGTACATAAACTTATCAATGTCAAAGAAGGGACAAATGCATCAACAGAAGCCCAGGTGGTGGGAATGTCAGGTAAATTACAGGTTACAATGGAGTATCCTAAATGCAGAAAAAAGCTAGTAGACTACAAGGTAATCCCAAAGAAAGTTAACACTCCACAACATATCATGAAAACAAATTCCCAAACAGAACAAGTGAACAAAGAAACTAGAAAGAAACCGACCAGAATCAACTCAAAAAACACAAATCCAATACAAGGAGGAAAGCAGAACCAAAGAACGAACAACACCACCAAAAAAGTAACATAATGACAGTAATCAACTCATACTTATCGATAATTACATTGAATGTCAATGGACTGAATGCACCAGTGAAGAGACAAAGAGTGGCAGAATGGATAAAAAAACAAGATCCATCAATATGCTGCCTGCAAGAGACACACCTTACACACAATGACAAAAACGGACTACAAGTCAAAGGATGGAAAAAATTTTACCAAGCCAACACCAGCAATAAACAAGCAGGAGTCACGATACTAATCTCCGACAAAGTAGACTTTAAGATAAAAACTAGCATAAGAGACAAAGAAGGACACTATCTCATGATCAAAGGGTCAATTGAGCAAGATGACATAACCATAATAAACATATACGCTCCCAACGAAAGAGCACCAAGATACATGAAGCAAACCTTAATGGAATTGAAGAAAGAAGTATATATATCCACAACTGTAGTAGCAGATTTCAACACACCACTCTTGAAAAGGGATAGAACAACCAGAAAGAAACTCGAAAATGCCACAGAGGAACTTAACAACACAATCAACCAACTTGACCTCATAGAGATATACAGAGCATTCTATCCAACAACAGCACAATACACATTCTTCTCCAGTGCACATGGAACATTTTCCAGAATTGACCATGTATTAGGTCACAAAGCAAGTCTCCATAAATTCACAACCATCAAAATTCTACAGAGCATCTTCTCAGACTCCAATGCTATAAAACTAGAAATCAATAATAAGAAGGCCAAAACAATAAAGTCGAATACATGGAAACTGAACAACACCCTGCTGAAAAGCGACTGGGTAAAAGAAGAAATTAAACATTAATTCACAAAGTTCCTAGAAACAAACGAGAATGAAAACACAACGTGCCAAAATCTTTGGGACATGGCGAAAGCAGTCCTGAGAGGCCAAGTTATTGCAATAAATACACACATCCAAAAAGAGCAAAGAACCAAAATCAACAGCATCTTCAACAACTAGAAGCAGATCAGCAGAGGGAAACTACAGTCACCAAAAGAAGGGAAATAATAAAGATAAGAGCAGAAATAAATGAGATTGAATACCGAAAAACTATAGAAAGAATCAACAGGACAAGAAGCTGGTTCTTTGAAAGGATTAATAAAATTGACAAACCATTGGCAAACTAACTAAAGAAAAGAGGGAGAGGACACAAATCAATCGTATTAGAAACCACATAGGTGAGTCACAACAGAACCAAACAAAATCAAAAAGGTAAGAACAGAATACTACGAAGAGCTGTACTCCAACAAATTCGAAAATTTGGATGAGATGGATACATTTCTAGAAAAACACGACCTACCTAAACTTACTCAGACTGAAGTAGAAAATTTGAACAAACCCATAACAAAAGAATAAATTGACCAGATCATCAGGAAACTCCCGACCAACAAAAGCCCAGGCCCAGATGGCTTCACGTGAGAGTTCTAGCAAACATTCAGGGAAGAACTGTTACCAATTCTACTCAAATTATTCCAGAACATAGAAGAGGATGAAAAACTCCCTAATACTTTTTATGAAGCAAGCATAACCCTCATATCAAAACCAGGGAAGGACATCACTAAGAAAGAAAATTATAGAACAATTTCCCTCATGAACATAGACACAAAAATTCTCAACAAAATCCTAGCCAACAGAATCCAACAGCACATCAAATAAATAATACATCATGACCAAGTGGGTTTCATAAAAGGGATGCAAGAATGGTTCAACATCAGGAAAACAATCAGCGTAATCCATCATATAAATAAGAAAAAGTAAAAGAACCACATGATCATATCAATTGATGCAGAAAAAGGCATTTGACAAAATCCAACATCCATTCCTGATAAAAACACTCAACAAAGTAGGAATTGAAGGAAAATTCTTCAACATAATCAAGAGCATATATACAAAACATAACGCTAAATGGAGAGAAGCTGAAACCCTTCCCTTTGCGAACAGGAACCAGACAAGGATGTCCTTTATCACCGCTCCTAATCAATACTGTGCTGGAAGTTTTAGCCAGAGCTATACGGCATGATAAAGAAATTAAAGGCATCCAAATTGGCAAAGAGGAAGTAAAACTCTCCTTATTTGCAGACAATATGATCCTATACATAAAAAACCCCAAAGACTCAGTAAAAAAACTATTAGACCTCATCTAAAGATTCAGCAAAGTGGCAGGGTATGAGATCAACATACAAAAATCAATTGGATTTCTCTACGGCAACAGCAATAGCAAGGACATTAGGAAAGCAATACCATTTACAATAGCTACACAAAAGATGAAATACCTAGGAATAAACATAACCAGAAAAACAAAGGACTAACACAAAGAAAATTACCAAGCACTACTACAAGAAACCAAAAGAGACCTAAAGAAGTAGAAGAACATACCATGTTCCTAGATAGGAAGACTCAACATGTGAAAATGTCATTACTACCCAGAGCAATTTACACATAAAATGCAATCCCAATCCAGATTCCAACAACATTCTTCAAAGAGATGGAAA
>NW_006408684.1:1684266-1692682 GCF_000296735.1 Chrysochloris asiatica | reverse complement strand
TTTACCAGGGAGGAGATCCGGGCAGCCAACAAACATATGAAGAAATGTTCATGATCACTAGCCATTAGAGAGATGCAAATCAAAACAACAATGAGATACCATCTCACACCAGCAATAACAGCAAAGATCAAAAAAGTTGAGGACAATAAATGCTGGCGTAGATGTGGAGAGACTGGGACACTCCTGCATTGCTGGTGGGACTGCAAAATGGTCTAAACTCTTTGGAAAGCAATATGGCACTTCCTCAGAAGGTTGAAAATGGAAATACCATTCGATCCAACAATTCCTCTACTTGGTATTTACCCAGAAGAAAAACGAGCCACAACATGGGAAGATATATGCATACCAATGTTCACAGCTGCACTATTTACAATAGCAAAAAGATGGAGACAGCCAAAGTGCCCATAAACTGAAGAAGGGATAAACAAGCTGTGGTACATACACACAATGGAGTACTATGAAACCTTGAAAAATAACAAGGAAGCTGCATGCCACTTCCTAACGTGGATGAACCTTAAGGACATTATGTTGAGTGGAATTAGTCAATCACAAAAGGAAAAATACTGCATTGGACCACTACTGTAAAAGGCTAAGAAAAAGAACCCATACTAATCCACTAAAGCGGATTCTTAACTGGTTGCTAGGACACAGGAGTAGAGTTAAGGGTGGGAGGGGAAGGTGGAGCACAGGGCAGGGAATAGACACAGGATAGTTTGGGTGTTGGGGAGAGGGCAATATACAAGTAGGGAGAGGGGAATGGAAGAACAAAGCAGATGGGGGAACAATTAGGTATGAATGGGCTAAATGGGACAGAGGTAAAAAAATGATGTAGGCACAGCCTTGGAATAACAGGGCTCTGGGATACATAGACTGGGACATGGCTGGAATGGGGAAAAGAGGGGAATAATGTTAAGATGCTTGGCTGTCTTTTGAACCTTGGTTTTCCATGCATTATATTATAAAACAGACACTGGAGGAGGAGAGAAAGGAATAGCCAGAAATATCACCATAGAAATTTTGTAAATCTGTCCTCTGCCTATAACTGATTGGAATTCCTAAAATGGGGCTACAATGTGTCCAGTAAAGGAGGTTTCCTGAGGAGCCTCTGCACTGCATAAGACTATAGGCAGAAGCCTGAACCACATCCAGACCTTCAGAGACGGGAAGCTTTCCTCTTGAAAGGACAAGCAGACCAGCCTGGGGCAGCTAGAAAACCAGAAGATACTTCTTGAAAGAAAGACCTACAGGAAAAATACAAAACAATAAGGGCAGTCTGACTGTTACCACAAGAACAAGCAAGTTGCTTGCCCAGGAGACATTAAGGCAAGTGATTGGGTCCTCTCAGTGCAAATCCTCTCCCAAGACTAAGACACAATGGAAATACACACTCTGATTGGTGACCACGTACGTCACCCACAAGGAGAAGTGACCGAAGAACATCAATGAAGTGGCGAGCTAAGCCCTGCATCATTCAGCAGACTACTGCGAACCCAGGTGGAGACCTGGTTGGCCAGCAGCGAGGCAAGACCTGGGGACTCATGGGCTCAGAGTCAGTGACACAGCCACAGAGGACTAGAGTGGAGAGTGAAGCAAACAGCTGATAAGACGAGGGCAGACAGACGCAAGAACACCCACACTTGCAGATGATACCCACTTGACATAACTTCAATGACTGGATGAACAGAGTTCAACCCATAGAAGAAAGAAGAGGAAAAAAGCGTTACCTGATACAATTGGATAAACTTGACCTACACCTATAAATGCAGTAGCTCAAAAGAGGAAACAAATCCCTGCTGCAAGAATTATTCCCACCCCCTCCACACAAAGAGTAGATAGGGATGGGTACTTGAACATTGGCTACCCAAAATGGGGGGGGGGGGCGGGGAAATACAAAGGTAAGAAGTGACTGGCTTACAAGCTTTCAAGAGGGAACCTAGCTCCACAGGGCAGGGAGGATAGTAGAGTCTCCAGTAAGTAGTATCCAACCTGTCTAAGAAGGGCTGATGAAAAGAAATGCAGATGGGTCTCTTGTGATGCAATAGTGAATAATTGTTATCAGGACTGATTGTGAGAACTGGAAATGTAAAGGTGGACATTTTGTAGCGAGGGGAGTGAATAACCTTTCAGTCTAGGAGCAGATGGCTCTGGGACCATCAATGGAGAAGAACGGAGAGCGGGACCCCACCCAGAGAAGCAGTGAGGCCTGAGATGGAGACAGAGAAGATGACGTGAAGAGATGGAGTGGCTGGGGACTGGAGATCCAGAAAGGGTAAGGGGCTGTGTGCTGAGGACCATGGGGGAGTGGGGGCAGGCTTGGTGATGAGGCATGGACGGGATGGTAACTATGGCAATGAAACAATGTGTGATAGAATGAATGTAAAACTAATGTTCCCCCATGTAAACTATCACACAATACATAATAAAACATTTATTTAAAAATAAAAATAAAAAGACTTGGAAACCCTCTGGGGTGGTTCTAGTCTGTCCTATAGGGTCACTGTGAACCGGAATTGATTCAATGGCAATAGGTTTTTGGTTTGGACAGGTCTATGAAATAGATGTTGGAGTCCTGGTGTAGTGCTATAGGAAAAGCACTGGACCACAAGGTTGGTTTGAACTGTAATGTCAGTGGTTCAAATCCACCAGCTGCTCTTTGGAACCCCTATAGAGGGTCACTATGAGTTAGAACTGAATCAATGGCACGAAACAACAACAACATGAAATAGATATTATCCAAATTTTATAGATAAGGAATGAATCTCAAAGAGGTTAGGTTATTTGACCAATGTCTAAAATCTAGTACGTTTTAGAGTCAAAACTCAAATCTCTCTGAGTTCATAGCCATGTTTTTGCCATATTTTCTGAGTTTTCAAATTATTTTCATAGAACCATTTTAGGAAAAAATAAATATACATGGAACATCAGTATACAAAACAAATAAAATGATAGTATATTGAAAGCATACCATGCAAAAAATAAAGTTATTATGTTTTATTATGTGTAAAGTAAATAACTGATAATAATAATAAATTTCACTAAACACCAGGAGCTACTGGTTATAATTATTTCTGCATTCAATTTTCTTTTGTATTTTGTCTTGGCTGCATAGCACCCTGCATAGTTGAATGTAGAAATTAACATTTAAATTTTTACTTGCAGTCTCAGACTACTCTTCAATCAAACTGATCCAAAAGTTTGAAAGAAGATTGGGAAACTATAAAAAAAATAAGAAAAGAAACCTCATATTAACAACACATATTATAATCAACTAAAATAGAACAGCATAATGGCAAGATATATGATTTTTTTTCACTTGTTAATCTTTAACTAATATGCTATCCTAGACCATATGCCAAAAAAAAAAAAAAAATCTCTGTTCTTGGCTTACACTTAATTGAGTCATTATACAACAACATATATATATGTTGTTAAGTGCTGTCAAGTTGGTTCTGACCCATAGCAACCCTATATAGGGTTTCCGAGAAGCAGCTGATGAACTTGAACCACAGACCTTGCGGTTCAAACTGACCTTGTGGTCCAGTGCATTAACCCACAACACCACACCAGGACTCTCTGTCTCTCATTCTCTCTCACTATATATATATGGAGCTCTGGTAGTGTAGTGGTTATGAATCAGGCTACTAACCTCAGGAACAGCAGTTCGAAACTACCTGTTCCACGGGAAGAAGATGAGGCTTTCTGCTCCCATAAAGGTTTAGCGCCTCAGAAACCCTATGCAGGGTCACTATGAGTCGGAACTGACCCCACGGCACATAACAAAAACATATGTATATATATACACTTGTTGTTGTTAAGTGCCGTGGAGTCAGTTCCGATTTATAGAGACCCTGTATAAGTTTCAAGGAGTGGCTGGTGAGGGTGAGTTTGAACCATCAATCTTGCAGTTCAAAATGGCTTTGCAGTCCAGCGCATAATTCCACAATGCCACACCAGGGCTCTATACATACACATAGCATGTATATATATATATATATGTGTGTGTGTGTGTGTATGTGTGTGTGTATGTGTGTGTGTGTGT
Organism: Chrysochloris asiatica; assembly: GCF_000296735.1. NCBI lineage: Eukaryota > Metazoa > Chordata > Mammalia > Afrosoricida > Chrysochloridae > Chrysochloris > Chrysochloris asiatica. The sequence goes on along the minus strand of NW_006408684.1, from coordinate 1,688,643 downwards.
GTGTGTGTGTGTGTATGAAAGGAATGACAAGCCTAAATTCCAATAAAAGATGTTATAGAGGTAAATTTTATAATTAATGCCAGGGTTACAGATTATAAGAAGTTCAAATGTGTATCCCCAAATAGCAAGATATTCTTTATTTTAATGTCTTTCCAAAACAACTTAATTTGGAAACACAAGTTTTAGTTTGTTGATTTCTGATGTGTTAAAATATGGAAAATTCTGTTGTTTTGGAAATGTTATTGTTACCAATATTTTTAAATAGTTTAAAATTATGTCTCAATATTTAAAATGATATCTCAATGTAGAAAATGAACTCTAATTAAATGCTATCACAAAAGCTGATAAAGCAAAGTTCAGTGGAAAAACATGTATAACCATTATATTGATGCAAATGGCCTTACTATCATTAAAACTGAGTTAGTACTGGTGGGAGCATGCACGGTAGAAATATTACTAATAGAAAATGAGCTCTTGTTGTTGTTAAGTGCTGTCGAGTCAATTTTGACTCATAGCAAGACTGGTGGGTTTGAACTGCTGACCTCAATGTTAGCAGTACATTGTTTATCGTACAGCACCATACCAGGACTCTGAAAATGCCTCATAATACTTTTAAAATGAAACAAGAACATTGTTTTATGAGTTACCTCACCTTAATGGGAGCACAGAGACTCTAGGATAAATAATTGAACTGCTAACCACAGGTTGGCAATTCGAGGCCATCAGTCATTCGTGGGAGAAAGATGAGACTTTCTGCTCAGGCAAATATTTACACCCTCAGAAACCCTATATACAGGGTCATTATGAGCTAGAACTGACTTGACAACACATAACAATCCACCTTAATAGGAAGAAACCATAGAAAGACTACTTCAGATGCTTTTTTAAAGTCCCTTTTCAGATGCAGCACTTAATATTTTGTCAAAAGAGAAAAAACAGCATACTGATTGGTTTAAAAAATGTTCCTGAATATTATGTACTCCTAGTGCTGAGTAATTTATTAACAAAACTATTAATGCCTGAAATGCTTTTGTCAAGTTTTGCAAAAACGGCATAAATGTTTAAGATGCTATCCACACAGGCTAACTGCCAGGAAAAGCAACCCCATTAAATAGGACTTTATGGAATATTTATAAGATCCAATTTAAAACAAACCCAGGCAATCAGCCAACGTATAAGAGTTATTTCATTTTTATAATTTAAGGTTTCTATGAAATTCAAACTAAAAGAAAGAAAGAGAATTCAAATCACCTTGCATGCCTCAATAATATCTTCCATGATATGTTTTTCTGATGTCTTTTATTTCTGTCCAGAGGATTCCTGAGATGTCTTCAGAATTTAGTTATATTGTAAAAGAATAGATGGATGGATGGATAGACAGATAAATAGATAGATAGATGTCCTGCTCATAAATTTTTCAGTGTAAGCAAATCATTAAAGAAAGAAAGGATTGAATGAAGTATCAACAGACTAAAAGAAGGTGCCTGGAAATGGGAACTGGAGTTACTAGATTATTAGACTAATCATTTATATAGAAAGTAAATAATATTGATAAAGCCCATAAATATTTTAATACTGAATTACCCAATAAAGAGGAAAATTTCTACCAACTTAGTGTTCTAGCCTCATCTTCTTTAAGTGAGAACAATGACTGTTGGAAACAGCTAATACCCTAGTGGTAATTTGTACTTGGAAGAGTAGAAAGGAATGCTGATGCTAGTAATTTTACTACTATTCGAATTTTCATTGGTGAAAAATATGAATTAAACTAATTGCATTAACAAACTAAAAAAAAAAAAAAAAAAAAAAACTTAACCAGGCTGGTTAAAGAGTTATCATTTACTTAAATAAAACCAAAATATGCTTTAACATAATTCAGGATAAAACTGAATACTGTCACCTACTTCTAGCAATATGGGATCCTGAGCTGATACACACCACTGTTTCTCCCATTAGAAACATACAGAAAAACTAGATTAAAATATAACATTAAAAAATATATAACTGAGCTCAACAGAAAACTGCATTGACCAAGAGTGAAAATTTACAATGCCTACTGATACGATGGTGGCACAAGAATAAGACCCCAGGTGCTGGAGACTGGACTCGTGTCTCTCAATACCCACATTGGTTCTGAATTCATGGCCTACACCTGAAGCAGGCAGCTAGTACTAAGTTCTGCGGCTAAAACTGAGAACCACAAAAAGTCACTCAATCATTTAATAAGGGAGGAGCAAAGATGCTTACTGATAAGCCAAGGCTAAAAACCTCATCCCTAGATAGAGAATCTCCAAGTCCACAGTACAAGAAGAGCAGAGTCCTAATTTGCAATGTCTGCCAAAAGCAGAAACTCCCTCCAAAGAAATTTAGTGTAGGACCATTTAGGCTCAGACAACTGAGATCGATATGGACTGAAAGAAGCTACAATGAAATCGCTCTGAATAGAGAATTTCCAAACTAGGATATACAGAAATACCACAAACACACAAATATGCACATAACCAACATACCATAGCCCACATAACACATCACACCTTATCTTTCCCATTTTTGAGTTGAGAAAACCAAGTCACAGAGGGAAAGCAATTCACTCGCTGTTAAACAGCTAATAATACAGCTGGAGTTTCAATTCCAGCTCTACAGCTTCCAACTCTTGTTAACATGAAGTTTAAATCCAACTTTTCCCTTGCTCTACTGCTACATCCACAAGTTGTATTAAATAGAAGAAAAATGTATGATCCTATTTATGGGCATCACTTTAAAGGAAAATAAATTATTTAGGATCAAATGACAATAAAAACATTACATATAAAAAGTTGGGGAGGAGAGTGACACGGCGCTTCCCTGACCAGGCAACCCAGGTAGGGAAGTCTCTAGGGAAAAGGGGCAGAATCCCACATACGCAACCTTTGTCTAGCAGACAGACAGCCTTTGAACAAATATAAGATCTTATATTTCAACAGTCTGAACTCGTTTTTTTAAAAGATCAAATTGCTGATGAAGTACAGGTATTTTAAGCTTTTGCCTGCCTGCATGCGGCTCCCGCTTCCACGACCGCGCCAGCAAGTGCCTCTGCCCCCTGCAGACACTGGAATGCAGAGCTAGAGCAACCTCACTTAGGAGGCTGCATTTCCAGAGAAAAGGATAACAAAGCTGAACAAACAGAGAGGGATATTGGCATGGATATCAGGAAAATTTGGGTACCCACGGTGCAGAGAGACTGAGAGAGGCATTCTTTACGTCATCAAATACGGACACTGCCTCCCTCCAGCCATTACCCCAATCCTCTACAGCCCCAGCCTAGACCAGCACTCTGCCAAGCCACCAAGGCTCAGGAAAGCCCAAGGCACAAGCCCACCCACTGAGGCCAAGGCCCTCCCATGGCCCAGACACTCCCACTGAGGTCAAGGCCTGCCCTGAGGCCCAACCTGCCCACAGACTGGTCATGAAGGCCCAGGCCCAACCAAGGCCTAAATCACATAACCACCGAAGCCGAGGTCCAGGGCCTCCAAGGTCCAACCCGCCACACAGCCAGGTTGCTGAGGCCCAGCGCCCCTGAGATCCAACCCACCCGCCCAAGGCCCAAACCACCTGCCCGAGGCCCAACCCTCCTGCATCCCGGTCACTGACGTCCAGGCCCCCAGAGGTCCAAACCACCTGCCCGAGGCCCAACCCTTCTACAGCCCGGTCGCTGACGTCCAGGCCCCCAGAGGCCCAAACCACTTTCCCAAGGCCTGAACCACCCGCCCAAGGCCCAACGCTCCTATAGTCTAGTAGCTGGTGCCCAGAGCACCAGAGACCCAAACTGCCCGCCCTAGGTTCAACCCGCCCACCCAAGGCCCAGCGGAGGCCCAGGCCCAACTGAGGCTCAAAAAAGTTACTCTGAGTTAAGCAATAAGAAGCGTGAAAAGGGAACACCACATCCTGATAAAATATTCCTGGAGGTAATCAGAAAACATAAAAAATTACTAAAACACATACTTAATTAATTATTAGGGCCACAGATAATCATTAAACATGCCCAAGAAGCAAAAACAGATGACCATATTGGCACATGTCCAGAAAAAAGAAAAAAATATCTGAGACAAATTAAACAGAAGTAGACCTTCTTCTATGCTGGAAGGAGGGCAGGACTTGGAGATACCTGAGAAAGAATTCAGAAAAATGATTATAAAATGTCTCAAAACACTTTACAACAGAGTTGAGAAAAATAAGGAAGAAGTCAGGAAAGCGCGACAGGAACAAACAAGATAGATACAGCAGTGGTAACAATCCAAAACATAAAGAGGTCCAAACAATCAACAACAAAATGGCAGAAATAGAAAACTCCCTAAAAGGGCAGAGAAGTAGAATAGATGAGATGGAAGGAAGAATCAG
>NW_006408684.1:1675182-1677326 GCF_000296735.1 Chrysochloris asiatica | reverse complement strand
CCATGTAAACTATCACATAATTCACAATAAAACATTAAAAAAAAAAAAAAGTTGGGGAATCAGTTCACACAGCACCTGAAAAGAAATGTATACCTTTGTGTGCACATATTAGAAAAAACATTTAATTAATAAGCTAAAAAATGCAACTTAAGTTTGTAAAGCCTACAAAATGATAAGGAAGTAAATAATGAAAAGAGTAGAATAATAATATGTAAAGTAATAATATTTGTAATATTTGACCTTTAATAACTTCTGGGGCCATTTAAATCAAAAGACTTATTAGGGCATCCTCCATTTTTTTTGCTTTATTCTTCTTCCTCAAAATTGCCTTTGTTATTCTTGAACCTTTTCATTGCATATAAATTTTAGAATCAGTTTGTCATTTCCATAAAAATAATTGCTGAGATTTTCATTGTGATTACATTGAATCTATAAATTGACTTGGAGGTGATTATTTTTATAATACTGAGTCTTTGAATTAATGGATATAGCAAGTCCCTCCATTTATGATGGCCTTCTTTAATTTATTTCAGCAACATTTTATAGTTTTTAAGTATAGAAATCTTATATCTATTTATTAAACTTATTCCTAAACTACATATTGAATTAGGCAAATCTGCTACACAAGACCTATTTAAAATGTTAAAGAGCAAAGATACCAGTTTGAGAACTACAGAGCGTATTACCCAAGCCATGGCATTTTCAATCACAGTATATGCATTTGAAAGTTGGACAATGAATAAAGAAGATCACTGAAGAATTGATGCCTTTGAATTATGGTGTTGGAGAAGGTTATTTAAAGTACCACAGCCTCCCAGAAGAACAAACAAATCTGTATTGGAAGTAGTACAGTCAGAATGATGCTTAGAAAGTAGGATGGTCAGACTCTTGTACTTTGGACTTATTATCAAGAAGGACCAGCCCTGGAGAAGGACATCATGCTGGATAAAGTGATGGACAAAGGGGAAGATTCTTCAGAGTGATGAATTAATACAGTAGCAGTAACAATAGGTTCAAATGTCACAAAAATTATGAGAATGGTGCATGACCTGGCAATGTTTCATTCTGTTGTGCATTGGGTTGGTATGAATTAAAATCGACTAACTGCACCTAACAACAGCAACAACAATGTTATTAAAAGTGGTAACTTATTAAACCTTAATTTCTAATTATTTAATACTAGTGAACCTGGAGTCTTGGTGTGACTCTGTGGGTCAATGTGCTAGACTACAAGGTTGGTTTGAAATGCCAGATCGGTGGTTTAAGCTCACCAGCTGCTCCTCAGAAACTCTATACAGGGTCTCAACAAGTTGGAATTTACTCTACATCACTTAACAACATCAACAGTGTACTTGGACTCCTGGAGTGGTGCTACAGGATCAGCACTAGACTGTGAGCCACAAGGTCAGCAGTTCAAACTCTCCAGCAGCACCTCAGATGCCCTACACAGAGTCGCTATGAGTCCATAACAACACTGTACTAGCAATTGTTACTAGTTTGATATACTGCCACTTTGAACATTTCACCTATTAATTCTGATACTCGATCCACAGATTCTTTTGAATTTTCTATGTATACTATTCAACTTAATTCTGAACATATCATATTTCCACATTTTCAACTTACTGAGTGATTTCCTCAATTGCAATTATGTGCCTGTCCTTAGTATCCAAGACTTCAGGAATCAAAAAGACATACTAATTTTTTATTATGATGAGTATCCTGCTCATATTTCATGCACTTGAAATTTCAATACTTATTTAGCCCATAGATATAAAATACTTTTGTGTCAACAAAATCAATTAATCAATTAATGAGTCTCATTCTTTTTTACTAAGTCTTCAAAATCTAGTGTGAACTTTACATTTATAGCCCATCTCAATTCAGATTTGTCACATTTTAAGCACTCAGGAACCATGTGTGACTAGAGGTTACCACACTAAACAACATAATCTTAAAAAGCTTATGCTGTTATTGTTAAATGCTGTTGAGTCGTTTCTAATTCATATACCACCCCAATATACATAAATATGTTTTAAAGAATGTGGCTAGACAGGGATGGGCAACTTGGATATTGGCTACCCAAAATGGAGGGTGGGGGGCTACAAAGGCAAGAAGTGACTGGCTTACAAGCTTTCAAGAGG
>NW_006408684.1:1673080-1674852 GCF_000296735.1 Chrysochloris asiatica | reverse complement strand
CGACTGTGTGCTGAAGACCTGGGGGTTAAGGGGGAAGGAGTGCAGGGTATACCCTTTGGTTGGTTGATGATGCATGGAGGGGATTGTAACCATGGCAAAGAGATGATATATGATAGAATGAATATAAAACTAATGTTCTCCCATGTAAACTATCACATAATTCACAATAAAACATTTAAGAAAAAAAAAAAAAAAGAATGTGGCAAGGAGAAAGGGATATTCATTTGCTTGCTTTGCAATTAATAATAAACAAGTTAAAGTTATTTCCAAAGTTTTTTCCTTAGAGATTTTCTTTTTTGAAAAAATTTGTATCAGGATTTGAATGAAAGGTTACAGAACAGATCAGTTTTCCACTCAATAATTCATACCGATTTTGTTTCATGTCATTGATTGCAATCCTCCTTGCAATGTGATGTGTTTCCCATTTTCATTCATCCTTTCTTATCCTACCTTCTGGAGTCCTGGTGTGACTCTGTAGGATTACTAATCACAAGGATTACTAATTAGCACTGGATTACTAATCACAAGGATGGCAGTTCAAACCCACCAACTGCTCCTTGGAAATCCTATACAACATCAACATTCTGCTTTCTAGGAGTCCTGGTGTCGTAGTGGGTCATGCCTTGGACTGTTAATCTCAAGATCACCAGTTTAAATAGAACAGCCACTCCATGGGAGAAAAGTGTGATTTACTGATCCCATAAAGATTTACAGCCTTGTAAACTTTATAGATGGTCAGGAGGAATCAGAACTGTTTGACAGCACACAGCAGCAGTAGCAACAACAAAAGTAGAATCCTACCTTCTAAATTTTGTCACCGGTTAAATTCAGCCCTTTCTAGTGTCACTGTTCACCTTTTAAACCTGTCTATAGGATGGCTAAGCTTGGTATCTCATACTTTGGACATATTGTCCAGAGGAAACAGTTGCTGGAGAAGGATATCATGCTGGGTAAGGTGGAGGGTCAGAGAAAAAGAAGACCCCTAACGAGATGGATTGGCCAGGTGGCATCACTGATGGACTCAAGTGTGGCAGTGGTAGTGAGGTTGGCCCAGGATCGGACATTGTTTTGTTCTGCTGTGCATGGGGTCGCTATGAGTTGGTTCCAACTCGATGGCACCTGACAACAACAACAATTGCTTAGCTGAAAATTGAGCCAGCCACAGTGGTGAGTTCAGTTCTAGGCCTGAAGAGCAACTAAGAGTCATAGTTTCAGGGACTCCACCAGCCTCTATCTGGCCACTAAACCTTTTTATGATTTTGAGTTTTGATCCAGATTTTTCTCCCACTCTATCCAAGACCCTCTAATGTGATCCCTTCAGAGCACTCAGTAGTGTTAGCTGGGCACCATCTCATTCTTTAGACCTCAGGGTCATGGATTCTGAGATTTGCATGGTCTTTTTATCCACTGGACTAATTATTGCCATGCACCCTTGATTTTATTCATTCTTCTTTGCTTTGAATGGAGAGTGGCCAACTGATAGCCAATCAAAGCTTTTCAGACACCGCCATTCACTACTCAACTAAAGTAGAATATGGCACATTATCTTTATGGATTATGTTGCTTTCACTAATTTTAATGTCTCTGAGACTACGGACCTAAGTCCCCAGGCCTAAAGATTCATTCCCTCAAACTTTGGTTATGGCTAAGAAACTTTCACAACTTTGCACCTGCATGCTCTACTAGATAAAAAATATGGATATATTTACAGCATAAGTAAATACATATATAAAATACCCTCTGTCGTATCTATCTATCTATCTATCTATCTA
>NW_006408684.1:1650422-1672980 GCF_000296735.1 Chrysochloris asiatica | reverse complement strand
ATAGATAGATAGATAGATAGATAGATAGATATCTATATATAGATAGATAGATAGATAGATATTCATGGGTGTAATCCCATTCACATTTCCACACCTGTTCATTTTGCATGTCTATCTATATATCCTCTTGCAGATTATTGGTATTATTACTGCAGGAATGCATATACAATAGTATTTATCTCTATTGCCTTTAAATCATGTGTCTCTCCCATTGTTGTCCTTTGCCTTGCTCATTTAATATTTTTCCCCTTAGTCCATGTTGCCTTTCCCTTCACCCAAGTTAAAAATGTATACTCCATTACTCTCCCAACCCTGGTAACTATCAATGGATGTTTCTTTCTATGTGGAAATGTTTTTTCACTTTTTATAATAGTGGTCTCATACATAATTGTCCTTTCTTGTGACTGACTAGTTTGCATAATGTCCTCTACATCTGTCTGTGTTATGAGGTATTTTGTAAATTTATCATCCTTCAAAGTTGTATAGTAAGCATCATAGTTTATTCATCCACTGATGGACATTTATGTTGCCTCTATCTTTTTCCTACTATGAATAGTGCTGTGGTGAACTTGGGTGTGCAAGGATCTATTCACGTCATGGCTATTATTTCTATAGACTATATACCTAGTAGTGGGCCGCTGCATCATATGGTATTTCTATTTCCAACGTTTAAAGAAAGCACTGTATCGTTTTCCACAGTGGTTGCACTGTTTTGCAGTCCCATTAGCAGTGTTGGAGGATTCCAGTCTCTCAACACTCACCAGCATTTGTGTTCTTTTCTGTTTTTTTGTTGTTAACTTTGCTATGTATGTTGTTACTGTTCTTGTTAAATGCATTCAAGTTGGTTCTGACTCATAGAGACCAACCTTGCCATCCAGTGCAGTCTCCTGCAGCGTCACACCAGGACTCCACTGCTATTTATACTGGGGTGAAATGATACTTCAGTGTGGTTTTGATTTGCATCTCTCGAGTCCTGGTGTGGCACTGTAGGATAAGCACTAGACCACAGGGTCAATTTGAACTGCAAGGCTGGCTGTTCAAATTCACCAGTCACTCCTTAGAAATCCTATTTAGGGTTGCTATGGGTCGGAACCGACTCAATAGCACTTAACAACAACAACAACAATGGCTAATGAATAGAAGTATTTCTCCATATGTTTGTTAGCTGCGTGTGTGTCTTTGGTGAAGTGTCTGTTTGTATCCTCTGCCCATTTTTTAATTGGATTATTTTTTTGTTGCTGACGTGTTGAAATCTATAAATTGTAAAGATTCATCACTTGTCAAATATGCTGTTGTCAAAAAACTTTTCTCACTATAGATTGTCTTATTAATCTTTTAGTGAAATTTTTGGTGTGCATAAATGTTTAATATTTAGGAGGTCCAAGTTAGTCTTCTGTGGTCTGTACATTTTTACATATGCTGGATAGCATATCTATGGCATGTATAAGGGCTTCTACACTTGTCCCCTCTTTTTTATCATCTTTATAATTTTAGGCTTTCCATTTAGGTCTTTGATCCATCTTGAGTTACTGTTTATATATGGAGTAAGACATGGATTCTATTTCATTTGTCCCCAAAGGGATATCCAGTTTTGCCAGTACTATTTGTTAAAGAGACTATCTCTTACCCATTTAATGGGTTTCATAGCTTTGTCTGTTTCTCTTTTTTTTTCTCTCTCTCTTTCTTTCTTTTTATTGTAAATTGAGTGATAGTTTACATGGGAGAACATCAGCTTTACACCCATGTAATTGTACTTCGTCTCATTGCAATGACTACAATCCCCTCCATACATCTTCATTCAACACCATTTGCTTCCATTCCCTGTTTTTGTTTTGTTTTTACGTACACCAAAATACTCAGGAATATACACCCATTCAAACAACCAAAGGGTACACCCTGCAAGCCTGTCCCCTGGCCGCCAGCACACAGCCCCTCTGCCACTGCAAGTCTAGAGTCCCCAACTGCTCCATCTCTCCATGTCATTATCTCTGCCTCCATCACTGGTGTCGCTGCTTCTCTGGATATGGTCCCGCACTTCACTCTTCTCACTTGATGGTCCCAGGGGCTTCTGTTCCTGGATGTCTATTCTTTTTTCAATTGTCTTGAAGTTTGTTTTATGTACAAGTACTTTCAGGCTCTTTCATTGCTACACAGATATTGCTTATGGTTATGATTTTTTGTTGTATTGCCCTTCTCTTAGTCGTTATATGATGTCCTTCCTTGTCTCTTACGCTGGTTTTCCCCTCAAAGTCCACTTTACCAGAAATTAATATTGCCACTCTTGCTCTTTTTGGGTTGCCATTTGCTAGATTTATATTCTTCCATCCTTTGACTTTTAGTCTTTTTAAAAAAAAAAAAAAAAAACTTTTTATTGTGAATTGAGTGAAGGTTAACAGAGCAGATCATCGGTTTTACATTCAACAAATCATACACTTTGCTTCATTACAGTGATTGCAATCCTCTCCATATACCATTAGTTAGCAGTATTTACTTTTATTCTCTTTAATTATTTCCCACTATGTTCATCTATCCTCTACCAACCTTCCTCTTGTTGTATACCTGCCTCATCACCCACATTAGCATGTATCTACCCTCTACCTCGCAAATAATTATCTCCTCTCCATTCCCACTCCCCATTATGATCATAGAACGTTCCTTTTAGCAAGAAAACCTTTAACTATTTACAAAGTGGTCTCATAAAATATTTGTCCTTTGACTAATTTCAGTCAGCATAATGTCCTCTGGGTTCACCCATTCTGTGAAGTGTTTTGTAGATTCATAATTATTCATCAACATTGGGTAGTATTCCACTGTATGTATTTACCAAAGTTTGTTTAACCATTCTTCTGTTGATGGGCATTTAGGTTTCCTACTTCTTTTTGATGTCTCCTGGTGTGATGCCATAGGATAAGCACTCGACTTTAAGGTCAGTTTGAACTGCAGAGTCAGAGTTTCAAAGTCACCAGTCGCTCCTTAAAAACCCTATACAGGGTTGCTATGAGTAGGAACCAACTCAACAGCATTCAACAACAACTTAAAGAGAACATATTGAAGGATACTGTTTTCTCATCCATTCTGCTCCTCTCTCTCTTGATTGATGCATTTAATCCATCTATATTCAGTGTGATTTTCAATAGGTATGAATTCATGGCTGTCATTTGCTGTGCATTTTTCTTATGGTGCTGTTGGTTTCTTTGTCACACATAATTTTCTGTGCTGACTCATTTTGTTAGTGGGTCTTCTTATCATTTTCATTTCTGTTGTATTAATGTTTGCTAAATCTTTCTGATTGCCCTCATTTTAAACTTTTGATGTGAAAGCATGTAATTTTCCCAGAGGTTACCCTGCAATTAAAAATATTTTTCCCTATTTTAAACAGTCTGTTTTATCTTGAAATCTATCTGACTTCCTCGCCATTTGGAAGTTCTGTATCTACACTAGTCCCTCTTTTTACTTTGAAACTGACTCCATTATAAATTGAGATCTTTAGTTCCTTATTTTCAGTCTTACAGGCTTGTTTTACTTAAATATTTCTATATCTGGATTGAGTTCTGAGTGGTGTTGTCATATATGTTAATCTCAGATGTTTGTCTGTTGCTGTTGATTCTAAGTTCAAAGAACACCCTTTAGTATTTTTTGTAAAATTGGTTTGGTTGTTACAAATCCCTTTAATTTCTGTTTATCTGGAAATGTCCTAATTTTACTGTTGTATTTGAGAAACAAATGGTCTTAATGTGTATATATGATTCTTGGTTGGCAATTTTTTTCTTTCCGAGTTTTATATTGTCATCCATTGCCTTCTTGCCTGCATGGTTTCTGCTGAGAAATCCGAACCCATTCTCATGAGTTATCTTTGTAGGTAACTTTTCGTGTCTGCCGACTGCTCTCAGAATTCTTTCCTTGTCTTTGGTTTTGGAAAGTTTGATTATGATATGTCTTAGTTATTTTCTTTTAGGATCTAACCTGTTTGAGGTCCATTTGGCTTCTTATATGCTTATCGTCTCTTCTTTCATGATATTAGGGAAGTTTTCTTCCAACAATTCTTGGACAATTTTCTCTGTTTTTATTGTCTCTGCATGTTCTGGAATTCCAATGATCTATAAGTTATTCCTCTTCATGGTGTCCCATGTAAGTCTTAGGCTTTCTTCATATTTTTTCATTCTTTTTCTGATTGTTCTTCTGTTATTGTTGTTGTTTTTAAGTGCCATTGAATCAGTCCAACTCACAGCAACCCTGCAAAGGGTTCTGAGGAGTGGCTGTAGTTTACAGTCCAGTGTTGATCTTACAGTATCAGACCAAGAATCCATTGTTCTCCTAATATACTGGTATTGAGAGTTTTATCTTCAATCTCATTAATGCAGGCTTCCATTGCTTCGAGTCTAACCCTCTGCTCTTTCAGTGTATGGTCCATTTCTGAAATCTTAGTATAAATCTTCTAGATTTCTAATTACATGTTTCGTATTGTTTCAAATTTTGCATTTATTTTGTTTTTATAGTGTTCGCCGAAATTCTTAAAGTTTTTCTGTGTTCTCCTTGCTTCCTATCAATCCTTTGAAAGTATCTAAATATCACTATTTTTAGTCCTTTTTCAGTTAGTTTCATTACCCTTTCTTCCTCAGAAACGTTTTCAGGTTCTGCATCTTGGTCATTTGTTTTGAGTATTCACTCGTTTCTTTCTGTGAACTAAAATTGTCTGTTGTCATTGAGGTATTGTCATATTTGTATTTAAATGATGATTGCATGGTGGCTTTCACCAATTGTTTTTGCGGGGGTAGTTAGAGAATGGAAGTGTGTGCACTGTTCTTCATTCACTGTTTGTGCACCTCAGTGTATGGTGGGTTTGGCTGGTGTTGTCTTTTGTCTATCATTGGTTAGGTGGTACAGGAGCTGGTCTTGGCTTTTGCCCATTGAGTGGAGCTACAGAGGGTACAGTTGTGGCTGGGCAGTATGGACACAATTGCTGTCTCCTGTCAGGCGGGAAAAAGGAGAAACTCCCATCCCATATACACACACACAAACGCAAAATAGAAACAAGTAATTAACAATGAAAAGAGAAAATAATAAAGAATAAAAAATAAAAACAGTCAGCAACCAGATAAAAAAAAATATAACTAAAAAGAGAAAAGAGGGACAGGAAAATGGAATTATAGAAGAGAAAAATAAGAGAGAAAGAAAAAGGAAGAAATGTTTTAAACCCTTGGAAACACCAGGGATAGGGAAGATGAAACGGGAGGTGTTGTTGTTGTTGTTAAGTGCCATTGAGTCAGCTATGACTCATAGCAGCTCTTGATAGTATTTCCAAGGAGTAGCTGGTAAGTTTGAACTACCAACCTTGTGATTCAAACCAACCTTGCAGTCCAGTGCTTTATCCTCCAGTACCACACAAGCTCAAAAGGAAAAAAAAAGGAGAACGAAAATGAGAAACAGAAGAGGGGGTGGGGGGATGGGGACACAAGCTGAGATACAAAGGATAAAATTCAAGAGAATACAAAAAAGAAAGAAAAAAGAAATAAACAAAAACAATGAAACAATGAAAGGAAGAAACCAAAAGCAAAACCAAAAGACCCATACAATCATTGGACCTGGAGAGGAGAGAATTCTAGGGGCTCCTGCCAGCTAAGGAGCTCATGAGCTGGGTGTGAGAGGGATGTGACAATGGAATTCCTGGCCCTAGATGGAGTTCCTATAGGCCTGTTGTTGTTTAGTGACCGCGAGTCAGTTCCAACTCACAGCAACCCTGTATAGGCTTTTCGAGGAGTGACTGGTGAGTTTGAACCACAAGCCTTGTGGTTCAAACTAACCTTGTAGTCTAGTGCATTAACCCCAGCTCCACACCAGGACTCCCTATAGGTCTTGATGTTATCTATGTTCAGGACACTCAATCCAGAAGTAGTTCATGGAGATCCTTGATGGAGGTGGTTTCAGTGTTTGTTAGGACCACAGGGCAGCTGGGAGCAGGGTGACTGCTTACAAGAGTTTCTGCTAGACTAATTCTGGTCAAGTGATTCTCTGGGTTTTGTAGGTCTAGAGCCTAGCCCACCTGATTTCAAGCTGTTACCCCTTGCCTCCGGTAGCGCAGTGGCTACGAATTGGGCTGCTAACCTCAGGTCAGCAGTTTGAAACTACCAGCTGTTCCATGAGAGAAAGATGAGGCTTTCTGCTCCCGTAAAGATTTACAGCCTCAGAAACCCTGTACAGGGTCACTATGAGTCAGAACTGACTCCACAGCACATAATAACCCCTTGCCTCACACTGGTGTGGCTCACAACCATATAGCTGCAAACTTCTGGAGACAAGGGTCTGTGATGGGGGTGAATAAGGGTGGGAGCTGGTCACACTTCTGGTCACCAGGAGAGCACGGGGGGGGGGGGGGGGGGGGGGGGGGGGGGGGGGGGGGGGGGGGGGAAGGGAATTGCACCTTTTCCGTCATCTGTGTGAACCTACTCTGCCTGGTGGTGGTGGTTATGAGCCGTGGAGTCAGTTCCGACTCATAGCGACCCTGTACAGGGTTTCTGAGGCTACTCTGCCTAGTCAACTTATTATCACCAAAGCGTTTACAAAAGTTCAAGATGGTCATGTCTCATCTGGCCAGCTGTTTACTAGTCTCCATCTCTAGTTGTTCCTGCTCAGTTTCTTCTCCAGTAAGCAGTCAATCCACTTTTCTAACCATTCCTCTAAAGTTTAGGGTTCTACAATTTTCCTCTGTGTCTTTTTCATTTGCTTCCTTACATCTTTTGTGGAGTCTGGTGTGGTGCTGTGGGGTAAAGGACTAGACCACAAGGTCGGTTTGAACCACATGGTTGGTGGTTCAAACTCACCAGCTCCTCCTTGGAAACCCTACACAGGTTTGCTATGAGTCAGATCCAACTAGACAGCACTTAACAATAACAACAAATCTTTTTTGTAGAGGGTCTGTGTAATGTGTCTGCCTGGTCCACCATCTTGCTGGAAGTTCAAGTGTTAGCTAATTTTTGTCTATGTGTCTGAGGTGTGTCATGCTTTGATGTTAAGTATCACTGAGTCATTTCTGGCCCAGTATAGAGAGAGAAAGAAAAAAAAAAAAAATGGATAAAGCAAAAACAAGGAAGGTGGGAAAGACAGAATAAGAGGAAAAGAAAAACAGGGTTAGGAAAAAGGGAAAGAGAAAGAGAAGAAGCAATAATAAGAAGAAGAAAAAACAAGGGAATAGAAAGAAAAAAGACAAAGAAAGGAGAAAGCTAAGAGGCTGAGCATCCCGTAGGTGTTCTCTGCCAGCTGAGGAGGTCGCTGGGTATGAGACAACTGGTCTGGATTGGAGTGATTTGCTGACCGAAGAGGCTATATGGAGTGGGCCAGCATATTCCGCCTGCTGAGAAGTCAGAGGGGAGCATTGTCCAGTACATGATGGCACTTCTGCTGAGGTTGGAGGCTCCTGGGGGTGGAGCACCCTGTCTGGAACAGTGTGTCCTTCCAATTCAAGGAGGCAGTTAGGGTATCTGGTTTGGGACAATGTGCTTTGCTGGGGGTTGGGGTATCTGGTTCAAGTTAAGAGGTGACTAAAGTGTGCCCAGTCTGGGATGGTACTTCTGAATGTCTATGATGCTGGGGCAGGGTGCTTGGTCTGAGACAGCATGTTTTTGCTGACTAATGTGGCAGAGGGTGAATCCTTGTAAATATAGAAGTGGTGTGTACATGGTAACCTAATCTCGGAAGGACAGGGATGGCCTGGGAGTGCCACTGATGGCTACGTAGTTGGGAGGTGGCCATACTTCTGGTCATCAGGAGGATGTGGGGAATAAAGGGCAACTGTACCTATCTGGTTACCAACCCCCAAATTGGGAGTCCTGGTGTGGCGCTGTAGGATAAGCACTGGACCACAAGGTCAGTTTGAACTACAAGATCAGCTGTTCAAACCCAAAAGCCACTCCCCCAAAACCCTACACTGGGTCACTATGAGTCGGAATCGACTCGATAGCACTTAACAATAACAACAACCCCAAATTGATGAGTCCTGGTGTGGTGCTCTGCGATAAAACACTGAACTGCAAGATTGATTTGAATCACAAGGTTGGTGGTTCAAATTCACTAACTCCTTTTGGAAACCTTACACAGGGTCACTATGAGTTGAAACTGGCTCAACAACACTTAACAACAACAGCAACACCCCAAATTGAACACGTCTTGCAAAAATTCAAAATGATGATATCATATGTCTCCTTGTGGTATATAGCACTATAGGATAAGCAATGGACCACAAGGTTTCAACCATAAGGTCAGTGGTTCAAACTCACCGGCTGCTCTTGGGAAACCCTACACAGGGTCGATACAAGTCTAAACCAACTCAGTGGCACTTAACAACAGCAACATGTCTACTTGTTAGTTGTTTTCATTCAGGTTCTTCTTCTGGTTGGTACCTGATCTACTTCTTTATTCTTTCCTTTGAAGCTCAGGGTTCCAGGATTATCATCCATATCAGTTTTATTTGACTTTTGTTGTAGGATGTTAAATGTAATGGCTATAGTTGCTATAGTAACCACAAAGAAAATATTTTTAAAATATAAAAGAAAACAAGAAGGCAATTACAGCGGTTCAACACCAAAACACAAATGAGGCATAAAAAGGGACACACAAAAACCAAATAGCAAAATTCCAGAAGCAAGTCCTTCTTCCTACATAATAACATTATAAACAAAATACAAACATTAAACTCTATAATCAAAAGGCAGTTCGGTAAAGTGGAGGGCCTGAGAAAAAGAGGAAGACCCCCTATGAGATAGATTGGCACAGTGGCAGCAGCAATGGGTTCACGCATAGCTACAATAGTAAGGTTGGTGCAGGACTAGGCAGTGTTTCACTCTGTTGTGCATAGGGTCGCAATGAGTCGGTACCAACTCGATGGCACCTAACCACAACAACCAAAAGGCAGAAATTAGCAGAATAAATAAGAAAAATGATCCAGCTATTGTCTACAAGAAAACTTCTTTGAATCTAAAGACACAAATGCACTGGAAGAAAAAGAATGGGAAATATAGTCCATGAAAATCCTAACTAAAAGAAGGTTGGAGTGGCTATATTAATATTCGACAAAACAGACTTTAAGTCAAAATCTGCTATGAGACAAAGAATATTATACAATGATAAGCGATCAAATTCATCATGAAGAAACAACAATTATATGTGCAACTAACAATTGTTGTTGTTGTTAAGTGCCGTCGAGTCGGTTCTAACCCATAGCGACCCTGTACAGGGTTTCCGAGTATGTAAATCTTTATAGGAGTAGGAGTAGAAAGCCTCATCTTTCTCCCACAGAGCGGCTGGTAGTTTCGAACCACTGACCTTAAGGTTCACAGCCCGATTCGTAACCACTACGCTACCAGAGCTCCTTAACAATAAAGTCCCAAAATATACGAAGCAAACATTGGCAGAATTGAAGGGAAAAATAAATAGTTTTAGAATAATATTTGGAGGTTTCAGTACATTATTTTCACAATAAATAGGACATCTAGACAGAGGATCAATAAACCAACTAGACCTAACAGATATAATGTAGAACATTCCATCCAGCAAGAGCAAAATGCGTATCTTTCTCCAATACACATGGATTTTTACCTTGGATAAACCATAAAATAGAAAACAAAATAAGTCTCAATATTTTTTTTTTTTTTGAAAAACTGAAATAATAATAAAGTATTTTCTCTGACCACAATGGAATGAAACTAGAAATCAGTAAGATGAGGCTTTCTGCTCCCAAGCCTCAGAAACCCTATACAGGGTTGTTACGTGTTAGAATCAATTTCACGGCAGTGAATTTGGATTTTTGAGTTTATAGCAGCCTAAGCTTTATACTATGTGATTTGCATGTTGTTATCTCAAGTCATACCCACAACTACCCTATAGATTAACATGCCAAGTTCAGGACTGAACAACTTGAAAGATTTTCACACTAAAAGAAACATTCTTTAATCGTTACAAAGGGGTGAAGGGAAGGAAGGGTAGATTACTAGCTAGAGGATGTTGTTGTTGTTGTTGTTGTTAAGTGCCCTCGAGTCAATTCTGACTCATAGAGACCCTGTACAGGTTTTCCAGGGAGCAGCTGGTGAGTTTGAACCACTGACCTTGTGGTTCAAGCCCACCTTGCTGTCCAGTGCTTTATCCTACAGCACCACCCCAGGACCCCTTAATCTAAAGGATAGAAATGTTTAACTTGGGTGAAGGGGGAGGCAATATAGAAGAAGAGGAAGGTCTCACACACACACAAATATTTTTTCATCTAAAAAAAGAATCCTGAGGAACCTACAGAAGAAGAAAAATGGCTCAGTACTATTTTGAGGAACTATCAATCAGAAGTTAGGGGATTAAGGCACATATAAAATAATTACATAAAGTGTATTCAGAAGTGCCAAGGGCCTTAAAATGTATGAGGGAGCGTCAAAAAGTTTTTGGAAAAATTCTATTATTTTTCAGACCCGCTGTAACAAACTGCTTGAGGAGCTTTACCAAAAGGTAACTATAACCAAGATGTTCTATACAGAATCCTGATCATTTAAAAGTTGATGAATCTTTAAAGTCCTCCTTTAAGCTGTTTTATTTGGCCATTTCCTATAAAGCCAAAAGGTCCCTTGAATCTCTGACCAGAATTTTTCACTTAAGGATTTCCTAACAAAGGCATGCATTCTCTTCAGTGATGTTGTTGGTAACTGCCGTTGAGTCGGTTCTGACCCATAGCAACCCTGTATAGAGTTTTCAAGGAATGGCTGGTAAGCTTGAACTACCGACCTTGCAATTCAAACTGACTTTGCAGTCCAGCGCATTAACCCACAGCACCACACCAGGATTCCTTGGTGTAGTTGCTTGTTGTTATATGCCATCTAGTCTGTTCTGACTCACACCACCCTGTGCGTAGTAGAATGTAACACTGTCTAGTCCTGCACCAGCCTCACAATCCTGTTATAGTCACTGTTGCAGTCACTGTGTCAATTCATCCTCTTTGCAGGACTCCAAAAAGAAATGTTAATGCCATTGTGGTGCCGTGAGTGATTTAATAGGGCTTTTCTAGCGATAGTCTTTGTAACTCCCACCGAATGCCTGGGTGTTGTTATGTGCCACTGAGTTGATTTTGACTCAGTGATTCTGTATAGGGTTTATTGTTGTTGTTGGTTAGTGCCATTGAGTCGGTTCTGACTCACAGCTACCCTGTATAGGGTTTCTGAGGCTCTGAGTTGTCAGCCTTGTGGTTCAAACTGACTTTATAGTCCAGTGCTTATGAGGTTATAAATCTTCATAGGAGTAGAAAGCCTCATCCTTCTTTCATAGAGTTGCTGCTGGGTTCCAACCACTGAACTGGTAAGCAGTCCAGTTCTGATCCTACAATACCATCAGCTGTGCAAATGCGATGTGTGTGTGGCCAATAAAGGGGATTGGATGGCTTACTAATAATGTAAATAAGGTGCGTGGCACCATTCTGGGAGTGAGACCAGGCAAATACGTTACAGGACCCTAGTAGGGGAATGGTCACTTTTGCCCTCCTACTAGGCTTAAAATGAACCATCCCTGAGGCAGAAAGGGAGACTCTCATGAACACCAAGAAAGAAGAGACAGAAGTAGAGGGCTTCCTTTGGACCCAGGATCCCTGTACTTTACCTCCTCTATGCAAGAGACAGAGAACGGTGACACTGAGACGGTGAGAAATCGCAGAGGCAATGGCAGCAGAACCAAGAAACTGGCACAACACAAGGGGGTGTGCTTACCAGGCCAGGGAGGCAGAAAACTGGTTTCAGGCAAGAGACTTGCTGGGGAAGTAGGACACCCTACCTGCATTTGTCAAAGCAGGGCAGAGATCAAGGGACCATGGGGCCAAGAGACCAAGGGCCAGAGAGAGGCATGCTAAGATGAGGTTGTCCTGATCAAAAAAAAAAAAATTGTATTGTGAGCACTTCTGGAGTCCTGGTGTGGCACTGTGGGTTAATGCACCAGACTGCAAAGCCAATTGAACTGCAAAGTTGGCAGTTCAAGCTCACCGGCCGCTCCTCGGAAACCCTATACAGGGTCGCTATGGGTTGGAACCGACTCGATAGTACTTAACAACAACTTCCTTAATAGTAGTCCTGGTATGGCACTGCAGGATAAGCACTGGACTTGTAACTACAATGTTGGAAACCCTATACAGAGGCACTATGAGTCAGAACTGACTTGACATTAACAACAACAACAACTTCCTTAATAAATCCCATAGTCATGAGTATTGTTTGTGAGCTCTGTGTGCACTGCAATGAATTATCGAACCCAGCAGAGAATGCCCAGCAGAGAAGGAGGGAATATTCAGATGATTGGTGTCAGAATTGGTAAAAAGTTTGGAGGGTTAAAGCATGTCTGACCTTTGCCTTGTAGGAATCAGCCTTGGGCTGGTGGTCTTTATCCTCCTTCCCCCTAGTGGAAGCTCAGACCCACCTCCACACCATTTTTACAACTATATTTGAAAGCTGGGCCTTAAAAACCTCCTTATCATCACTTTGAACTTTTGTCAGTGCACCCCATACACAGATATAAAGCTCAATTGGAAGGCAAATACAACCCTAAGTTCACTCAGTTGCTGGAAGTAGCTGTTCGTGTTTTTAGTTTGTTTAGTTTTGTTTGTATCAAATGGAGAAGAAACTCTGCCTGCAGCTAAAATTTCAATCACGGCGTATCAGCATTTCTCTCACACATACTAGTTTAAACACAAACTTGAAGATTTCAAAAACAATTGAAGAGAGAATTCAACTCATCGAATTTTCCCTTGGGTCTATATGCCATTTTCCTTCTTTAGAATTCCTTTGGGCTTTATATTCCCTTCCCAGGACCAAAAGATTCTCATCCAAGTTCTCTGAATCTAGTATCCTTTCTTTCTTTCTCCTTTTTTTTAATGAGTGAAGGCCCAAGTGCTTAAAGCAGTATAATCACAGGAAGTGAGTACCTGATTCAAGGACAGTCTCTTTTAAGGGGCCCAGCCTACCAAATAGCCCCAGACCCTAAACACTGAACAAACTCTCTCTGTTTAACTGTGCTGATAGTGAGATTAATTATCCCTTGGCTGAGACGCTGGGGCTGCCACAGTGATGTGTCATCAGCCACTTATCAAGCAGGGACTTATTCATCACAAGTGCTAAGAACCTTGAAAAGAACTCACATTCCTGAGTAATATTTGTTCCTATGCTAATGTGATTTTGGAAAAGCCAGGTTTCTTTCCCAAGAATGGCAAGTTAAGAAAAAGAAGAGTAAGCTTTAGCTAAAATACAGGGGAGGAAGAATCTAATTTCATTTTTACTCATTTCACAGGCCTTTTCAGATTTAATCTGAGTTTTCATTAAGGATTTAAAGAGGGTCTGCTGCTTAAGTTGTTTGTCCCTTTGACTTAAGACAAATCCAGCTGACAAGAACAAAGCACTTTCTTTGTCTTCACATCAGTTAATTTAAAGGGGACATGTTTACTAACAGCTTAATCTATTTAGTACAAATACTCTTTTACATTCTTTTCCTTCATCCAAAAAAAAAAAAAAAAAACTTCAAAAATCACACGAAAACTTCCAAAGGCATAAGCATCACTTTGTTGCAATGTGAGTTATGTGCATCTTCATTGTATAAGCATTCCACACTCAGTCAGTTAAACTTCCTTTCTTTGTAAAATGTCAGGACCAGAAGCTGGCATTTTGAGTGGCTAGTTTCAAGTTTTACAACTTTGCACTATGCAAACAATAAAATAACAGAAAAGCTCACTTTGATCCAAAGAAATCCCTTCCTCTGAGAATTAGCTAGAGGGAAAACAACTTTAATGTTCCAAAGAAAACGGACAATAAACTTAAAGTAATTAGACTTGGTATATTTAATAAGCAAACAATTGCTTATAATTTTACAAACAGTCTAAACCAAATTTGATTTTCTTAAATATTTGTTTCTACTAAAACCATGAGTTTCATAGATGTTTTAACATCAACTTTGCAAGAGACATACAGTATAGTATCGTGGTGCCGTGAATTGTGTAATACGTCTCTTCTAGCCTTAGTCTTTGTAACTCCCACAGAACAACTCCTTTTCTGATGGGTCCGGGTAAGAGTAGGTGGGAGAAGATACTGATTGGATGATATGATTCATCTGGGATGTTAACAGAGTTCCTTGTAATTGTATAAACTCTCTCACATGAGTGTAAAATGAGCCATCTCAGAAGCAGGAATGGAGAATTTCACTACAAAGAAGAGGCAAGAGTGGAGCATGTCCACTGGACTCCAAGATCCCTGCACAATGAATCTTCTCAACCCAGGGACAGAATCTGTTACACCAGAGGAGTGACAGAGAATCAGCAGCAGCAGAACCAAGAACCAGAGCACAAGATAGCGCAATGGGCTTCTCAACACACAACGCAAGTAAAGCTGAGTGGCTTTGGGCAAGAAGTTTGCTTCCAGAATAGAGTGCCTCCAGGTACTTAATTGTGAGGGAGGGGCCCAGGCTAGCTCACCCTTGGAGCTAGAGCCATGTGCCTTCAGATTGAGGCTTATGGTGGAGTGGTGTGTCCTGTAAGTATTGATGTTGTTGTTAAGTGCCATTGAGTCGGTTCCGACCCATAGCGACCCTGTACAGGGTTTCCGAGGCTGTAAATCTTTACGGGAGCAGAATGCCTCATCTTTCTCCCATGGAGTGGCTGGTAGCTTCGAACTGCTGGCCTTAAGGTTCGCAGCTCGATTCGTAACCACTATACACTACCAGAGCTCCCTAAAAAAGACCATTAGAACATTGTCCTCCTTGGCCAATGGAGAGAAGTCTGTCTGTGGGAATGGCAGAGGAAAGGCTGTCCTGACTGGAACAACTGTGCTCTGAGTATTTCTGACCCTGAATTGTGTGACCTGTTCACTTCCCTAATAAACTTACTTTATAACTGTGAGCATGCTGTCTGAGTTCTGTGTGGCCAGTGCAACGAATTACCAAACCCAGAGCAGGGGCAGAGAGTACTGTGAGAGGCATTTTTGGCAAATGTTAATATCACACTTTCTTATTTGTTGTTGTTGTTGTTGTTATGTGCCGTGGAGTCGGTTCCAACTCTTAGCGACCCTGTACAGGGTTTCTGAGGCTGTATAGTCGGCTTTAAATACAGAGTAATATTTAAAATCGAACTTAACTATAAAATTCCCATAAAATAAAAATGTGTGTTCTCATGAATTCAAATCAGTCTTGGTAATAATAAAAATTAGATATAAGTAACGGTGTCTGAGTTAATAGTTTTACAAAATACCAGCTAAAATGCTCATCTTTCCTACCTATTTCTTTTATATTCCTAGAATTAAAACATGGGATTCTGAGATGCACTCACCTCAGAATTAGCAGAACATTTATATGGAGCAAATTCCCAACCTAGTTCACAAGTGAATAATGAAAGGAAATATCATTTTCACGAAGAGCTGAGATATGTTACCTTTGTCGGCAAAAAGACTATATATCTTTAACTATATACAATAGTAAAATGATAGCATTAAACCAGAAAATTTCAAAATAATTATAATGTCTGTGTCAACATTATAGTTACTAATCTGGAGATGAGATCATTGTTTTGTTCTGCTTGAGTTTTATTTGGTTTTTGCTCTGTACACTAGGAATAATACTTTCTCAATAGTATATACCTGTTACTGCTAATTTGTGGATTAGGGAATTTATAAATGTGACTGTTACAGAAAGCTAGCTCTGGGTGTGTAGTGATTGTGCGCTCGATTGTTATTCTCACTGTCAGGAGTTTGAAACTACCAGCCGTTCCGCGGTAAGGTGGAGGGTCAGAGAAAAAGAGGAAGACCCCCAGCGAGATGCATTGGCAAAGTGGCAGCATCAGTGGGCTCAAGCATGGCAACAATTGTGAGGCTGGCCCAA
Source organism: Chrysochloris asiatica (assembly GCF_000296735.1). Taxonomy (NCBI): domain Eukaryota; kingdom Metazoa; phylum Chordata; class Mammalia; order Afrosoricida; family Chrysochloridae; genus Chrysochloris; species Chrysochloris asiatica. The sequence goes on along the minus strand of NW_006408684.1, from coordinate 1,657,116 downwards.
GACTGGGTAGTATTTTGTTCTGTTGTATATAAGGTCATTATGAGTCAGTACCAACTTGATGGCACCTAACAACAACAACAATAAAATTTGTATATTTATTTTATGTGCAAAGTCAACCTCCTCTCCCTGAATATGCTGCAAGTTCCCTCAAATACTATGATTCAACAAGATTGAGTCACAAGTACATGGACAGATACACAGGCTGAATGGATGTGGGAGGGAGAGTGGGAGTGTATCCACAAATATATAAAGATTGAAAGAGGATATCTGTTTGTGGGTATTTACCTTTCCTACAAACACACCTATGAATATGGTGGAGCACACTGGTCTGGAAGTCACCCTCATGACCCAATTTTCAGCCAAGCCACATATAGGTATATAGGGGGCATAACAACACTAGTATAGTAAGTATGCTCATCATGGAATGGTCCACCATTTAAGATCAAAATGCAATATTTACTTCAGGACAAAGTTAATAAGGGATGAGGAGGAGGGTGGAATGGAAACAGGACCTACAGGGAGGAAGTGAGATAACTGTTGTTGCATGGAGGAGATTGCAACCATTGAGGTGAAGCACAGTATATGATTTGTTAAATGTAAAACTGATGATCTTTTCTATAAACTTTTATTCAATTCAGAATAAAAAGTTTATTTAAAAAAAGATTGAATTATCATCATACATAGGCAGACTGGTGGGTGGGACAGATAGATCTTTGGAAGCAATGTAATGTGACATGTAGAAACCAAACTCATTGTCTTCTACAACAATTTCCAAACATCTCCTTTCTTCTTTTCACAACCTATTCCTTCTTCCATTTGGAATGGAAGCCATTTGGATTCCCTTTAACCTCCACCTCACAGGGACCAGTCACTTATTGCTCCTTCTAAAAGAAATTATAGTTGCAAAATACACCAATTCTTTCTCTTTGTTTTTCATTGTCCAGCTTTCAAATGCATTTTCTTGTTGTTTTTAAGTGCCATAGAGTGGATTCCAACTCATAGTAACCTTGTATAGGGTTTCTGAGGAGCATCTGGTGGGCTTGAACTGTCAACCAGTCTGCTACAGTACCACACCAAGAGTCCACAGGCATATAAGGAGATTGAAAAGACCATTACTTGGGTCAGGGGTACCTCAATCATCAAAGTGACATCTTTCCTTTTCACGATTTTGAAGAATTCTTTTGCCACCGATTATCCCAATGCAATGGATCCTCTGATTCCTTGACTGCTCCTCCCATAGGCACTGACTGTTGATTGAAGTAGAATAAACTCATTGAGAAGAATTGATGCACTTGAGTTATGGTGTTAGAGAAGAATCATGAAAATACTGTGTGCTTCCAAAGCAACAAACAAATCTATGTTGGCAGTAGTACACTCAGAATGCTCCTTAGAAGCAAGGACGGTGTGGCTTTGTTTCTCATGGTTGTTTCTCATATCAAGAAAGACCATCCCCTGGAGATAGATATGATGCTTGGTAAAGTGGAAGGTTGGTGAGAAAATGTAAGACCCCCAGAGAGATGGATTGACATAGTGGCAGCAGCAATGGCCTCAGGCCTAACAACGACTGTAGGGATGATGCAGAACTGAGCAGTGTTTCATTATGTTGTGCATAGGATCCCTATGGGTTAGAACCAACTCAACAGCACCAAACGACAACAATCCTGATGTTGGTTATCGCGATAAACCACTGATCATAATACTCCCTATTACAGACCTGTGTTACCTTTTCCATAACCTACAAAATAAAGTTGGATCCTTAACAACTTGCAAAAACCTTTTTCTATAATTACCTATCATCACCCTTCCCTACACATCCTTCTTCTAATACACCAAGACTTACTGATAGAGTCCCAAACACAGCATGTTGTTTCATTCCTTCAGAAATCTTAGTCCTCCTCAGGCATGCTCCTATCACCTCATTTGGTGTTGGCTATTTGAATGTGTTTTTTCCTTTCCCCCCAACTGGTCTGTGAGTTCTTCCTGTGCTCAGCACACAGTTGGTAATCAGACAAATAATGAATTAGCAAACCCACACAAACTGTCCCCACCTACTCTGCTATGGTAATGACATTTTATTTGAAACTCTTCCTTAGTAAATAAAATATATCATATTTAATAAATTGGAAATGGTAGTTTATAAAGCATGTCCTTAAGATTGCACTACATGTTTTCAGTGATTTCACTGTTGACCCATCAGATAAAATGAACATTAAATTCTATAGTGTTATGGATATAAAATGTAGCTATTTGACTGTTTATCTTCCTATACCACTACAACACAACTAACAACAAAATATTACAACTTTTAAACTTTTATAGTACGATGATTATGTGCCATGGAGTCGGTTCCAACTCATAGTGATCCTGCATAGGGTTTCCATGGTTGTAAATCTTAACATTAGCAGAAAGCCTCATCTTTCTCCCATGGAACAGCTGGTAGTTCCAAACTGCTGACCTTGAGATTAGCAGCCCAACTCATAACACTATATTACCAGAGCTCCTTTTTAATAGCATAAAGTATGATCAAATTGATATATAAATAAAAGAGAAAGGTTAAAAGAATTCTGAAAGCTGTTAAAAACTTATATTCAGTTAGCCAAAATGAGCATTTTATATTCTTCTCTGCACTCTATGTTTATTTATTTGGTAAATGCTGTCGACTTGGTTCGAACTCATAGCAACCTTGTATAGGGTTTCCAAGGAGCAACTGATGGGTTTGAACTGCTGACTTTGTGGTTAAAAGTCCAGTGCTTATCCTACAGCACCACACCAGGACACCCTATGTATATTATGTGTTTTAAATAAGAAATCACTGTAAAAAGCCATGTGGTGAATTTGTCTTAAATATTAATATATGTCTTTGAAGTGATAATAAAATATAATTGAGCAAACTGATCTATTTTTATCAAGTTAAAGCTCTACATGGACTCCTGGTGTGGTGCTGTGGGTTAATGCACTGGACTGCAAGATCCATTTGAACCACAAGGTTCAAGCTTACCAGATGTTCCTTGGAAACCCTATTCAGGGTCACTATGAGTCAGAAATGACTAGATGGCACTTAACAACAAAGCTCTACAAAGCATTCCTTGCTATTACGATTCCTTGATAAACTTATTTAATGCTGTTAAAATGAATGACGATTATTACAGTTGTGATTTTCAAGATAGATGCTGCTTTTCTACTGTTGTATGTTTTGACACTCAAACCTATAGAGTCAAAATTAGAAGGGTAAGTTACAAAGAATTGCTAGTAGGGTTCCAATTCATAAATGTATGAGTTTATTCTCAACAAAGCATGTTTAAACCTATTTCTGAGATCAGTGTATGGAGTTCTCTCACTAATAGACTTGTTTTAATTTCATTAGGTGCTTTCAAAAAAGACCCAATCCAAACAGTGGCTTCAAAGGGGATCTATTGAGTCAGTTAAATTCAAGGCAAAGAGGTCAGCTCAGGTTAAGGCAACTGTTTTCTGAAATCCCAAAGGGGCAATCTTGATAGATTTTCTCAAAAAAAAAATGCACAATGGTCACAGGTGCTTGTTATGAAGACGTTTTAGGAAATTTGAAAATACACCTTCTAAGATAGCAAAGAATTTTGTTGGGAAGCCTTACTCCATCCACCCTACAGCCCTGATTCGGCCCCTTCATACTTCCGTCTGTTACCAAAACTCAAGAAACATTTATAAAGCATGGTTTTGAGTCTTTCAAGGATGCCAAAACTGCTGTTTTAACGTAGTACAAATTGAAGACCTCTGAATTCTCTGGGGAAGGGTTAGCGAGATGGAAACACCAGCTTCAGAAGTGTATAGACCCAGATGAAGGATATTTAAGAAAGAATAACTTCACAGTTTAATATTTTTAATAAAATTTGCTATGATTTTGTAGCAATACTTTCTGACTTACCTTCATATAACCAGAATGTTTCTGCTCCTTCCTCATAATTATTCTTACATTGGAGAATCTTGTTACAGACAATGTGTCAATACATCTCCTTGAGGACTTGCCTCTTTTTCACTGACGCTCTACTTTATCACCAGAACTCATCTTTCAGTTTGTCATACTGTGGTACCTTTCATGTTGCTGTGATGCTATGCCTCTGGCATTTTAAATATCAGCAGGATAAAGTTTTCAGTGGAGCTTCTTCTAGATTAAGACACACTAGGAAGAAGGAAAAGGTGAGTGGTTAGCCACTGAAAACCTCTGATATGGTGCTGGAAGATGAGCTCCTCAGGTTGGAAGGCACTCAATATACAACTGGAGAGGTGCTGTGTCCTCAAATTAGAGCTGACCTTAATGACATGGATGGAGTGAACCTTCATTTGAAGATGGGAACAACTCAAATTAAGAAGAAACACTCACAAACTTTCATTAATAATTGGAACAAAGAATATACAAAGTATGAATCTAAAAAAACAAAGAAGTTGTCAAATTTAAATGGAATTCATGCAGATAGTCGTCCTAGGCATTAGTGAGCTGAAATGGACAGGTGTTGGCCATTTTGATTAGACAATCAAATGGTTTACTACGCCAGGAACAACAAACTGAAGAGGAATGGCATCGTATCCATCATCAAAAAGAACATTTCAAGATCTATCTTGATGTATAATGCTGTCTGTGATAGGATAATATCCATACACTTACAAGTAAGACCAGTTAATATTCTAATTTATGCACCAACCACTAAAGCCAATGACAATGAAATTGAAGACTCCAACTTCTTTGGAGTCCTATTGTGGTGCTGTGGGTTAATGCACTGAACTACAAAGGTGGTTTGATCTGCAAGGTCAGTGGTTCAAGCTCACCAGTCACTCCTCAAAAACCCTATACAAGTTCGCTATGGGTCAGAATGGACTTGACAGCACTTAACAACATCAATGACAACCAACTACTTCAGTCTGAAATTGATCAAACTTGCAATCAAGATGCACTGATAATTACTGGTGATTGGAATGTGAAAGGTGGAAACAAAGAAACAGGATCAGTAGCTGTAAAATATAGGCTTGATGATAGAAATGACGTTATGGATCATGTGATAGAATTGTTAAGATCAATGAATTATTTAATGCAACATAAAAGGTTATTATACACATGGACCTCACCAGATGGAATAGGCAGTAATCAAACAGTTTACTCAATAAAGAAACTCAACATAATCAGCCAAAACAAGGCCACAGGCTAATTATGGAACAAGCATAAATTACTCATATACAAGTTCAGGCTTGAAGTTGAAGAAAGTTAAAAGAAGTCCACTGAAGCCAACATGATCTTGAGATTATCCCACCTGAATTTATAGACCATCTCAAAAACAAATGATGCAATAGACACTAATGACCAAACACCTGAAGAGTTGTGGGAGGATATAAAGAACATCAAACATGAAGAAAGCAAAAGGTCATTAAAAAGACAGGAAAATGGAAAAGACCAAAATGGTTGTCAGAATAGACTCTGAAATTTGCTCTTGAGCGTAGAGAAGTTAGAGCAACTGGAATAAAGAATGAAGTAAAAGAGCTGAGCAGTTAATTTTGAAGGAAAGCTTGAGAAGACAATTTATTCTAATGAAATGTGTAGTACCTGGAGTTAGAATACCAAAAGGGAATAACACATTCAGTATTTCTCAAGCTGAAAGAACTGAAGAAAAAAAATTCAAGTCTCAAGCTACAGGACTGAATGATTCTATAGGCAAAATATTGACTGATACAAGAAGCATCAAAATAAGATGGACTGAATACAGACTCACCTACCAAAAAGATTTGATCAGTATTCAATTATTTCAAGAGGTACCATATGGTTAAGAACCAATGGTGTTGAATAAGGAAGTTCAAGTGGCATTGAAGGCATTGGTGAAAAGCAAGACTCTAGGAATTGACATAATACAAATTGAAGTGTCTCGATAAACTGAGGCAACACAGCAGGCCCTCACTCATCTATGCCAAGTACTTTTGAAGACAACTACCTGGCCAACTGATTGGAAATGATCCATATTTGTGCCTTTCCAAAGAAAGGTGACCTATTGGAATATGGAAATAATCTAATAATATCATTGAATCACATGCAAGTAATAGTTTTTGTTCAGTAAATATCTTTACTAAAGTAGCAGCAGTACATCTACAGGGAATTATCAGAAATTCAAGCATGAATCAGAAGAGGGTGTGGAACTAAGGATATCATTGCTGATGTCTTAGCTGAAAGAGTGTTCCAGAAAGAAGTTTACTGGTGCTCTATTGACTATGCAAAGATATTTGACTGTGTGGATCATAACAAACTCTGGATTAGAATATCAGAATTCCAGAATACTTCACTGTGCTGATGAGAAACCTGTACATAGGCCAAGAGGCATTTGTTCAATAGAACAAGGTGATACTGTGTGCTTTAAGATCAGGAAAGGTATATACTAGGGTTGTATCCTTTCACTATACTTACTCAATCTGTATGCTGAACAAATAGTCTGAGAGGATTATATAAAGAGAACCTAAAATCAGTATTTGAGGAAGACATTAACAACCTGCGGTATGCAGGTGACACAACCTTGCGTGCTGGAAGCGAAGAGGATTTGAAATACTTACTGATGAAGATCAAGGACTACAGCCTTTAGTATGGATTATACATTAATGTAAAGAAAACAAAAATTCTCACAACTAGACTAATAATTTTTGTTGTTGCGAAGTGCCATCAAGTCAGTTCTGACTCACAGCAACT
>NW_006408684.1:1647965-1650197 GCF_000296735.1 Chrysochloris asiatica | reverse complement strand
AAGAGCAAAAATGTCAGTATGAGGACTAAGGTCTACCTGACTCAAGCCATGGTATTCACATTTACCTCATACACATGTGAAATATCAAAGTATACAACTTTTAATATGAATTACACCTCAACATAAAGAAAAAAAAACTCCTCACAACTGAACCGATAATAAACATCATAATAAATGCAAGGAAGTTGTCAATGATTTCATTTTACTTAGCTCCACAATCAGCATCCATGGAAGCAGCAATCAAGAAATCAGATGTTGTATTGTACTGGGCATATCTGCTGCGAAAGAGCTACTTAAAAGAGCAAAGATGTCCCTTTAAAACTAAGGTGCACCTGGCCTAAGCCAGGGTATTTTCTGACTGATACACGAGCAGTGTTTAGATATTTTAAAAGAAGTTGAAAGATTAATGAAGCTGAAGGAAAAAACATGTGCATATTAACAAAATGTGAAGGCAATATGCAAAAATTCCCCAAGCTATAAACATTCCACCTAAGATCACTTGAACCTAAAATTAGCCATTTTATACTGTTTGTATAAAATGGTACCAAAGCGGCTTCACTTTCTATTTGTAGCCAATCTTGCAACCAAGGTAACATGGGCCAATGACATTGTCTGTGACTAAAATAGTGAAATGTCTTCTACATTCTTAATCTTTTCCCACAAATTTATTTCATTTTCCTTCCTTGTCAGCTACCTCTAGTAATGATCATATGCATATACAATCTCCCATTTTTAAATCTCTTTTACAAGTCACAGATAATTTATTTGTACTTCTAGCAAATATATTTCTCATACTTGTATACCTTCTTTAGACCTCTCGAGTCTAAATAGAAAATCAATGGATTCTTTCAGTAAATATTTGAGTGCTTTTTATGTACCAAGCCCAGTGGTAGGTACCAGAGATACTGATATGAATAAAACAGACATGACCCACATTCTAAAGAAATGAAAAGTCTAGTAAGGTAAATAGGCTTAAAATATATAATTATTTAAATACTTCACGGTAAATGTTATAGCGTAAAAACACAGGACACTGTATTTTAAATCTAGTCTGGCATATTGGAGAAGGTTTCCCCAAGGAAGTGACATTTAACATGAATCTAAAAGCCAGATAGAAATTAGCCAAGCTGGAGTAGGAGAATCAAAGGGGAGGTGATTGGGGAAAATTCAGAAAGAGGACACAGAATGTGTAAAAAGTTTGGATGGAAAAGAAATTGCTAAGAATATAAGAAAAAGAACAGCATTACACACCATTAAAGTGATGATCAAGTACAAGATGTAAGGATTTTGTAAACCAGAAAAACGGTTGTGAACATTGTACACAATGTTGGTTTTAAAACAATGGATGGTTTTAAACATAAATGTGACCAGACTATATTTGTGTTTCTAAAAGAGTCCTCTGACTGCTATGTGAAGAAAGACGGGGGGCAGGACTGAGGGTTACTATGGCACACAATAATTTCCAGAATATCAGAATTTAACAATATCTTATTCTCACCATCAGTGTTTGACAGTGAGTATTAATAAATATCTGTTGAATTAATGTATGGATGAACGATAGTGCAAAGGCACAAGTCAGAGATATTGGCAGTAGGGAAGCAGAGGACAGAATAGGGATCTACAAATTAGTAGACAGAATCTGCAGGATTTGCTGAGTCATTGCACGTGGTAGGTACAGATAAAGGAAGTATCAAGGATGACATCAGGTTTCTGGTATCTAAATAGCCGGGTGGTTGGAATGCTGCTACTACATTAGGGACCTTTGGAGGAGAACCAAATTTAGCAGAGAGAGGATCAGGAGTTCACTTTTGAGAGAATGTGAGACGTGCAAAGGGAGGTGATGTGTGAACCAGGCGACATATTAACAGAAAGCCTGGGAATCTGGAGACCAGAGAGAGATCTACCCTGGAAAAATCGATCTGGAAACAGATGACAGCGGAGGCCACAGGAGTAGATGTAAGAAAGGATAACGAGAGCCTGGAGATGAACACTGAGAAATGCCACCATTTAAAAGTCAGATAAAAGAGTAAAAGTCAGCAATAGAGAGTGAAGACCAGACCCAGAAAAGGGAAGTTAACAAGGGGAGGGTAACACCCAGGAATCAAGGACAGAGGGTGATTCAACCAGGCTGATTGCTGCTGATAGCCCTTGCTTCTTCTTGGTGGTAGTGATTATGTGCCGTGAAGTCGGTTCCGACTCATAGTGACACTGTACAGGGTTTCTGAGGCTTCA
>NW_006408684.1:1646131-1647350 GCF_000296735.1 Chrysochloris asiatica | reverse complement strand
TATGTGCTGGCAGCCGGGGGGCAGGCGTGCAGGTGTACCCTTTGGTTGTTTGAATGGCTATATATTCCTGTGCTTCGGTATACATCCAAAAAAAAAACAGAGGGATTGGAAGCAAATATTGTTGAATGATGATACATGGAGGGGATTGAAATCATTGCAATGAAATGAAATACGATAGAATAAATGTAAAGCTGCTGCTCTCCCACGTAAACTATTACTCAATTCACCATAAAAATGTATTTAAAAACAAAACGTCCCACTAAGAAGCACAAACTACAGGATAATGGACTGGGTTGCAAGATCCATTTGAACCTCAAGGTCGGTGGCTTAAATTCACCAGCTGTTCCTCAGAAACCCTACAAAGGGTCACTATGAGTCAGAACCAACTCACCAGCACTTAACACCAACAACAAAGATTAAAAATAAATTACAATAGAACAAACAAGATGGCGGATCAAGTGGAAGTGTAGTAAAGAGCTCTGCCAACAACAACACAGAATACTCGAACAAGCAGGCTCAGGGGATGGTCCCAGAACTCTGAACCACATTGGAAGGAATATTTAGAATGTTGGAAGGCTTACAGCTGAAGGAATTTGTGGCAGAAGCAAGAAATCCATTGCTTTCTAGTCTGGGATGCTCAGCTGCTCCAGGAGCTGCCATCTTGGGTAAGTCCAAGTGGGAGAAGGATCGGAGCGGCCACAGGTGCCTGACAGAATCACAGAGATAAAGGTGTGGACATTATTTTCTTTTGGTAGCTGTTCATTGGTCTCTTGCTGTCTGCGCATCTCCAGTCTGGTGACTATAGGGGTGCCTGAGCTAGTGGGCACCCCAGCCCCACCCCCGGAGGATTATACTACGCATGCACATAGATCTCCTTGAAATTTAAAGAGACAGTTTCCAATTAAAACCAAACGGCCACAGCCGGCCCTGAACTGCTTATAACTAGAAAAAAAGGCCTGAAGGGGGATTGTGGAGTGGGACAAGTAGACAAAAAAGGAAATAGGCTGAAAATTACATCCTAAATTACGTCAAAACAACCAACAAAGGCATCTTGAATTTCTCAACAAGAAGAGTGAAAAGGGAAGACCATTTCCTGATCACATCTACCTGGAGGCATTCAGAAAGCATTAAAAATGCCAAAATACATACCCATCTAAGTATTAAGTCCACAGATAACTCCTGAAGATGCCCCAAAAACAGAAGCAGATGACCATATCTG
>NW_006408684.1:1634619-1637180 GCF_000296735.1 Chrysochloris asiatica | reverse complement strand
CAGCCCGATTCGTAACCACTACTCTACCAGAGCTCCTTGGATTAATGAATAGTGAATTTTAAAAGATTTTTAAAGCATAGTGGTAAGTTGATTTTGACTCAGAGAAACCTTGTAGGGCAGAGAAGAACGGCCCCAGAGGGTTTCCAATGCTGTCATCTTTACCTAAGCACACTGCCATGTATCTCCCATGGAGTGGCTGGTGGGTTCAAACCACCAACCTTTTGGTTAGCAGCTGAGCACTAACCAGTACACCTCCAGGGCTTCTTAATAAGTAGCCAACATCTTAAATAACATCCATTATAACCGGGAGCCCTTAGCTAAAGAATAGAAATCTTTATCCATCTACAGAAAAATCAAAAGTTTACTTTTTCTTTCACAAATTAACTCACTCTTTATCCTCACTATCTCTAGCACACACACATTTTATCACTCTCGTGGAATGAAAAATGAAGTGCCAAATGAATGGAATTGGGTTTAGCAATAAGTACTAAACTTGACAATGAATTCATTGTCATGAGAATTTCTTCAGCACAAATTTTCTCAAGGGTTAAAAGACCCACATTAGTACAACTCCAGAGTTTTAGGAAGGTTTTTCTTGGATTTAAGTCCCTGTTAATAATATTTTGATTCTATTGTTCTTTTGGCAAGAAACCCAGTTTTCAAAACAGTTTGCATGTCTAGTTTCATTAGATCTTGTTCAGCAATCATCCTTTTAAGCAGACCCATCTAAGTTAAAAATAAATAAATAGTTCTGCACATAAATTGGAGTCCTGGTGTGGTACTGTAGAATAAGTACTGGACTGCAAGGTCGGTAGTTCAAACTCACCAGCTGCTCCTCAGAAACCATATTCAGGGTCACTATGAGTTGGAACCAACTCAACGGCTCTTAACAACAACAACAACACGTAAAACATTGTTTAATTTAAAATGCAGAGTATTTAGTCTACCATTAAGAACTGTACCAGAAATTTTTCTCCAAGATGAAAGCGCCTCATTGTTAAATGCTATGGAGTTAGTTCTAATTCATAATGACCCTGTATAGGGTCTCAAAGGAGTAGCTGGTGAGCTTGAACCACTGACCTTGATGTGGTTAGCAGTTCAGTACTGATTCTACAGCACTGCACCAGGACTCCACCTAAGCACCTTAAAGTGACAGCACCTTAGGGTGGACAAATTGTGGATACCCTCTTCTATGTACTAAGGCCCTTGTTATTCCTATTAGAAAATTGTATTTTTCTTGCATGAAGTATTCTTTTCTGGTTCTAATATTCTAAATTTTTCCAAAATACAAAAATGAATTACAAAAGCTTTGAAGAGAAAGTTTGATTTCATATCTAAAATTTACAAAAGAAAAAACCTTTACTAATATGTGAGTACTGGTGTGGAGCTGAAAGATAGGCACTCAATCATCAAATCAGTTTAAACCACAAGGTTGGCGGTTCAATTCCACCCTATACAGGGGTGCTTTGACTAGATGGCACTTAACAGCAACACATATGTGGCAGATTTCCAATTATTCTTAGCAACTGAACCCTTAAAATAAAATGTTATGGATAAGCTCCCAAGAAACCCCACACCTAATGTACTATTTGGAGTACGTGGATGGCGCTGTAGATCGGTTTCAAGATCGGTTTGAACTGCAAGGCTGGCAGTTCAAACTCACCAGCTGCCCCTTGGGAACCCTATGCAGGGTCGCTAAAAGTTGGAACCGACTCAACGACACTTAACAACAACAACATATGAGAATTACAAGGGCTCCTCCAAAGCTACACACTTGACCTTGAAGCAATGACATTAGCCTCAGAGACACCTCCATAAAATCCCTAGAGCTTGCAGACTGAAGCCCCTAATAGCATAGTCTGAACCTACTAATCTGGTCTAATTCTTCACCATAACAAATGAAGTCTACACTAGAGAGTAATTTACCAAAAACTGCAACACTAGTTGTGAAACTCCAAACTAAAACTGAACCAAGTGCCTTTCATACTATACCCATCACAGTGGTGTCATAGAGAAGGATAGCAGAGTCCAATTGAAATGAAAAGAGCTTTCATTGAGATGCAAAGCAGTTTGCAAATTGGGAATCACAACGTCCAGAGGATGCTGAACTAAGTGATCCAAGGAGGAGACAGTTCAAGGAGTTTTTATAAGAAGATGGAAAGAACTTCAGAAACAATTTTGTGGTTCGTTGGCATTAAGTTAAGTGCTATTGAGTTAGTTCCAACTCATAGCTTATCCAAGGAGCAGCTGATGAGCTTGAACCACCAACCTTGTGGTTCAAACTGACCTTGAAGTCCAGCACATTAGCCCACAGTGCTTACATGAGGAGGTTTCAAACGTTCATAAATTAAATAAAAAGATAATACAATTTTCCCATGAACTTTTTGAATCCCCCTAGTACTTTCCTAGTATTTTAAACACTAAAGACTGAAGACCAGAAGACTTGTGGGATGACATCAAGAGCATCACACAGGAGAAAGCAAAAAGTCATTAAGAAGACAAGAAAGAATAAAAAGGTCAAAATGAAACTTGCTTTCCAGCATAGAGATGCTAAAGCAAAT
>NW_006408684.1:1622766-1633178 GCF_000296735.1 Chrysochloris asiatica | reverse complement strand
TGGAGGCCAAGATGGCCAAACTTCATCTCTCATACTTCAGACATATTGTCAGGAGGGACCAGTCGCTGGAAAAGGATATCATGTTTGGTAAGGTAGAAGGTCAGAGAAAAAGAGGGAGACGCCCAACGAGATGGATTGGCCAAGTGGCAGCATCTATGGACTGGCAACAGTAGTGAGATTGGCCCAGAATCAGGCATTGTTTCGTTCTGCTGTCCATAGGGTCACTATGAGTCGGTACCAACTCGATGGCACCTAACAATAACAGCAGTATTTTCCCCAACCTAATATTAGCTGTCTGAGGTTTCATCAACTGGTCTTAGAAATCACAAAGTCTCTGTTCAACTGAGCCAGTTCACTGGTATGGATATAATCTTATGGATAGGAGCCAGTTCCTGACTAGGGGTGGAAATATTTTACCAAGACCATATACAGTGCATCTCATTATTTCTATCTTTTGGCTTCTTTGAATTCCTCTAAAACAGAGAGAATTTATTTGCAGTGTTTTATGATGAAGATTCACCAAACTTTCTTATAATTTGTTGATGTTGTTAAGTGCCGTCTAGTCGGTTCCAACTCAGCAACTCTGTATAGAGTTTGTAAGGTTTTAAGCCTTCAGATGAGTAGAAGCCTTGTTTTTCCCCATTGAAGTGACTGGAAGGCTCGAACTGAGGATCTTGTAGCATGTAATACAGTGCTTATTTAATGGCACCACTGTACTCCTATTAAGTATAATAGACAGCATTTTTGCCTTAAAGATGTTCATCTCATGGAAAGGGATCCTCTAAAAATTCCTCTGGAGTTATATGGATTTAGAACTATGGATGAGGATGCCCAATCTTGCCTCATCCTCCCTATCTTTGTCTCATGGTCATCTCAATTTATTTACATATTGTTTTAGGCTGGATTCTCTAGAAAAGCAAGGCCAGTGAAGTTTATATAAGTACATATGAAGGGAATTTTTCACTTTTGTGAAAAAATGGAATTAAAAGATAAAAATAAAATAAAAAAATAAACTATTTTTCAATATAAGTTACATCAAGATCAAAACATTTTTGTAAGCGATATTAGCTATTTAGTCCAATCAGACGGGGCCATACCAGGATTGTAAGATAGAATCTTGATTTCCCATCAAAAGTCAAAATTGCCCTTGTTTGATAAGAGGGATGAGCAGAAGCACTGTCATGGTGCAGAAGAACTCTTTGGTGAAGCTTTTCAAGTCATTTTTCTACTAAAACTTTGGCTACCTTTCTCAAAACACTCTCCTAATAAGCAAATGTTACCATTCTTTGGCCCTTGAGAAACTCAACAAACAAAATGCTTTAAGCATCTCAAAAAACTTTCAACACATCCTTTGCTTAAATTGATCCATTGTTGCCTTGACTGGACTACTTCCACCTCTTGATAGTCATTGCTTTGCTTGTGCTTTGTCTTCAGGATCATACTGGTAAAGCCATGTTTCAGATCCTGCAGACTTGGGTGCAACTGTCATGACACACATCAAGCAGAAAGTTTGCTCAACGTTTTCAGTTAGAATTGTGTACACTGAACTAATTGAGAGATCTATACTGTTAGCTATTGTTTCTGCTTTAATCACTGGTCCTGTTCAATTAGGGTATGAACAAGATTATTTTTCCTTGAAAATTGATATAGATGGTATGTCTCTGCTGGCTTCATCTTCAACATCATCTTGTTCCTTCTTAAATGAGCTATCAATTTGTAAGTGCTGATTTCTCTAGGGGCATCATTCCTACAAATTTTTCATAAAACATCAATGATTTCACCATTCTTCCACCCAAGCTTCACCCTACACTTAAGATTTGCTCTTGCTTCAAATTCAGCAGAATTCATGTTGCTCTGATAGGGGTTCTTTTCAAACTAATGTCTTATCTTTCTTAGTGCCTCCAACTAGATCCTGTTAAAGACGTGTTGTAAGAAACTATTATGAGTTTATTTTGGTATACAAAAATTTTAAACTCTAGTGCACATTTTTTTCATATTACATATTTTGCATGAGCTTGTTAATTTTTTCTGATTTTTTTCACTTGATGAATGTTTTTTTTAAAAAAAGCATTTTATTGTGAATTGAGTGAAGGGTTTACAGAACAGATCATCAGTTTTACATTCAACAAGTCATATACTTCATTTCAATGACTGCAGTCCTCTCAATGTAACATCAGTTATCCCACTTTCTTCCTGTGATTCTTGTTTCCATTCCACCTTCTTTCCCAGCCCTTCTGAATTTTGTCTTTAGGTAAACACTGCCCTTTCTGTCTTGAATAATTGATCATTCCCTGGTGTGCATATCTCACTAGTGTTGTTGCCCCTGCACTCCATATACTTACCTACCGCTTGGCTGAAAATTAAGCCACAAAGGTTAGTTCAGTTCCAGACCTGAAGGGTGACCAAGGGCCATAGTCTCAGGTTCTCCAATCTCTTTCTGAGCAGTAAGCCTGGTCTTTCACTTTTGTTCTACATTTACTCCCATTCTATCCAGGACCTTTTAATGTGATCCCATCCAGAAAAGTTGGTAGTGGTAGCTGGACACCCACGGGTCTCAGGGTCATGGACACTGACATTCACCTGTTCCATTAGTTCACCGGACAAACTGATTCCAAGCATCATCAGTTTTCATCACTCTTCTTTCCTCCACACAGGGAGAGAATAATAGTTGCACCTCAGAAGGGCACTGATGAGCTTTTAAGATCTCAGTCACTACTCACAAAAGTAGAATGTAGAGCATTGTCTTTGTGGACAGTGTGATACCAACTGACCATGGTGTCCCCCGAGACTATGGCCATGAGCTGTGAGGGCCAGCAACTCAGTCCCTCAAGTTGTCTGGTAATATCTAAGAAGTTTTCATAATTTTGCTCTCAGTAAGTTTGTTGAGGAAGACCCCCAACAAGATGGATTGGCACAGTGGCAGCATCAATGGACTCAATCGTAGTAACAATTGTGAGGTTGGCCCAGGATCAGGCAGTGTTTCATTCTGTTGTGCATAGGGTCACTATGAGTCAGTACCCACTCAATGGCACCTAACAACAACAACAACAAAATGCTTGTGATACCTAAGGCATTGTGTCAACTTGACTGTGGCTGGATTCTCAGTAGTTTGGTAGGTAAGATGTAGTAATCCCCCATGATGAGATCTAATACATGCAGTTGCTCCCATGATGTTACTTGATGTAATAAGCCCTTATCTGGTGTGATTCTCCTATGTTGTGAATCCTCACTTCATGAGGTTAGTGAAGTTCAATGCAATCTACAGGAGTATGTTGTACTTTGAGTAGATAGATCCCTTTTGAGATATTAAATAAGAGAAGTGAGCAGAGACAGGGGACCTACTATTACCAAGGAAGAAGAACCTGGAGTGGTGTCTATCCTTTGGACCTATCCAAGGTCTCTGCACTGTGAAGTTCCTAGATCTAAGGAAAGATTGATGCCAAGACACTGAAAGGAGACAAAGATCTTCCCGCCAGAGACAGAGCTCTGAATTCAGATTTCTAGTTTCGGGAACTGTGAGAGAATAAATTTCTGTTTGTTAAAGGCATCCACTTGTGGTATTTCTGTTAGAGAAGCACTGGATAACTAAGACTTATGTTCCATCACATTCTTGGTTATGTTTGCAGCAAAACTAAATACTCTTGTACAAATATCCCCCATGTCAAACCTTCATATATTTGTGGATAGACTTCCACTGTGCTTCCCATATTCGTTCAGTCTGTGAATCTATCCAGGTATCTAACCATAGATGACTGTTATTGCAGGGTTGTATACATAACAGCATTTACCTCTATTCCCTGATGTGGCAAGTATGGTAAGCAGTAGGCTTCTAACCACAAGATGGACACTTCAGACCCACCAGCCACTCCTCAGAAACCCTATACAGGATCACTATGAGTTGGAACTGACTCGATGGTACTTAACAGCAAGGTTAACAGGTAACATGGCAGGCTGCTGAATCACAGGCTGTAGAGGTTAATGAGACCCAGAACCAGCAGACAATACAGCAGTCCTGGCTCAAGTCCAAAGAACCAGAGGCCAGATGACAATGAGCCAGATGCAGAATCCAGATGCAGCAAAAAGTAAGAGACTGTGTATATATATTGTGAGCAAGCTACACCCCTGAGGAAACTCCTTTTCCATTGATTGGCTGCTCATAGCAGATGGCATCATAGAAGTGATTACATTAAAGCATATCTTATCATGGGGATGACTACACAAACTACTGAAACTGTCAAAGTACTAAAAATACTGACCCAGCCAAGTGGACACATAACCTTAACCAGCACACATAATGCCTAACACATAAATGTTTATGTGTTAACATTTCATTTTTTGCACAACGTCATATTTTCCTACATTTATATTTTGTACATTCCATGTTTCAATTATTAATGGATGTTTGCAGCTGTTTCTCATTTTGAGTTGTGTGCCATCAGTAAATGAAGGTTCCCAAAGCTTTAATCCATTCATGTCATCATAGTCAACTCTACCTTGAGGAGCCAGCTCTTCCTTAGTCATATTTTAAGTGTCTTCCGGCCTGAAGGGCTCATTGTCTGGCACTGTATCTGATAACATTCTGCTGCTATCCATCATGGTTCAGTATTCAATATTCTGGTGCTATCTGACAGTGCTTCACTGCTATTCATAAGGTTTTCAGTGACTAATAATTCAGAAGTCGTCCACATCTCCTTCTTCTGAGAATGTGTTCGTCTAGAAGCTCAGAGGAAACCTGTTCACCTTGGATGACACTGCCAGCATTCACACTATCAGTGGCAAAGCTTCCAGTGTCACAGCAACACACAAGCCACCACAGTGAGACAAACTGACCCATAAGTTGTGGAAACATATTCTATAGAGTATCTAATTAAGCCTTAAACAGGACAAAGACAAAACAATCAATCCAGATGAGACCCTCCATTAGCATGTCCACAGCTCAGAGGCTGAAAATGAAGCCCAATGATTTATGCTATGGGGCTGTTGTGATAACAGAAAACAAAAAACTCATCACAAGATCATGTTTAGTGGTAGGTCAATTCATCAATGTGAGTTCATCAGGGAAAGAACTGGGACTGGGACTAAGTATACAGTGGAAGATTTCAAGTTTTATAGAATTGGTTTCCAAGCTTCAGCCATCTGGCAACATAGTGGTTGGGGTAGGACTCATGATCATGTGACCATGAGTCAAGGTCACCAGGTCCTCAACTAGATAACATGTGGCTATTTTTTGGTATGGTGTGTCACCGTAGGATAAGTGCTCGACCTCTAGGTCAGTTTGAACTGCAAGGTCAGCAGTTCACACTCACCAGTCACTCCTTGGAAACTCTATACAGGGTTGCTACGAGTTGGAACCAACTCTACGGCACATAACAACAATAACATTTTTTTGGTAAATTATTAAGGACAGGTCCAGGCAAATTCCCTAGGACAAACTGCCCCACCCTGGCCTCACCTGTGACTTGTAATCTACTTTCATTTACATCCTTACTGACGGGAAACTGCCATTTGCTGGGTTTGCCTATCAGTTGTCATAACCACACTGCTGGATGAAAGGTCAGAAAGAGCCCAAATAGCATCTGAACCAAAGTCAAAAAGGAATTAGGGCTTGTAGACCACAGCTCTCCACAAACCAAGTGCTTCAGAATTGAAACTTTAAAACACCAACTGCTCTGCAGGAGAAAGATGAGGGTGTGTGCTCCCAAAAAGATTTACAGCCCCAGAAGTCCTATGTAAGATCGCTATGAGTTGGAACCAATTCAGTGGCAATTAACAACAATAACAACAGAATCATGGATAAAGCACAGAACTCTCTTTTGAGTATCACAGATATTGTTATTATCTACTGTTAACCACAAGGTTGGTGGTTCAAACCCACCATCCACTTATCAGACACCCTATATGAGATCACCATGAATTGGAACCAACTCTATGATACAACAACAGCATCCATAAAGTCGAACATGTATGATTTTACAGAGTTTTAGCACTTCAGAACAAAATGCACACTGCAGTTGGGCTCTCTCCCTTGAAAAAAACCAATGTAGATAAAGAGGTTAAGAAATCAGACAATTTATTGCATTAGGCAAATCTGCTGCACAAGACGTCTTTTAAGTGTTCAAGAGCAAAGATGTCAGTTTGAGGTCTAAAGTATGCCTGATCTAAGCCATGGTATTTTCAATAGCATGTGAAAGTTGGACAGTAAATAAGGAAGACCTTAAAAGAACTGATGCACTTGAGTTATGGTGTTGAAGAATATTAAAGGTACCATGGACTGCCAGAAGAACAAACTAATCTGTGTTGCAATACAACACAGTACAAGGAGAATGTTCCTTAGAAGCCAAGATTACCAGACTTTGTCTCTCATATGTCAGGCATACGATCAAGAAGGACCATTCCCTGAAGAAGGACCTGATGCTTGGCAAGGTGGAGGGAAAGCAAAAAAGGGAAACCCCCAATGAGATGGCTTGGCACAGTGATAGCAACAATGGATTCAACCTTGGCTGCAATTGTGAGGATAGCACAGGATGGGCCGGTGTTTCGTTCTGATGTACATAGGGTCGGTCTGAGTTGGAACTGACTCAAGGGTACCTAACAACAAGATAAGGAGAGTAAAGCATCATTGCCTACCTTCCAAAGAACAAGGGCAATACTGCAGAAAAGAAAGAGTCCTTGAACAGGGTAGTGGGTAGGCACCAGTGAACAGGGAGCTATAGTGCTCCACAACCACCCAGGGACTCCACCCTCAACCTTCATGCTTCTGTGCAGGCCCCTGAGCTCTGCATGCTTTATAAAGGTGCCTGTATGGGATAAAGAACTCTATTCGGCCTTTTCTCTCTGCCATCTAAAAATAACCCTTGAAATTTTTCAAGCAGGCAATGTGTCTTTGTTTTTCTAAAACAGCCAGGCAACACATGTGCAAATGTTGGGACTACTTAGGACCTATGCTGGCATCAAACCTCAAGAAGGGGGCATGACAGTCAACCATGCATATTCATTGTACCATGCATATGCATTGAGGCCCCACTGACTAAGGAACCCTGGACCTTTAAACTTTCGCTTTAGGGGTTTTCATAGATTGGTGAGCACATTCATGTCCGGGGAAGCATGGCACATCCCTGGGGACAATGGGCTTCCTGTACTGCCAGGAGCTCTCTCAGATCTTGCCTGATGCAACTTTTCACTTGTATCCTTTCTGGCTGTAATAAATGGGTAACTATAAGTATATGTGGAGTCCAGGTGTGGTGCTGTAGGATAAGCACTTGACTGAAAGGTCAGTTAGAACTGCAAGGTAGGAGTTCAAACCTACCAGTCACTCCTTGGAATCCCTATACAGGGTCACTATGAGTTGGAACTAACTCAACGGCACATAACAACAACAAAAAGTATATTTAATAATCTCCATGAATTGGTGACAGGTAGTCAGGAGAAGATTGAACAGGCAGTCCATGAAGAAGGATAGAGTCTTCATAGCTTGTGGCCAAGCCCCATAGGGCTAGGGCCGAGTTGAAATAGCAGGAATTATGTGAACATCTGGGGCTATGCTTGATACCTGATGACCTGGCCCCAGTGTTTTCATCTGGTTCAGGGTGGCTGAGGTTGACGTCTGACCTAACTCTGGACTTCTAGGGTCAGAAAGTGAATGCCGCAGACGTGACCGGCCATAAGAATGATGGAGATGTGGGAAGGTGAAGTCTGGATCCAGGTACAGGTGGGAATCGGATCCACGGTGATTGTTACCTGTTTATGGTTCAGTGAGTGTCAAGGTGTCAACTATACTCATCCCTTCAAGCTCCAGGCCTGCCACTGCTTTCTGTCTCAAGAGCATCAGGAGTAATCTCACTCTATCCTTCATACTTGCTTGTTTCAGCCACCTCCAAAACCTGAAGCTCTATGTCCCTACAAAGTAACACAAACTGCTGTACCCCAGGTACTTCTTAGAATTCCATAGGCAGGCAAAAGTGCCTGGAATTAGTTTTAGACAAAATTAACCCTTCTTCTTGTCCAGACTTAACAAAATTATAGCCATTCTGCCCTGATTTACCAGAGCTCATGGCTGGCAGTTCAAACCCACCAACCATGCCTTGGAAACCCTATACAGGGTCACTATGATTTGGAACCCACAGCATGGCACTTACCAACACAAGGATTGAATAACATACATACATAGATATATAGCTATATTTTGTTGCTGTTAAGTGCCGTCAAGTCAGTTCTAACTCATAGTGACCCTGTACAGGGTTTCCGAGTCTTTCAATCTTTTCTGGAACAGAAAGTGTCTCCTTTCTCCCATGGAGCAGCTGGTGGGCTTGAACCTCATTGACCTTGTGGTTATCATATAGAGCCACTGCATTCCCATATCACATAAATGAGAACTTATGATTCATGGGTAGGTGTCCACATTGCATGTTCTGAGTTAGAACAAAGTAACTCTACTCATGTACTAGCCTTACTACCTTAAACAAAATCCCTCTTGCCCATGCCTATCAAGTTCAAGAACTGTTAAAGACATGCTTTGTAGCAAAATATAGAAATTGTATCAGTCTTCAACTAAGTCTACATTAAAAAAAAAACAACAACCCAGTAACATGATTATTTCCCATCAAAAAACTGCTTATTATGGCCTGCTTACACCCAACTGCCCCTAGGCAGATATTTTCACTTAGAAGAGGAGGAGATAACAGCCACTCCCCAGCTCTCCACCTAAAAGTTCACGGACCTTAATCCGGTTGGCAAATTCTAAAAAGCAACAGTGAGTCATGGAAGCCGGAGCATTTCCCATTTCATTCTACTGGTGCCAGGTGTTTGATTTTGTATTCGCCAACAAGCCAGAGGCGTAGTGTTGGGTGGGTTTGGGGGTATTTTAGCTGTTTCTTTAATTATTTTAATTTGAAAGAAGGTGGGAAAAAAAGTCAATTAAGTTAACTCTGTTTTTAAATATCCTGGTGCAATAAAAATTGCTTTACCTGGCTGTAAATAACAAGTCCCTAAATATTCCTTTAAATATCTTCATTGTAACTGAAAATGGATATGGTAGCGTGCCACTCAAATATTCCAAATTCAGTCCAGCAAGATCAAGGAAATAATAAGCAAAAAATCTATATGCTTTTATGTTAAACTACTTACATGTATTAGCTAATTTAATCCTCACATCAAATAACCCAGTGAAATGGTACTTATATTATCCCCATTTTAAAGATGAAGGAACAGACACAAAGAGACAATAAGAAACTTGACTAAAGTCATGCATACATTGAGAAACAAAATCTGAACTCGAATCTATTCCTCTCTGCTTTAAAGACCCTGGCTCTTAAAGGTTTTCATACTGTGGTTAAAATCAAATTCATAGATCTCAACAAGCACTTTATTTTGTACGAAGACAAAGAAACAGAAGACACAGTTCTTTAAAACTTTTGTTTCATATATGTATATATTCTCATGTAGTAGAAGTCTGTGTGTGTACTAACCAACAATCTAAACTGTCTTTCTTACTGAGGATGTTATTCAAAGATATGTGGAGGCTGCAGCTCTTAAAGACAGCATATAAGAGTCACCTAGAACACTTGACAAAGTGCAGTTCTCAGACTCCCTATCTCCAAAATTAATCTGAATTTTGAAATACCTGCATCGTTAACAAACACATTTACTGGAGATGACCCATGACTCTTCTGCCTTCTGCTATCTTACCTACAGTTTTGGGGTTTGTCAGTCCCTGAAATAATGGGAATTAGGAGACACCTCCCCTACAGATTTGGATCTTGGCAACCTCCACAATTTGTGAGCAATTTCCTTGACATAAGTCTCATATGTAGCATAGTGGTTACAAACTGGGCTGCTAACCTCAAGGCTGGCAGTTCGAAATTACCAACGGTTCCGCGGGAGAAAGATGAGGTGTTCTGCTCCTGTACAGATTTATAGCCTCGGAAACCCTGTGCAGGGTCACTATGAGTCGGAACCAACTCCACGGTACTTAACAACAACAAAAACATACATTTATATGGAGCCCTGGTGTGGTGCTATGGGTTAATGAGCTGGACTGCGGAGTCGGTTTGAACCGTAAGGTTGGCGGTTCAAGCTCACCAACTGCTCCTCGGGAACCCTATATAGGGTCGTTATGAGTTGAAAACAACTCAATGGCACTTAGCAACAACAATATTCAAGGCTCTTGTGGAATTGTTTTAATTTTTTTTCAGCTTCATCTTAAGCTTGCATATGAGCGATTGATCGTCTATTCCCAGTCTGCCCCTAGCCGACTGATGATATGGAGCTTCTTCACTGTCTCTTTCCACCAATACAGTCCATATGCCAATACAGAACCTATGCTGTGCATAGGTTCACTATGAGTCGGTACTGACTCGATGGCACCTAACAACAACAACATATATCTTGGAGTCCTGGGGTGGTGCTGCAGGTCA
>NW_006408684.1:1609784-1622666 GCF_000296735.1 Chrysochloris asiatica | reverse complement strand
TGCTGTGCATAGGTTCACTATGAGTCGGTACTGACTCGATGGCACCTAACAACAACAACATATATCTTGGAGTCCTGGGGTGGTGCTGCAGGTCAATGCGCTGGATTGCAAGGTCAGTATGAACTTGTGTATTCCATCTGGTGATGGCTATGTATACAGGGCCACTATAGGTTGGAACCAACTCGATGGCACTTAACAACAACAACATAACTTCCAGTATACTGATGATTAACTGTGGTGAAAGCAGGTGTCTTTGTCTTGGTCCTGATTTTAAGGGAAAGCTTTCAATCTCTGTTCATTGAATATGGTATCATATTAAGTATAACTATGATTATGATATTAAGTATGATATAACTATGACGTTATGATATTAACTATGATATTAGCATGTTGAAGAATTTTCCTTCTATTCCCAGTTTGTTGAGTGTTTTTATCATGAAGAGGTACTGGATTTGTCAAATGCCTTTTATGCATTCATTGAGATGTTTGCTTCCTTCTATTAATTTTCTGTATTGCATTGATTGATTTTTTTATTTTGAACCATCCCTGAATTCCTGGGATAAATCTCATTTGTTCATGTTATGTAAGGTCTTTAGTAAACTGTTGGAATTTGGCTTGGTAGTATTTTGTTGAGGATTTTTGCATCTGTATTCATGCAATACTGATCTATAATTTTCTTGTCTTGTGGTGTGATTTTGGTATTAGGGTAATTCTTGACTCATGGAATGAGTTAAGAAATGTTCCCTCCTCTTCTGTTTTGTTTTTTGAATGAATTGAGAACGGATTTTTGAATGGATTGGTGTCAATTCTTTCTTTAAATGTTTGATAGAATTCCCCAATAAAGTCATCTGGTCCTGGACTTTTCTTTGTTGACAGGTTTTTTATTACTGATTCAATGTCTTCACTTGTTATGTGGTGAGATCTTCTATTTCTTCTTCAGTCAATGTAGGTAGTTTGTGAGTTTCTATCGAATTCTTCACTGTTACAGACCACAGTTTTGTTACACAGAGTACCAGTATAGATGTTTTATAATTCCTTTAGTATCTATTTAGTCTCAACTATGTATCTTGGATTGGCCAAGTGGCAGAATCAATGGACTCAAGCGTGGCAATGGTAGTGAAGTTGGCCCAGGATTGGGTAGTGTTTTGTTCTGCTGTGCATAGGTTCACTATGAGTCGGTACTGACTCGATGGCACCTAACAACAACAACATATATCTTGGAGTCCTGGGGTGGTGCTGCAGGTCAATGCGCTGGATTGCAAGGTCAGTATGAACTGCAAGGTTGTTGGTTCAAGCTCTCCAATTGCTCCTCGGAAACCTTATCCAGGGTCGTTATGAGTCAGTACTGACTCGATGGCACTTATCAACAACAACCATATATCTTTCTTATGTATAGATTAACTCATTATATGCTAGATTGCTGATGGAACATAGCCTAGAATTAAAACTATCTAACCTTATGACATTATTTGTTGTTGTTATGTGCCGTGGAGTCAGTTCCGACTCATAGCAACCCTGTACAGGGTTTCTGAGGCTGTAAATCTTTACGGGAGCAGAAAGCCTCATCTTTCTTCCGTGGAACAGCTGGTAGTTTCAAACTGCTGACCTTGTAGTTCGCAGCCCGATTTGTAACCACTAAGCTACCAGAGCTCCTTTATGACATATTTAGGCATCAGATATTCTGTCATAATTCCGGGTCATCTTTCTTTAGGTCCCTACAGAAAAGCAAAACAGTTATAAATGCTGGCAAACTTCCAGAAGTGTTATTTCTGAGTGTCCTGGGATGTTTCCAAGTCAGAAGTGTCGAAGAATTTATTACATATATATTGGGGAGCCACACTGAGTTTAGGATTTTGCATCTATAATTTTCTAATTTGATAAAGCAAGTGACTTTTGAAGAGGAGATCAGATTAAAATATGTTTAACCTTGGCTGCATATTAGAGTCACATGGAGAACTTTTAAAGAATATCAACTAAGAGAATCTAAATCTTTGGGGAGAGGAATCCTGGCATTTGTATGTTTTTTTATATTGTTGTTTTAATTTGGTGTGCTCTGTGTCTTTGCTCATGCCCCCCCCCCCACCTTTTTTTTTCAGCTTGGTTCTTAATGCTTGGTCCCTAGATTAACAGCATCAGCATCAACTCGGAAATTGTTAGAAATGCAAACTATTCATCCCCATTGCAGACTCACAAAATCAGAAACTCTACGTACAAGGTTCAGAAACTTGTTTTTTTTAAAACAAAGTCTCCAGGTGATTTTGATGCTCTGGTAGCATAGCAGTTACGAATCAGGCTGCAAACCGCAAGGTCAGCAGTTCGAAACTACCAGCAGTTCCACGGGAGAAAGATGAGGCTTTCTGCTCCCGTAAAGATTTACAGCCTCGGAAACCTTGTACAGGGTTGCTATGAGTCGGAACATCACCACCACCACCACCAAAATAAGACAGCCAATGTCCCAGAATACTCTTACTTTCCTAACTAGTACTCAGCTTTTGAAACTTAGTTCACCTTCTCTCAACATTCGTGAATTAGACAGTCCTCCACTGCTGTTTTTCCATAACTCCCTGCCTATACTTTTATTATAGCACTTAAGGTATTAAATAATGATGGTTTTTTGTGTCTGAGTCTCTGCTATACCAGGACTCCCTAAGAGAACTGTGTTTTTCCTATTCATCTTTATTCTCTGTAACCTAAATAGTACCTGAAATATACTGGGAGCTACAGTCAATAGGGATGAACTGAACTAAACCAGTTTTTCTCTTTCAGACAATGAGGAAAGGAAAAGGTTCTAGATACAACAATTTGGAAAGCTGCTTAACTTTGTTCCAAGACTGACTGGCTCTTGTTTCCCAACCATCAATGGTATCAGTGCATTCTATCAGTGCAATGTACTGTTCTTTCTGAATCTGAAATTAGGAAGTTGGCTAAATACCTACAAAACCTCTGGTGTGCTAGAGGCTTAAATATAATTCAGGATTGAATTGTGGTATGGCACTGTAGGAAACAATGAACTACTAACCGCAAGGTCTGAGGTTCAAACCCACCAGCCACCCCGTGAGCTTGAACCACCGACCTTGCAGTTCAAACGATTTTGCAGTCTGGCACATTGGCCCATAGTGCCACAGAAGGACTCCTATGACCCAGAAATTACTTGACAGCACCTAACAACAACAACTATATTCAAAAGTTTTGTACATCAATTTCTAAACTAGCAAATATTTAAAGAGAAATGTCAAGACATAGCTATAGTAAATAAATTATCTTGGAGCAAATAAATGTATCTGCATTTTCTTCTTGTGGCTGTTAAAAATATATACAGCAAAATTTATACCAACTCAATAATTCCTACATGTATAGTTCAATAACACTGACTATATCATGCTTCTAGTTGTATACACATTTTCACCCTCTTTGTTCAAATTGTTCCTCCTCTATTAATATAAACTCACTACCCTCAAGCTTCCTATCTGACCATTCAACCTGCTGTTGTCAATTTGTTCTCATGTAGATTATTCTCTTTGACTACTAGCTGAAAGGTTGGTGGTTCAAATCCACCCATTTCATGATGTATGGTAGTCTGCTTCTATAAAGATTACAGCCTTGCACATGGCCTGGGGCAGGTCTACTCTCACTAGTAGGATTGTTATGATTTTGAATAGACTCTACAGCAATGACTTTGGTTTATGGAATTTTAGTTGTTTGGTTTAAAAAGATTTCAGGAGATGTTGGTTATGTGCCATGGAGTCAGTTCCGACTCATAGCGACCCTGTACAGGGTTTCCAAGGCTGTAAATCTTTACGGGAGCAGAAAGCCTCATATTTCTCCCACGGGACAGCTGGTAGTTTCGAACTGCTAACCTTGCGATTCGCAGCCCGATTCGTAACTTATAGTTTAAAGGTTAAAGATCATTTTACAGAAGTAGTTTTGATGGTTTATCCAGAAAGCTGAGATGCCACGGGAATTTGAAATTCTGTCTCATTTTTCACCCTTTTGATCAAGATTCTTGTATAGTTCTTTCATCAAAATGTTCTGCAATGGTAACTGGCTACCATTCATTTCTGGTCTTAAAACAAGGGAGGTAGCTGTTCATGGAGTCGATGAACCACACATTCCATTTTCTCCTCCTGCCTATTCTTTTTCTCTGCTCCAGGCAAGTAGAGGCTAATTGTCGTATCTTGAGCAGATGCTTGCAAACTTTTAGGACCACAGGTCCTACAAAATGAATAGAAACGAAAGGTTTTAGGTGTTTGGTTATATATCATCCGTCTCAGATTTTGCTCATTTTCTTTCTCTCTCTTTTTTTTTTTCAGTTAAAAATATGAATCACACATTTGTCAGGTAAGTTTTTTTACATGCATATAACTTATTGACATCAATTACACTGACCAACTGTGCAACGTCTACCCTTGTTATTGTTAAGTTGCTGTTAAGTCAGTTTCAACTCATAGTGACCCTGTATAGGGTTTTCCAAGGAGCAGCTGGTGATTTTGGACCACTGACTTGTGGTTAGAAGTCCAATGCTTATCCTACAACATTACACCAGTTGTCTTAATAGTGCAAATTTTCCATCACCATAGAATGGTGTTTCATATGCAAAAACGTCCCATCAATTGATAGGATCCTGTGGTTCTTGTCCTTTGTTTTTTTGATGTGGTTGATTATGTTGATTGTTTTTCTAATATTGAATGCATCCTTGGTATGAGTCCGATGGTCATGATGTATTATTTTTTTGATACGCTGTTGAATTCTATTGGCTAGGATTTTGCTGAGAATTTTTACATTAAAGTTCATGAGACATGTTGTTGCTAAGTGCCACTGAGTTGACTCTGACTCATAGCTACCCTGTATAGAGTTTCCAAGGAGCAGCTGGTGGATTTGAACTGCTGACTTTTTGGTTTCACAGTCCATTGCTGATCCTACAATGCCAAGAGATATCAGTTGATAATTTTCTCTCTTAGTGATGTCTTTGCCTGGTTTTGGTATCAGTCCTATGCTTTGTTGTTAAGTGCCATTGAGTCTAGTTTGACTCATTGTACCCCTGTACAGGGTTTCCAAGGTGCAGCTAATGGGTTTGAACCACCAACCTTGTGGTTCACAATCCAGTGCTGATTCTACATCACACAGGCTTATGCTAGCTTCATAAATTTAATTTGGAAGTTTTCCACAATGTTTTAAGCCCTGCAATAATCTGAATAGAATTAGAATCGGCTCTTCTCTGAATGTTTGGTAACATTCACCTGGATGTTTTTTTAGTTGGAAGTTTTTTAATGATCTGATCATTTTTTCATTTGCTATAGGTCTTTTCAAGCTTTCTACTACAGAAAGTAGTTAAGTTAAGTAGTGTGTTTCTAGAAATTTGTCTGCTTCTTTTAGCTTTTTCAAAGGTGTTGGAATACAGTTTTCCATAGTATTCTGTTATCATCCTTTTTATTTGTTTATACGACCTTGAACTTATCCCACCTGAATTTAGAGGTCATCTCAAGAACAGGTTTAATGAATTAGGCACTAATAACTTAAGACCAGAAGTTGTGGTGAGGCATTAAGAGCAACATACAGGAAGAAAGCAAAAGGTCATTAAGAAGACAAGAAAAAAGGAAAAGACTAAAATGGATGTCAGAGGAGACACTGAAACTTGCTCTCTAGCATAGAGATACTAACGCAAATGGAAGAAATGAGGAAGTAAAAGAGCTAAATAGAAAGTTTCAAAGGGCAACTTGAGAAGGCAAAGACAAATATTATAATGAAATGTGCAAAGACCGGGAGCTAGAAAACCAAAAAGGAAGAACATGCTTAGCATTTCTCAAACTGAAAGAACTGGAAAAAAAAAAAATTCAAGCCTCAACTTGAAATATTGAAGGATTCTGGACTAAATATTGAATGATGCAGAAAGCATCAAAAGAAGATGGAAAGAATACACAGTCACTGTGTCTGAAAGAAATTGTTGAACATCAATGTTCACCCATTTCAAGGGGTAGCATATGATCAAGAGCCAATGATACTGAAAGAAGTCCAAGGCGCACTGAAAGCACTGGCAAAGAACAAGGCTCCGGGAATTGATTAAATATAAATTGAAATCTTTCAACAAACTGATGTTGCATTGGAACCATTCACTCATCTCTGCCAAGATATTTGGGAGACATCTACCTGGCCAACTGAATGGTAGAGATCCATATTTGTGCCCATTCCAAAGAGAGGTGACCAATGGAATGTGGAAATCATTGGGCAATATCATTAATATTGAAGGTAAGTAAAATTTTGCTAAAGATAAGTTAAATATTACTGCAACAATACATTGACAGAGTACTGTCAGAGGTTTAAGCCTAATTTAGATAAGGACATGGAACGAGAGATATAATTGTTGACGTCAGATGGATCTTGGCTGAAACCAAAGAATGCCAGAAAGATGTTTACCTGTGCCTTATTGACTATGCAAAGGCTTTCGATTGTATGGATCATGACAAACTATGGACAGCATTGCAGAGGATGAGTATTCCAGAACACTTAACTGTGCTCATGAGGAACCTGTATACATAACCCAAGAGGCAGTCATTCAAATGGAACAAGGAAAGACTGAGTGGCTTAAAATTAGGAAATATGTGCACCAGGGTTGTATTCTTTCACCATACTTATTCAGTCTATGTGCTGAGCAAATAATCCGAGAAGCTGGGTTGAAGAAGAATGTGGTATCAGGATTGGAGGAAGACTCATTAACAGTCTGAGATATACAGAAGATACAATCTTGCTTGCTGAATGCAACGAGGGCTTAAAATACTTATTGATGAAGGTCTAAGACCACACCTTTGCTATGGGTTGCACCTCAATGTAAAGAAAACAAAATCCTCACCACTGGTCCAGTAAACAACATCCACATAAATGGAGAAAAGATTGAAGTTGTCAAAGACTTCATTTTGCTCAGATCAACCATCAACACTCAAGGAAGCCACAGTCAAGAAACCAAACAATGGATTGCACTAGACAAATCTGCTGCACAAGACCTCTTTGAAGTGTTCAAGAGCAAAAATGTCAGTTTGAGGACGAAGGTACACCTGACCCAAGCCATGATATTTTCAATAATCTCATATGCATGTGAAAGTTGGACAATCGATAAGGACGAATGTAGAACTGAAACATTTGAATTATGGTGTTGGGGGAGACTATTAAAAATACTATTGACTGCCAAAAGAAAAAACAAATCTGTGTTATAAGACGTACAGCCAGAACCCTCCTTAGAAGTCAGGATGGCCAGACTTTGTCTCTCACACTTTAGAAATCTTATCAGGAGAGACCAGTTCCTGTGGAAGGACATGATGCTTGGTAAAGTGGAGGGTCAGTGAAAAAGATAAATCCCCTCTCCCCCCAACGAGATGGATTGGCACAGTGGCAGTGATAATGGGCTCAAGGGAAGCAACAATTGTGAGGCTGTTTCAGGACCAGCCAATGTTTTGTTCTGTTGTGTATAAGGACACTATGAGTTGGTACTGACTCCGCAGCACTGAACAACAACTACTATTTGCAAAGGCTAGCTCTTCCCCAGATGTATTTTGAGTGCCTTCCAACCTGAGGAGCTCATCTGCCAGCATTATATCTGACAATATCCAGGCGCTATTCATAACATTTTTCTCTTCTAGCAGTGTATCTGACAATGTTCCACTGCCATTCACAAGGTTTTCAGTGGCTAAGCATTCAGAATTAGTCCGCCTCTTCTTCCTAATTTGTCCTGGTCTGGAAGCTTCGCTGAAAGCTGTTCACCATGAGTGACCCCGCTGGTATTTCAAATACCAGTGGCATAGCTTCCAACAACACAGCAACACACAAGCCACTACAATAAGGCAAAGTGACAGAGGAGTGGTTGTTATTTTGAAGAGGTTTATTAATTTTCTTTGAGATTTTCCTGGAATTTATTCATTTCTTCCCCAGTTTAAAACTGTTTGAGTTTATCTTGAAATCTACTTGACTTCCTCACCATTTGGGAAGTTCTGTAACAACACTATTTCCTCTTTTAGCTTTGTTGTTTTCTTCATTATAAATTGATATAGCTGGTCCCTTCATTTCAGTTTTGTAAGTATGTATTACTTTGGCTGCTTCTATATCTGGGTGGTGGTGTCATGCATATTTTTTAAAATGTCTTTAATTTCTGTTTGTCTGGAAATGTTCTTATTTTGAAATCATATTTGAGGGACAATTTTGCTGGATATATGATTCTTGCTTAGCATTTTTTTTTCCTTTCAGAGTTTTACATATGTCCTCCCATTGCCTTCTTACCTGCATGGCTTCTACTGCGAAATCAAAACTAATAATATTATTGTTTATAGATAACTTTTTGTTTTTCCCAGGCTGCTGTTACGATTCTTTCCTTGACTTTGGCTTTGGAAAGTTTATGTTATACCTCAGTGATATTCTTTTGGGATTTATACTGTTTGGGGTACATTCAGCTTCTTGAATGCTTACCTTCTCATATTTCATGTTAGTTAAGTTTTCTTTCAACAATTTTCTCTAAGTTTTTGTTTGTTTCTTTCTTTCTTCCTGTTCCAGAATTATGATCACCCATAAATTCATCTTGATGGTGTCTCACATAAATCTTAGACTGTCTTTGGATTTTTCCCTTCTTCTTCTCTGATTGTTCTTCCGGCAGACTAGTAATGAGCGATTTGTTTTCGAGCTTACTAATTGGGCCTTCCATTGATTTGAATCTACTCCTTTGCCATTTCAATGTGTTATCCATTTCTGAATTGTTATTATTAATTTTCCATTTGCAGATTTCCATTTGAAGATTATTTACTATTTTTAATTTTTAATTTATTTTGTCCATTTTTTTCTTATAGTGTTTTCCTGAATTCTAAAGTATTTTCTGTGTTTTCCTTCCTTTTTCATATGCAGATTTCTTGGTCTTTCACTCAATCTCTTGAAGGTACCTAAATGTCATTCTTTTGAATTCTTTGTCAGATAGTTCCAATACCTTTTCTTCCTTAAAAACATTTTCTAGCTCTAAGTCTTGGTCACTTGTTTGAGGCACTGTCTTGTCTCGTCAGGTGAACTAAATTGTCTTTTGTCTTCAAGACACTGTGGTGTTGTTCTATTTGTATTTAACTGATGATTGTATGCTGGTGTATTCTTAGGCACCTGACTAAGAACATGCACCTGACTCCTGGTGGGTGTGTTTAGACAATTGGAGTATGTGCAAAGTTCACCTCTCACCATCTGTGCAACTCATTCAGGGTGGGCTTGGCTAGTGTTGGCTGTTGTCTACCGACCAGATGGTAGGAGGTGGTAGTAGGTGTGGCCTAGTGGGTGTACGGTTGTGTCTCGGCTGTATGAGCATGGTTGCTGGGTAAAGGCTGTTGAGTGGGGCAAGACAAAAAAAAAACAAACAAGAAACATTCAACAGAAAAGAATAAAGGAGAGAGAGAGAAAAAACAGACATTAAAATATATATATAATAACTGAAAACAGAAAATGGGAGAGGAAAATAAACCTGGGAAGATAGGAAAAAACACAATAACTAAACTAGCATGTCATTATTGAGTAAACACTGGACTACTAACCCCAAAGTTGGCAGTTCAAACCTACCAGCTGCTCCTTGAAAGTCTTCTACAGGGTTGCTATGAATTAGAACCAACTGACAAGCACTTAACAACAACAAGGAGAAGCAAAAGAAGAGAGAAAGAGACAAGAGAATATTGAAGAAAAATCGAGAGGGAAAAAAAATAAATAAAGGAGGGGGAAGGAGAGAAACAGAAGTAATGCAGAAAAAAGTAAGCAGAGAAAGAAATGATAACAAAAACCAAGGAAAGAAAAAGAGAAGGAAAAGGAGAAAAAAAGTTAAGTAAAAAACTACTGCAGGGGCTGGACCCGAGGAAGAGAAAACTGTAGGGGGCTCCTGCCTACCAAGGAACTCACAAGGTGGGAGGGACGGGATAAAAGGGTTGCATGTCTGATTCTAGACAGAGTTCTTGTAGTCCTAGATGTTGCCTCTGTTCAAAGCACCCAATTCTTAAATTGTTTATGTAGGACCTACCAGTGGCTTAGATCAGGGTCTTTGTTCCTAGAAGGAACTCTCAAGCCCAGAGGACAATTTTGGGCAGAGTAGCTGATTATGAGAGTTTCTGCTAGTGGAGGACTGGCCAGGGAGTGACACTGTACATTTGTTGGTTTGAAGAAGCAGAGTTCGCCTGTCTTCAGGTGCTGAGGTAGTGTACCTAGCAGCTGACTCCCAATGGCATGATTTACAATGGCACGACTCCAACTTCTGGCAGAACACGGCTGTGCAGTGGATGGATGAAAGTGAGGCTCGCCATGCCTGTTCAACAATGTTTATTAAACTAATATATGATGTATTATTTTAAATAAGAATTGAAAACGTGCAGAATATTTTTCTAATCATAACACACTGAAACTAAGAATCAACTCCAGAAAGGCAATATGAATATCTCCAAATACTTGGAAATACATTTGAGTCAAAGAGCAAGAGTCAAAGGAAATTTTAAATTACATAGATCTGATGATGATGATGTCAGGTGCCAACGAGTCGGAACCGACTCATAGCGACCCCACACACAGCAGAACAAAACAATGTCCGATCCTGGGCCAACCTCACTACCGCTGCCACACTTGATGCCATCAATGATGCCACCTGGCTGATCCATCTTGTTAGGGTCTTCCCTTTTTCTCTGACCCTCCATCTTACCAAGCATGACATCCTTCTCCAGCGACTGTTCTCTCCAGACAATGTGTCCAAAGTAGGAGAGATGAAGCTTAGCCATCCTGGCCTCCAAGGAGCACTCTGGTTGCACTTCTTCCAAAACAGATCTATTGGTTCTTTTGGCAGTCCATGGCACTTTCAGTATTCTCCTCCAACACCACAACTCAAAGGCATCAATTCTTCTATGATCTTCCTTATTCACTGTCTAGCTTTCGCATCCATATGAGGTTATTGAAAATACTATGGCTTGGGTCAGGCGCACCACCTTAGTCCTCAAGCTGACATCTTTGCTCTTCAGTACTTTAAAAAGTTCCTGTGCAGCAGATTTGCCCAATGCAATACGTCGTCTGATTTCTTGACCGCTGCTTCCGTGAGTGTGGACAGTTGGTCCAAGAAGAATGAAGTCCTTGACAACTTTAATCTCTTCTCCATTGATAAGAATGCTGTTTATTGGTCCAGTGGTGAGGATTTTTGTTTTCTTAACATTGAGATGTACTCCTTATCGAAGGCTGTGCTCTGTGATCTTCATAAGTATATGTTTCAAGTCCTCTTCACTTTCAGCAAGCAAGGTTGTATCATCAGCATATCACAGGTTGTTAATGAGTCTTCCACCAATCCTGATGCTACGTTTTTATTCATAGAACACAGCTTCTCATATTATTTGCTCAGCATACATATTGAACAAGTATGGTGAAAGAACACAACCCTGTCGCTCACTTTTCCCACTTTTAAAACATTCAGTGTTCCCGTGGGGTAATGAAAATACAACATATTAAAATACAAGAATTTAACCATAGCAGTGCTTAGAGAAAAATTTATACCATTAAATTCTTATGTTACAAAAGAGGAAAAGGTCTCAAATAATATAAACTTTCACCTTGATACACCAGAAAAAGAGTAAAATAATCCTAAAGCCAGCTGAAGGAAATAAATAACAAAGATAACAAAAATAATAAAATTAAAAAACAGCAATTGGTCTCCATTTGCCTAAAGCAACAGAGGAAGACGTGAGTCAAGAGGATATGGAATGAGTCGCTAATTGCCTCCATGAACAACTGTCTTCCATGAGATGAAACGAGAAGAACTAAACTGTGCCCGGCTACTCCTGGTGTGGCGCGCTGTAGGATGAGCACTAGACTGCAAACCACAAGGTCAGTTCAAACCCATCAGCTGCTCCTTGGAAACCCTACCTAGGGTCAGGATGAGTCAGAACAGACTCAATGGCACTTAACAACAACAACCATTACTAAACGTTTTGACCAAAGAGTATACGGAAGAATCCCGATCTAAATAGGGAAATGCAGAACAGAATTTCAAGTGCTCATGGACTCCATACTAACTAGAGGCATGAAAGTTAGATGAACCTCTGAAACTACTGCCCTGAAACAATCATTAAGCTTTAAAACAAAAATATTCCCTGAGGACTTAAAACCAAACAAGAGTTTAGAGTAACTACCAAAAAATGTCCACCTTCAGTATTATGCTCTTTGAAGAATTATCTGTATGAGATCAAGCTGAGAGCAGCAATCCAAGGTATTGGATAGGAATATGTATGCAAAGGGAGAGTGAGTTTGTGTGCATGGTGAAGGAATAGTTCAGAAAAATAGTATGCAAATGGTCACACAGCTTGAAGAAAGTGATCAATATCACTGAATGGTACACAAAACAACTATTGAACTGGTATGTGTTTTGCCGTGTATATTTTCAACCACAAAAACAATAGAAACAAAATTTTTAAAAATCAAACAAATAAAAACAGAAAATGTATAGGGACTGCGTTCTTTCACAAAATAACCAGACAATTTTAAGAAAAGTAAAGAACATAAATGATTGACATCAAGAATAAAATAGGAGGCACCATTACAAAAACAGAAAAGACAGTAACATCGCTGTGGCTACAGAAGGTAAATAACTCCGTGAACATGCACTTGATGTCTTACAGGAAATGGACTAATACCTGAAATTACAAAACACTACAAAAACTAGTCCAAGAAGAAACAGATAACATGAGGAATCACTTTACTTATTAAATAAATTTAATTGAGACTTAATAACCTTCCAAATAGCTCCCAACCCATATGACTTCATTAACAATTCCCCCCAACATTTGTTGTTGTTACTAGGTGCCATCGAGTTGGTACTGACCCATAGTGACCCTATGCACAGCAAAACGAAACAGTGCC
>NW_006408684.1:1594072-1606879 GCF_000296735.1 Chrysochloris asiatica | reverse complement strand
CTTTGTCTGGAAGCTCATCTGAAATCTGTCCACCATGGGTGACCCTGTTGGTATTTAAAATACCAGTGGCATAGTTTTCAGAATCACAGCAACTCAGTAGCTACCACAGTATGACAAACTGACAGACGAGTGACAAACATTTAAAGGAGAAATAATATCATTTCTCAGCAATCTCTTCAAAAAATATTTTTTCAATGTAAAAAATATAAGAGGAAAAAGATCTGCTTTACATTACCTTGATGACAAAACCGGAGAAAGACATCACAAGAAAACAAACCACATACAATATCTCTCATGAACACAGATGCAGAAATCCTCACAAAACTAGTAAATCAAATTTAATGTTATAACAAAAAAACTCACCATTATCAAGTGGGATTATCTAACAAATGCTAACCGGTTCAACACTCAAAAATCAATTAAAGAAAGTTATAACATTATGAGCCAAAAGAAGAAAAATCACTGGTCCTGTGATTTGGTGCAGAAAAAATTATTTTAAAAATTCAACATCAATTCAAACTGGGAATAAAAGGAATACATATGAAGAAGGAAGAAATAAAATGTTCCCTCGTCTCATAAAATGTGATTGTCTTTGTAGATATTCCCTGAGGCTCTAAAAGAAAAGTATGTAGGATACAAAACAACCCACAAAAATCATATTGCTGTATACTAGCAGTGAACAATTAGAAAGCAAAACTTAAACAAGGCCATTTGCAATCGCTGCAAAAATTATGAATTAGGTATAAATTGAACAAAACATAGGCTGGAAACTATAAAACCCTGATGAAAGAAATCAAAGAAGAAGTAAATGGGGAGACATACAAAATTCATGGATCAGAAGAGTCCCCAATTTGACCTAAAGGCTTAATACAATCCCAAGCAAAATTCCAGAACTTTTGCAGATACATTCAAACCGATTCTTAAATCGAGATGAAAAGGCAAAGAAACTAAAATAGTCAAAAAAGTTTTGAAAAAGAAGTACAAAGTTGGAGCACTCACACTATCCAGTTTTAAAAATTACTACAAAATTATAGTCATCAAAGCAAGATGTTGTGTGCCATCGAATCCATTTCAATTCAGAGTGACCTTGGATAGGCTGTAATTTTTTCTCCTAAAGAGTGACTGTAGATTATAACTACTAACCTTGAGATTAGCAGCCCAATGCATAACCCCAAAGCAATATTGTTGCTGTTGTTGTTAGGTGTCATCGAGTCAGTAATGACCCATAGGGACTCTATGTACAACAGAATGAAACACTGTCCAATCCTTGGCCAATCTCACAATTGTTGCCCGCTTGAGCCAATTGATGCTGCCACTTTGCAAATCCATCTCGCTGGGAGTCTTCCTCTTTTTCTCTGACCCTCCACCTTATCAAAAATGACATCCTTCTCAAGGGAATGGTCCCTCCTGACAATATGTCCAAAGTATGAGAGACGAAGTTTGGCCATTGTGACCTCTGAGGAGCACTCTGGCTACACTCTTCCAACACATATCTGTTTGTTCTTTTTTGGCAGACCATGGCACTTTCAGTATTCTCTTTCAACACCACAACTCAAAAGTATCAATTCTTCTATGGTCTTCAATATTCACCAACCAGCTTTCGCATGCATATGAGGTTAGTGAAAATACCATGGCTTGGGTCAGACGCACCTTAGTCCTCAAGCTGACATCTTTGCTCTTCAACATTTTAAAAAGGTCTTGTGCAGCAGATTTGCTTAATGCAACACATCGTTTGATTTACTGACTGCTGCTTCTGTGAGTGTTGATAGTTTATCCAAGATTGACAACTTCAATCTTTTCTCCATTGATAAGAATGTTGTCTATTGGTCCAATGGTGAGGATTTTTGTTTTCTTTACATTGAGATGCAATCCATACCGAAGGCTGTGCTTTTGATTTTCATCAGTAAATATTTTAAGTCCTCTTCACTTGCAGCAAGCAAGGTTGTATCATCTGCATATCACAGGTTGTTAATGAGTCTGCCTCCAATCCTGATGCTACGTTTTTCTTCAGAGAACCCAGCTTTTCGGATTATTTGCTCAGCATACAGGCTGAGTAAGTATGGTGAAAGAATACAACCCTGACACACACTTTTCTTAATTTTAAACCATTCAGTGTTCCCATGTTCTGTTTGAACAACTGCCTCTTGGTCCAGGTACAGATTCCTCATGAGCACAATTAAATGTTCTGGAATACTCATACTTCGCAATGATGTCCATAGCTTGTCATGATCCACACAATTGAAAGCCTCTGCATAGTCAATAAAGCACAGGTACACATCTTTCTGGTATTCTCTGCTTCTAGCCAAGATCCATCGGATGTTAGCAACGATAGCCCTCATTCCACAGTCTCTTCTGAATCTGGCTTGAACCTCTGGAAGTTCTCTGTCAATGTATGATTTCAGTTGTTTCAGTATTACCTTTAGTAAAGCTTTACTCCCATGGGATATCAAAGAGATTGTCTAATGATTTCCGCATTCCGCTGGGTCACCTCTCTTTGGGATGGGCACAAATATGACTCTCTTCCAATCAGTTGGCCAGATAGCTGTCTTCCAAACTTCTTGGCAGATATGAGTGAGTGCCTCCAGTACCACCTCACTTTCTTGAATGATTTCAATTTTTAGTCCATCGATTCCTAGAGCCTTGTTCTTTGCCAATTCCTTCAATGCACCTTGGACTTCTTCCTTCAGTATCACTGGCTCTTGATCATTTGCTACCTCTTGAAACTGTTGAACATCAACCATTTCCTTTTGGTACAGTGACTCTGTATACTCCTTTCATTTTCTTTTGATGCTTTCTGCATCATTCAATAATTTGTCCAGAGAATCCTTCAATAATGAAAGTTGAGGCTTCAATTTTTTCTTCAAGCTCCCCAGCTTGAGAAATGCTGAGTATGTTCTTCCTTTTTGGTTTTCTGACTCCAGATCTTTGCACATTTTGTTGTAATATTTGACTTTGTCTTCTCGAGCTGACCTTTGAAATTTTCTGTTCAGCTTGTACTTCCTCATTTCTTCCATTTGCTTTAGCATGTCTACGCGGGAGAGCAAGTTTCAGTGTCTCTTCTGACATCCATTTTGATCTTTTCTTTCTTTCTTGTCTTCAAACAATATATAAACTTTAAATTCCTACTCATAATTAACTCTACAAATACACATTAAACAGCATAGCATAATTTCCTTTCAAAGAATCATACTCTTGAAGAGTACAGAGTAATGTCCCACTTCCCAAACCTATTTATTTTACCTGTTTGTTAATCTGAGTCATTGTTAAAACTCTAAAGGAGCAATCCTGGGAGACAATTTATTTATCTTGCAGTATAATCAACCAAAACTCACTAAAAAGAACCTAAAACCAAATGTTCAGATTAAGATTATATGCTTTTGTTTTTCATGATGTTCTTGTTGTGTTTAAACAAGGATTTTGTTTTTTAAGCCTTAACTTTTTAAAGGTCACATTATGCAACATTTTTCTAAATCTTTGTCTGTTCTTACCACAAGGTGAGTTTCCTTAACTGCTGCCACTAAGCAGGGGAAAGGCATGCAGAGGTGAAAGTTAAATAAAAAGCTACCTGAAATAACATTTTTTAAAAGGCAAACATCAACCTTGTAAGTATTAAAAGCACGTTCTAAAATCCACTCTGATGACAGTTTAAGAAAGCTGCTTTTATGTGTGCTGAGCCCAAGTCTGCAGTGTCTTTTAAATGTGACTATTTACCTAAAAATACAAGCAAGGGCCCGAATCTGGCCTTGAAGAGAGGTACCTTTTGATTGCACACAGTGACACAGTGAACTCAATCTTTAACTAATAAATCGTTCCACACCTTTGTCTCTTCTAAGAAAGGCAGAAGACTGCTTTCTCACAAGAATGTACAAGTCTCTTTAAAAGTAATATGAATTTTTTTTCCACCTCTAAGTCTCTATATTTGTTGATTTAAAGAGTTTCTGCGAGTGACAATGCACATCACTTCTTTTTTTTTTTTTTAACTCTGTCATCTATGCTACTGAGTATACTTTGCCTTAGATCAAAGTTGAAAGCTTCTAAAAAGATACACAAACCACAATGTGACAAATAGCATGCTTTGTTTGACACAGCAAACAATAAATTACTTTCATCAATCCAAGTAAAGAATCCCATGTTTTCAATGCTAATTCTGAGATCAGAAATGATAGGACTTTACTGCATTCTCAAGAACTTGGAGCTTTAAATAACAAGGAAAAGAAATAACTAAAAGTCTCATACTGCTTGGCCAGATTACAGCAAAATAAGGTTTCAGTATTATTCAATTTTACTATAAAAACCTGTTTACTGTAACAATCTGTTTCTTATTAAGTGCCACAACACTTAATAAGAAATGGCAAGAAACTTGAAACAGAAGCATTAACTTTGTCTGGGTTGTACATTCCTTATACTGTCTGTGTTGTTGTTGTTGTTAAGTGCCATCGAGTCACTTCCGACTCACAGTGACTCTGTATTGGGGTTTCCGAGGTGCGGTTGGTGAGTTTGAACCACCAATGTTAAGGTTCAAACCAACCTTATGGTCCAGTGCTTATGCTATAGGACCAGACCAGGACTCCATATTGTCTGTTTTATTGTTGTGTGACGTGCCATCGAGTTGGTTCCGACCCATAGCGACCTTGTATAGGGTTTCTGAGGAACAGCTGGTAAGCTTGCAGTTCAAACGGCTGTGCAGTCTGGCGCATTAACCCACAGCGCCACACCAGGACTCCATATTATCACTACTAATAACAAAGACTGTTAGCATTTACTGAGCATTTGCTATCTACTAGGCACTGGCTACCGCTTTACCTATATTATCTAATTTAATCTCGATTAAAAATAAAACCTTAAGCAGATATTATTATCCCCATCTTCCAGAAGATTGAACTGAAACATAAAGAAGTTAAATAACTTGCCTAAGATCACACACATTTAATAACTGATACAGCATGGATCTACAATGAACCCTTTTTTACTTCTAAACCCCGAGCTTTTTTATTGCACTATGTTGAAAACATTCTATTCTAATAAACATGTCAGTTACTACAAAGGTTCAAAAATTGGTGCATTGATCTATTATTTTTAAATATTTACTGAATTTCTAAAATTGCCTTGTATTGTTTCACTATAGTACAGCTTAATTTATATAGCTATCTATATAAAATAATTTAATTGAAATTTTCCAATGAACTAAGTACTGTCTCAATGTAGCGAATACAGCAATTAAGAAAACACAAACAAATTATTTTTTATTCTATAAGAAGAATGATTTCAATATATTAAAAAACGTTTTTGGATTTGTATATTCTGCCAGGAACTAAATGTCAGTAAGTTCAAAATTGAAATAAACATTCAATATTCCAAACTTTTACTAATTCCTATATCACCTACAATGGTCATGTACTCAGAGTAATTATGAAATACAATTTGTGCAATTGAACAACAATTGATAATCATAGGACAAAATATGGAAATACAAACTGTTGAAAAAAAGCAACTGGTCCTTCCTTAGTTTACCATAAAAATAGTACTAAAGGTGCTAAGAGAGGTCCAGGTGTGGTACTGTAGGATAAGCACTGGAATGCTAACCTCTAGGTTGGCAGTTCAAACCCACCAGTCATCCCTTGTTGCTACTGTGTTGTGAAGTGCTGACTAGTCAGTTCTAACCCATAGTGACCCTGTATAAGGTTTCCAAGGAGTGACTGGTGAGCTTGAAACACTGACCATACAGTTCAAAACGACTTTGCAGTCTGGCACATTAACTCACAGTGCCACAGCAGTCATCCCTTGGGAACCCAATAGAGGGTCACTATGAGTCAGACCCAGCTTGACAGCACTTAACAACAACAAAGGTGTTAAGAAAGTGTAGGATGCACTTGTGGTGATAGTAAAAAAAAAAATGGTCTTGACACTTCAGCAGAAGCTAAATATACAACACTGAATTTGCTTGGAGATAGTTATATTTTATACTTGTCACTATAAGTCGGAACCAACTCCATGTTAGTTAACAATAACAACAGTTATAACTATAGACTTTTTATTGTGAATAGATTGAAGGTTTACAGAGCAGATCACCAGTTTTACACCCACTATATCATAGTTATAACTATAGACTTCTTATTGTGGGTTGAGTGAAGGTTTACAGAGCAGATCACCAGTTTTACATTCACTACATCACACACGTCTCTTTATCTCAATGGATGTAATCCCCTCAGTGCAACATTGCCTATCCCACTTTCTACCCATGTTTCTCCTTTCCACTGTCCCTTTTTTCCAACCCTGCTGAATTTCTTCCCTAGACAATTGCTGATGCCCTCTTCATCTCGAAAGGTTGACAACTGCATGATGTGTGTATCTCATCAGTGCTATCTGCCTATATATCGATCTACTTCTTTACTCATGAGTTTTGTAAACTTCCACCAAACGACTCTTTCATGATGGCTCTGAATTAGAAAAGGTTGGGTAAGATGCTGATGGATTATGTTTCAGCTTTCAAAGGTTGTTAACAGGATTAATTGTGAATGGTCGATTTTATCATTCTACTGGATGTAAAACGAGCCATCTCAGAAGCAAAGGCGAAATCTTACTACCAACAAAGAAGAAGGGCCAAGAGTTGAACATGTCATTTGGACCCTGAGATCCCTAAGCATTGAATGTCCTTGACCCAGGGACTGAAAGCTGTGACTCCAGAGGAGTAGCAGAGGAGAGGCAGAGGAACAGCAGGAGTAGAACCAAGAGCCCAAGTACCAGACAGAGTCTTGGGCTTCCCGGCCCACAAAGCAAGCACAGCTGAGTGTCTTTGGGCAGGAAGCTCTTGTGCAGTAGGGTACCTCTAGGCACTTAATTAGGGAGCTAGGTTGGCTGGCCCACAAAGGTAGAACTGAGCTCCTTTGGGTTGAAACTTATAACAGAATGCAGTGTCCTGTGTGCATTTATCAGTAGTGTTAAAAGCGCTTTGTACACTGCTGAACAGGGCAGAGGCCAAGGGATCTGTGACTGAGAGATCAAGGACCAGAAAGAGTCCTGCCTGCAGGCATGACTGGAAAGAGCCCATCCTGATGGAAAGAACTGTGCACTTCTAATCTTGAATTGTAACCTGTTCACTTCTCTAAGAAACCTCCTAACTGTGAGTACGATGTCTAAGTTCTGTGTGGCCACTAAAATGAATGATCCAATCCAGATGAGAAGCAGAAAGTGCTGTGGGAGGAATTTCTTACAGGGAAGTAACTCAACCACACTTAACAACACATCTTTTTACCTGAATTTCAGTTATCCATAGTACGCTCATTTTCTTTGCGTTCTAAACTATATAATCTCCTTGAGAGTAGGGCTCTTAACTGGTTTGTTGTCTCTCTAGTTTCTGGCATAGTACTTTCATAAAATAGACATTTAAAAGATATTTGGTTTAATAAATAAAAGAATGAAGCATGAGTATAATGATCAATTACTTTAAGACTAACATGTTGTTGTTGTTGCTATTAAGTGCCATTGAGTCAGTTCTGACTCATAATGACCTTGTATAGGGTTTCCAAGGTGCGGCTTATGGGTTTGAACCACCGACCTTGTAGTTATCAGACCAATGCTTATCCTACAATACCACCTTTGGACTCCAAGAATAACTTAAAACAGGATATGTAATAAAATATACGTAAAAATATTTCAAAACCTGATGAGAGAGTCACAATACAACTGAATTTTGGAAACACAGAAAGCTAAATGTTTTATGTATTATTCCTTTATTTTAAAGTTTCTACTGTTTTGCCACTTGTATAATAAAAAAAATATCTTTTTTATTAAAATATATAAGTTTAATAAAAGTTTGTAACATGATATTTGTTCCAGTGCAGTATTTTTTTATTTCCTACTCAAGTACACATTTTAAGAGTAAAAAAGCATTTCAGGGCAATCACAATAGGATGCTGAGGCAGCTGGACTCTTTGCGTTTTCAACTTCCAGTAATACTGTACACACAAAGTGTGAAGATACCTTTTACAATTCACACACTTCCTGTGCTTAAAGATACTCCAAACTCAATTTCTTTATGATTTCCATTAGGAATCACAAAGAGACAGTGACAGTTATTATAATAGAGTTACTAAAATAATATAAAATATAACCTGCTGCAACCTAAAATCTAAGAACTAAAAACTGAGTGCAATAATAATGAAATAAAAAGAATATTTCATTGTTGAAAATCCTAAAAGGCTTAAGTAGTGTTGAAAATACAGTATAAATGAAAAAGCCAAATACGGCCATTAAATTTTTTACATACAAAAGAAAAATCAGATTCTTTAAAGTGTTCTCAAGAAGTCTTCACTTAAATTACAATAAAAAGTTCTTAAAAATTCAAGAATCCCTGGGTTCATTTCACAACAAAAGACTATGATTTGAAAATCAATCTTGATGTGAATATGTGTTATAATATAAAGTATAATCTGGCACTATTGAGTCATATTGTCGTCATTCTTAAGTGACCTGGAGTCAGTTTCGACTCATAATGACCCTGTATAAGGTTTCCAAGGAGCAGCTGGTGCATTTGAATCATCTAGTGCTTATCCTACAGCGCCACACTTGTTGTTGTTAAGTGCCGTCGAGTCGATTCTGACCCATAGCGACCCTGTACAGGGTTTCCGAGGGTGTAAATCCTTACGGGAGTAGAAAGCCTCATCTTTCTCCCGCGGAGCGGCTGGTAGTTTCGA
The DNA here is from genome assembly GCF_000296735.1 of Chrysochloris asiatica. Taxonomy (NCBI): domain Eukaryota; kingdom Metazoa; phylum Chordata; class Mammalia; order Afrosoricida; family Chrysochloridae; genus Chrysochloris; species Chrysochloris asiatica. The sequence goes on along the minus strand of NW_006408684.1, from coordinate 1,598,186 downwards.
ACCGCTGACCTTAAGGTTCGCAGCCCGATTTGTAACCACTACGCTACCAGAGCTCCTTACACTAAGACTCCGTTAAGTCTTATTAAACATGCTCATATCCTATGATCCATCTATTTGACTCCTGGGCATATAGCTCGTAAATGTCTCTTTAATTCTCCATGCCCTTCATTTTGTGGAAATAAATGAAAAGTGCTTAAATAAGAACAAGCAACCTGAACAAAAAACTCCCCTCATGGGTCTGACAGAAAAGATAGGAAACTAACTATTTAAAAATAGTCCCCATGGGAAAAGTAGTCATTTGGAAATAACCCAGAGCTTTCTTTTCTCAATACTTGATCTAGAAGGCAACTGGATAGCTTGATCCTTGATCCTTCTCTGGCCTTCCTATTTCACATAATGGGAGATGCAAAAAATGAAAAAGCTTAGGAAACACTTCTTAAGAGCATAATCCAGAAACTCTACCTCACTTAAAAAATGGTGATTCAATCATAATTGTAGAATGCTTCCTCCTCTATATTTTACCACCAGATCAACAAAGTCCCAACATAATAACCATGTATTATAAATGAGAGAGCTGCAAGACACAAACTCTTTATGTATGAGTTTCTAGGAAAATTCAAAGGCAGCAAAAGAGACAAAAAGGATACTAGAGGAAATAGAAACCTCTGGCACCTACAACAGCAGCAAACATTAAAAACACAAAACCTCACAGTAAAGGCCTGTTTCCCACAATTCTTACTGCCTAGTATATCTGGTGCAGCTTTTAATTAAAAATAATAATAATAATACATGCATAAGGCAAGAGAAAGCACAGTATGAAGAGACAAAGCAAGCATCAAAACCTGACTTACATACAACACATAAACAACACAGACTAGGTTTTAAAATATTTATTTCCGAAAGTTGAATGGAATCCTGATGTGGTACTGTGGGTTAATGTGCCGGACTGCAAAGTCAGTTTGAACTGCTATGTCGGCAGTTCAAGCTCACGAGCCACTCCTTCAGCAATGCTCTGCAGGGTCACTATGGGTCAGAAATTATTTGATGGCACTTAACAACAACAACCACAAAAGGTGAAAGGATCTAATGAAACAGTAGGCACCACACAAGAGCGACGAGTAATGAAAGTAGACAGTAGCAACTCTAAGAAAGCACCAAAAGGAAACACTAGGTCAAAATAACTAGAACAAATGACCAAGACCATCAACGAGACCATGCGGAGACTGGGCACAGCCAACAAAATCATCAGTGAACTTGAAAATATTGCAATAGAAACTTTTCTAGCTGAAAAGCAAATATGAATGAAAAACTGAAATCGACTATGGAAAACTATGTAAGGTATAATATGCACATAATGGGAAGAGCAGGTGTACAAACAGAGAGAAGGAAGAAATGTTTGAAGTAATAATATGGCAGAAAATATCTAAAATTAATGACAGACAGCAAACTAAAGATTCAGGGAGCTCAGAGACACTGAGAAGGATTAATACCCCCAAAATCTACACCCTTCCTTCTCTCTCTTTGTGAACTGTTACAATTGACCTTGATGTTTCCCTAGATTATGATGCTGATCCCTCAGGCCCATCGACCCATTTCTTCAAGGTGTTTGGTAGTGTTCAAAAATTTTCATAATTTTGCACCCTGTTCACATACATTGGAGTCCTGCTGTGATTCTGTGAGATAAATCACTAGACTGCAAGGTCAGTTTGAACCACAAGGTCAATGGTTCAAACTCGCCAGCTGCTCCTCAGAAACCCTATGCAGGGTCGCTATGAGTTGGAACCAACTCAGTGGCACCTGACAACATGTTCTACTATACTCATGGATATATTTGCAGTACATGTTGTTTAGTGCCATCGAGTGGTTGCAACTCATAGTGACCCTATGTTCAACAGAATGAAACAATGTCAGGTCCTCTTCCAGCCTCACAATGTTTGAGCCCATTGCTGCTGCTGCTGTGTCAATACATCTCATTAGGGGTCTTCCTCTTTTTTGAGGGCCTTCTACTTTATAATGCATGATGTCCTTCTCCAGGGAATGATTCCTCCTGACAACATGGCCTAAGAACAAGAGAGAAAGTCTCACCATCCTCATTTCTAAGAGACATTCTGGCTGTACTTCCAAGACAGATTTGTTTGTTCTTCTGGTCATTCATGGTATTTTCAGTATTCTTATCTAACACCATAATTCAAATGCATTGATTCTATAGTCCTCATTATTCACTGTCCTATTTTCACATGTATATGCAGCGATTGAAAATACCATAGCTTAGGTCAGGCGCACCTTAGTCCTCAAACTGACACCTTTGCTCTTGAACACTTGAGAGAAGTCTTTCACAGTAGATTTGCCTAATGTAATATTTCATTTGATTTCTTGACAGCTGCTTTCATGAATGTTGATTGTCGATCCAAGCAAAATGAAGTCTTTAACAACTTCAATCTTTTTTTCCATTCATCGTGATGTTGGTCCAGTTGTGATGTAGAAATATCCTCTATCAAACCTATATATATTCATGGGTATAGTCCCAGTTGCCTTTCCACCCTTGTTCAGCTTTAATGTCTATTTATGTATCCACTTGTAGATTATTGGTATTACTGTTATGCAGGCTTGTTCCCTTAACTCTCTTGGCTCTCTCAATGTCTTCCTTGGCCTTGATCATTTTGTGCTGATCACCCCTTATTATATATTGCCTTTCCTTTACCCAAGTTAATATACATCTGTTCTCTAGTTTGTGGGAGAGTGGTGGCTCCATATGATAAGCACTAGACTGTGAACCACAAAGCCTATGGTTTGAGCCCACCAATTGCTCCTTGGGAGAAAGATGGGGCTTGTTGCTCCTGCAAAGATTTAAAGCCTTAGAAACCCTATACAGGGTTGCTATACGTCAGAACTGACTTGACAGCACTTAACAAAAACACAACATTCTCTAGTCAGTGATTTACCATAGCTTCCCTTTACAACCTTGGTCTTCAAAGAATGTTTCTTTCTGTGTATAAACCTTTCCTTGACTATTTACAGTAGAGGTCTCATACAACATCGGTCCTTTTATGATTGACTAATTTCACTCAACGTAATGGCCTCCAAGTTCATCATGAGGTGTTCTGCAGAGTCATTGTTATCTAATGTTGCATAGTATTCCACTGTGTATATGTATACAGTTGGGAGAGTTTGTTTATCCATTCATCTATTAGTGGACATTTAGATGATTTCCATCTTTTCGCGATTGTGAATAGTGCTGTGATTAGCACAAGTATGCATTTATCTGGTCGTGGCATAGCTCTTATTCCTCTAATATACAAACCCAGTAGTGGGATTGCTGGATCATATGGCATTTCCATTTCCAATTTTTTAAGGAAGTACCATTCCATTTTCGACAATGGCTGCCCCATTTTATTGTCTCACTAGCCATGTATGAGGGTTCTAGTCTCTCTGGATTCTCACCAGCATTTATTGCTTTCTGGTGTTTTTAACTTGCTATTAATGCTGGAGTGAGATGGTATCTGATTGTTGTTTTGATTGGCATCTCTCTAATAGCTAATAATCACAAGCACTTCATGTGTTTATTGGCTGCTGGAATGGCTTCTTTGGTGATGTGGTGGTGATTTTTAAAAACAGCACCAAAAAAAATGTTAACATGGAGTTCATTAAAACTAAAAATTGAGCTCTGTGAAATACATTGTTAAGAGAATAACGCAGACAAGCAAGGTACTGGGGAAAATACTTGGCAAATCATATATACGATAAATGACTTGTATCTAAAGTAAACAAACAACTCTTAAAACTTAACGGTAAGAAAACAAACAGTCTAATTCAACATTGGGGGGAAGATCTAAGCAGACACCACCAAAAAAGATAGAGATTTCAAATAAGCATTTGAAAATATGTTCAACAGTATATGTTCTTGTTGTTGTTGTTGTTGTTGTCAGGTGTCATCGAGTCGGAACCGACTCATAGCGACCCCATGCAAAGCAGAACGAAACAATGTTCGATCCTGGGCCAACCTCACCACCGCTGCCACCCCCAAGTCCATCAATGATGCCACCTGGCCGATCCATCTCGTTGGAGGTCTTCCTCTTTTTCTCTGACCCTCCACCCTACCCAGCATGACATCCTT